>NC_134021.1:22555833-22877500 GCF_040712315.1 Castanea sativa | reverse complement strand
TGGCCAATTCGATTTTATTACACTAATCCCACCCTACATTTCATGTTACTATCCATAGCTTTGCCAAGACCTATGACTCAAATGGAACTTCCTCCTCTCAAATAGTGTGGGTAAGGGTGAGATAATCATATCAAAGCCATAGGGTGCGTATATAACTTACAGATTAAAAGAATTACTTCATAGATTCTGTTAAGATTTCAGTCAATGTTCAACATTTGTTCTCATCAAGTCAATGAACAACCATTTTGCCTTGCACTATCACATCAGGCATTTGTTCTGGCACTCCATAATAGACCATTGGTTAACTAAGCTGTTTTCCTTTGTTTTAAAGATTTCTTAATTTCTGACTGTCTTTATCTAATTATGTAACCATATATCGTCCCATGAAGAATGGTTGAAAAAGATGGCAGTTAGACATATCAGAGGATAATAGCAAGGGCGAAGGAAGGAATGTAAAATAACATTGCTTTCTATTTCTAAATTTTTCTAAAGAAACTATTGAGCAAGCTGAAGTCCAGTACAATTCATAAATGTCATTTCATGGGAACAATGAGGTCTAAAGTAATAAGATTAACTTTCATAGTTTTGCAGTATGCCTATCGTCACACAAGCATTAACTTTACAGACTATTCTTGTGCTTATATGGAAATATAGAATCAAACATAGAACTTAACCTACCTTTTATTGCAGGCAGGACTGCTTTTCTTCATTGCAGTCTTCTGGGGATTCTTTCCTGTCTTCACATCAATCTTCACATTCCCTCAAGAAAGAGCCATGCTAAGTAAAGAACGAGCAGCTGACATGTACAGACTAAGTGCATATTTTGTGGCTAGGACTACAAGTGACCTTCCACTTGACCTTATACTACCAGTACTGTTCCTTCTTGTTGTCTATTTCATGGCGGGATTGAGACTAAGTGCTGGTCCCTTCTTCCTAACCATGCTTACAGTCTTCCTCTGCATTGTGGCGGCTCAGGTATGTCTCCTACAGCTACTGATTAAGATAACACCATAATAAAAAATACCACATATAGTCAAATATAACTAGCTGCAAAACAGGGACTTGGACTAGCTATTGGGGCTACATTAATGGACTTAAAGAGGGCAACCACTCTGGCTTCAGTAACTGTGATGACCTTCATGCTGGCTGGTGGGTTCTTTGTGCAGGTAAGCATGCAAACTTTTTCCCCCTTTTTTCAAGTGGTCTGAAGGTAAACATGCAAACATGGAAGCCAAATATGCATTCAATTCCAATGGTCAAATAAAGAAACTGCTTCATTGGGTCATAAGCTAGAACAACTATATTATCCTACAAGTGAAGTCTATGAAGACAATAATTTGAAGTATAGTGTTGTATCTGAACAAAAGGAAGAACTCTCACCATAAAAATTACAGTTCAAGATACTTAACAAATATTTACTTTCAAGAGCTACTATATAAATCTAAGCTGATATAATAATACATTGCCTAAAATTTTGCAGCGAGTTCCAATATTCATCTCTTGGATTCGCTATATGTCTTTCAACTACCACACATACAAGCTTCTTCTCAAGGTGCAGTATGAAGACATCACACCCACCATAAATGGGATGAGAATAGACAATGGCTTAACAGAAGTCAGTGCCTTGGTAGCTATGGTTTTTGGTTACCGTCTTTTGGCATACCTCTCTTTGCGGAGGATGAAGCCCCAATCTGGATAAGTTGCAATTTGCAAAGGAGGTTAGATCTGGCCAGCTGCTCCAAGAGCAATCTTGTAAAGACCTGAGTGTTGAGGTTAAAAGAAATGCTTGCATGGTTTTTGGATGCGCAGTCATCTCATTAGCTGGTGATAGCATCAAAGAGAGTGCTACATGTTTTCATAGGCGTATAAGTTAATTTTACTGTATGGAGAATCCTCAGAGATGTTTCCAGAAAATATCAAAATCAAGTAACAGGTGGTTCTAGTACTAAAAAGCAGTGGAATTTTGTTATCATAATTGATTACAACTATTATGTAAACAGTAGATTTTTGCTCATTCCAATTGAGCACAACAAATATTTATCTACTGGATTTAGGAATAATTTTACAGCCCCCCCACTAGATTACACAAGGGACAAAATGCATCAGTAGATTACTAGAGTAATTATTTACACCTATAACCAAAAAAAAAAAAAAAGATGAAGAAGAACCAGCAATCAACTGCAAATTAATCAGCGGAAGACGATACATCAAGAACCACAGACAACTCTACAATTTTTGTTTGCATATTTTCAGCTTAGCAAATGAGAATTACAGGGGAAATCCCATTAGCCAACATTGATTAAACACCCATTGCACAAAATACCTCAATTGGCTTTGGTGATTAGTGACACCTCCAAAGGAAAAAAAAAAAAAGGATAGCAATTATGTTTGACTCAACGTACTGTAGATCTTTGACACTAAGCAAGCCGGCTATGCCATTTTAGCCAAAATGATCGTGCTGAATCTTATATTTTTTCAGATGTATATCATGCCAATGTCCTTAACCAACCAAGAAGTCGAAGGAGGGCAGCATCTAATACTGGGGACTTCTTCTCAAGCCCTGTCAAAGAACAGAATTAGATAATAATAATAATAACATACTAAAAAAAATTTTTTAAAAAAAAATCTACGCAAATGAGAAGATATACTTTTTAAATAAGATTTTATTTTATTTATTTACTTTTTAAATAAATGAATTGGACAAATTTTCAACACGTTACCAATCTTTATTGAAGCTTTTATTTTTTTATTATTATTATTTTTTATAATATAATAATGGGAGCTCATACTTGGTTAAGTTGAAAATTTGGAGGGATTTAGAATCTAAAGGCAATGGGTTTAGAGTCTCAAATAGAGCACATGAAGTGTAAGTTTCGTAATAGAAGAAATAAAAATGAAGGAGTTGTAAAACTTGATGGTCAAGATACCAAAGGGTGAGCACTTTTAATATCTTGGATCAATAATTCACAAGGATAGTGAGATCGAAGAGGATGTGAATCATAAGATAAGAGTATGATAGATAAAGTGGAGAAGCACATCAAAACTATTGTGTGATTTTAGAATACTTATTAAGTTAAAGAGAAAGTTCTAAAAGACTGCAATAAGACCATCCATGCTATGTGGTACTGAATGGTGGGCTATTAAGAAACATGTTCATAAAATGAGCATAGTTAAAAAGAGAATGATAAGATAGATAAGTGAAAAAACGACAAAAAATTGGATACGAAATGAAAAAATTCAATTAAAGATAGGGGTGCCCATTAGTGAAAAGACGACAGAGAGGCAGATGAGATGGTTTGATCATGTACAAGGAGAAAGATTAATGCCCCAATGCGGAAGAGCGATTCAATTCAAATTGGGGGAACGAAAAAAAAGGTAGAGGAAGACCTAAAATAACACAAGTAGAAATACTGAAAAAGAACATGATAAGGAATTAAAAAAGAGAATGACCTTGGATAGGATAGAGTGGCGGAAAATAATACATGTGAACGACCCCAATTAGTCTGCTGTTGACCCATAGCCAACCCGATGCTTTTGGGACTAATGTTTTGTTGTTGTTGTTATGGTGAGCTTATATTAGGTCAAAATTATAAGCTTAAGTATAAGTAGCTAAGCTGTGAAAGAGGATCAACCGAATAATTTTCAGCCAATAACAACCGATATGCATTGAATGAGGTCTAAAGATTACCAATATCAGCAGCTACTCGGTGGGCACACATTACTCCTGAAAAGGCCACAGCTATAACACCTTGTCCCGGAAAGCAGCTATCGCCAACACAGTAAAGACCATCTATAGCCTGTAGTTTCCATTATTGCATGACCAAGTGAATTCAGTATGCTTATAAAACTAGCTACTGATTGACCCACCATAGCTTATAGTTAAACTTACAGTTGTATTGAATGGCATTCCTAGTAATCCCTTAGGAGTTCCGCGTGGCATTGGTCCATAGGTACCCTTATCACGAGCCAGGAATCGTCTGTGTGTCTTTGGTGTTCCCACCTGCCATGATCAGAGAAATTTAAATCTTTTTATGAAGAGTTGAGTTGCAGAAATCCTAGGCAACCAAAAATGCATTAAATTAGTGGGTGGGAGATAAGAAGGGATCAGTTTCAATTTGTTCTCATTACAGCAAAGAGTATGTAGCCTGACCAAAACCTGATGTGAGGAGGAAGGGTGGAAGGAAATAAATAACCTTATATATGCTTCTCTCACTCTCTTTCTCTCTCTGTGATGTAGACAACATTTGTGATGTAATAGATGTGCTTGCAACTAAAGTTTGATGTTTACGTTTATGTACGTATAGCATTGTGCAAAGAATAATATTGCACGTTGTCAAAATAATTTTTACAATATTTTTCAGCAGTACAACAGTAAGGCCTATACCTCCATAAAAACAATTGATGATCTCAGCCCTGGAAATAGTTTTTTCTCCAATCTTCTAATGATTTCATCTGCAACAAGCTCCTTCTTTGCCTCATAGTCTTTTGGAGGAAGACCCTAAAAAGTAGACCAGCTCTTTTGTTATTTGAAACATCATACATACTTTTCTACCCCAACTAAAATGTGGGAGGGGCTGAGGAAAGAGCATGGGGAGGGGAATCAAAGATCCACCTAAGATGTAACCTTTCAATGTAATTTTGACAGTACTATTCTTACCTCCCAGTCCTCTATGGAAGAAGTGGTAAAGATGTGAAGAATATGACGTCCTTCTGGAGCCAAAGATGAATCAAGGACAGTTGGAATGCTCAAAAATATACTTCCATATGGCTCTTCTAACCTTGTCCAATCATTCTTGTTTTTTTTTTATTAAAAAGGGGAAGAAAATAAGGCAAGCGTATTAATTTAATAACACCCATTTATAGGCCCTCAAGATTGCCAAGAATATGAAGCCACTGAAATAACCCAAATACCTCAAGTACAAAATGGTGGCAATCAGTATCTGGTGGCAGCACTTCAGCTTTAACCCCCATGTGTATGGAAAGAAAAGATGGCGCCTTAACGTAAACTTTCTGAAAATTTTCTTCTTCTTTTGGAAGGTGTTCTCCTTTTAAGAGATTTCCTAAAAATCAACATTTAATGTAATTAAATTATCAGTAATAGAACTAAACAAACTAGTGCATAAGATAGCAAGAAAGGACCATCATCCAAATAAAATTTTCAAATTCCTTGCCACAACTAACCGAAAGTATCCCATCTAGTAGCATTTGATATTATGGTTTTGGCAAAATACTCCCTTCCATCTGACAACCTAACTCCTACCTACAAAATGGAGAATAAAATAACATAAGCAGCTAAAACATGTCTTTGACATAGAATGAAATATGGATATTATGGCATCATCACTCGAGACTAATGTCAAACTCACAGCTTTGTCCTGATCAATTATAATGCTAGTCACATTTGCCTTGTAAAGTATTTCACTGCCCTGATCAACCAGGCCTTTTGCTAAGGACTTTGAAATTCCACCGACACCACCAACAGGGTAGTTAATCCCTCCAAAATGTCTGTCACATAGAACCTGGGACAAACAATATATGAGGAAACAAGTTAAAGTGAACACAGAAGAGCCAGAAAGCTAAGTGACAGCTTACCATGCTTGCATTGATCATTGGTGTCTGCAAAGCATTGACTGTGCTCACTATGAAACACTGCAGAAACAAAATAGGTAAAAAAAATTGTTTAACAAGGCCAATGCGATGAGCGACGTGTCTATTGCATTAATAAATTGATTAATCCTTTTAATAAACTTCTAATTGGATCATGCAAGTAATTTCAACTCACCTCTGCATCTATGAAAGACAATAACTGGGGATCCTTAATGAATTTTCGAGCTATATCTCCAGCATTTTGAGGCAAATAATAGGCTGCAGAGGACAACATTATTTAAGTCCATAACCAAGAGATTGGAAAATTTTAAATGTCCACTTAAAAGCATATAGAAACTTAGAAAGCATTCCTAGTCAATAGTGTATTTTATTTGGAAACCAGTCAATAGTCGAAATTGAACCAATATTGGGCATATGGCAACGACAAAGATGGTCTGCCCACAGGATGTTACAAGCAAGGATCATACATAAATGGTAGAGACCAAAGAGCAATGAAACCATCAAGATTTCTCAAGTTCAGAACCAACCAAGAAAATCAACAAGATCATTTGCTAACAGGTCCTCTATTTGGCATTTGGCATCTTGACATTTCAAAGGAGGTAACAGTAGATCAATTGCATGATGATAGTAAAGCAATCACCTTTATTTCCGGATCTCATCCCATCTCCAAGTAGTGGGGATAAACTATTTTTAGATTGAACTAAGAAAGTCTTTCACATATTAATAAATTCCAGCAGATAAGTGTAAGGATGAAGTAGTCTAGAGATGCATCTGTTCCTTGTTTCAACTACTTCCCCACTACAGTCACACAGGAGTCTTATTACAAAAGTACATGAATTAGCAATTGATCAAAACTACTGCCCTAAAGATATCCCAACTGGAGCTAATAAAATGATCAAAAGCCAGAATTATTTCTACAATTATGACACTAATTTACAATTCACAGCTAAGCTATATAATAAAATCCACAAAACCATTATTACCAAGTGTCAAGCATTCGAGAGGCTTCTGAAAAAATTGTCCAAAAAGGTAGATTGGCTCCTCAAGTGACTTCAATTCCAATGAGTTCAAGGCATTGAAAATCTACCCAATATGTGCACAAGTGCCTTAATGTAAGTAATAAATTGTAAGTAGAGGCAAAAACAGCTGGAGGAAGTTGTAGTCACACATCCAAAAATAAATAAATAAAGCAGACCTTCCAGCATTCACCATAGAACTTGAGGATCCCTTCCTTCTCATGGGGAAACTTATTGGTGAGTTCTGCAACAAATTCACCATAATCTCTGTGCACCTGGACAGACAAGCTATTGGGTAAATGGAAATGGACAGTAGTTGGATCAGGTATCACCTCCATCTCACATCCAACTGCTGCCAATGCTTGGGTTATCAAATTTAGATTCCCCTGCCCAGATTTGAGGTAAACATCAAGATTCAGAGTGCTATACA
The DNA here is from genome assembly GCF_040712315.1 of Castanea sativa. Lineage (NCBI taxonomy): Eukaryota > Viridiplantae > Streptophyta > Magnoliopsida > Fagales > Fagaceae > Castanea > Castanea sativa. The sequence goes on along the minus strand of NC_134021.1, from coordinate 22,870,447 downwards.
GACCACCAACTCAAAAATGTTAGATCATAATTAGTAAAAATATAAATAAACTACAATAAAAAGACAAAACATCATTTTAAGTATAAGACAAACAATGGTTTCTGTAGTTAAGAAGATCAAGTATATTTTAATATGTAAATTAATTGATAAAGTACACAATAAAGAGGATTAGAATTTGATGCTCAAATTCATTTGGAAATTGGATTCATAAAATAAACCAGTTTATGCAATATACATAAGACTTGGATATTTTATTTTATTTTTTTAATTTTGTTCATTATATTGACAATATACAATTAACCAATTTGCCGATAAAAATATCCAACCAAAAGAAATTTTATTATTAAACCACATTTGAGAAAAATAATACATAAGTTATATTATTCATAAAAGCATTTAATATTCATAATTTGTTGACGGTAATAGAAAAGATCTCTCAAAAATAGTGCTTTTATTTATATTGGCCATCAGGAGTACTCAAATTTATAAAGACTTAATCTTTGCTTAGGTTTATTGTTACTTGTGGATTCTGTGGGGTTTCGAACTCCTAAAATTTTAGAGCCTTCAAACACCCCCCCCCCCCTCCCAAAAAAAAGAAAGAAAGAAAGAAAAGAATAAGAGACATAGGAACAGTTTAGGTGCAAAAAGTCATATACTGAAGCACGTGAGAAAATGAGGTCCATCACTAACAAGTCGTTAAAAACTAAACTGCTAATGCCATTTATAAGTTTTTGCTATATTTTGCCCAACTATAGGGCATAGAGCAGTATAGAACAACTCTTGACAGTTGCAAGCTGTGACAATCTCATGAATAAAACTTTCTGCAGCAATAATATGTACTCCGTGGTTGTAAAAATTTGACTAAATCTCCATTAATTGACTCCAGTTTAGGCACTTTCAGAAAATTTGTTCATACAACAACACCAGCCAAGCCTTAGTCCTAAGAAGTCCCAAGAACTTGTTCATGGATTTGAAAAGTTTTAAACTTCCATGAAGTTCGAACTATTAAACAAGAAAACCACAGCAACTCTTCATAAAGTTGAGGAAGAAGCCATTTCAAAGACCAAACATTGAGTTCAGTGGTAGCATGTATGACTTATTGAATGTTAAGCATTCCGGCCTGAGTTCTTCTTGATTGTTCTATGTAATGCTTTCTAATTTCCTCAAGAGAAAAATAATACATATCTTCCCATATGGATTATTTTCCCATCAAAATACAATGGCATTTTCCAATATGAAACTATTTTTTCCCACTTTTCCAAAAATCACTCTAAATTCTACAACCTAGGAACCACGGATACAGGTACGGGTATGGCACAGCCATACGAGCAATTTCTAAAAACAATTTAACATGACAAGGACGTTATGACACCTGTAGGACCCGGATACAACACCGGTATGGAAACTCAAATGAAATTTCCTTGCTTCCTAGTCTACAACATTATAATTCTTCAAATCACAAGTTATGATATGAACCAAACTCAATTCAACCATCCTAAATTCATATAGCTCCGACTACCATTAACCGACAAGTAAAGCGCAATGTAGGAAATACTAAAACAAGGAATCCCAGCTTAAAAAAACACTGACCTTGTCACTGAAACCAAACATTACAGAAGACCCAACATCAAAAGTATAGCCATCTCTTTCGTAATAGCCAGAGCTCCCACCAGGGATCACATACTTCTCCAAAACCAAAACCTTAGCTCCCTTCACTGCCAACTGTGTTGCCGCAACCAACCCTCCAATCCCAGAACCAATAACAATCGCATCATAAGAAGCCTCTCTACCTATTCCTTCTCTCTCTGCCGCTTTTTCTACACTCAACACTGACTTTGACCTCACTATGAATTTCCCATTTCTCATATTCGCCTCTGAACACCCAATTTCTCTACTACCAAGCTTGTAACTTTTGGAGTTTGAAATTCTCAGAGGACCACCAGATAGAAACTTGCTCTCTAAATTTCTGGGTCTGGAAGTGCCCAACCGTGTGATCCTGTGAAAACACAATTCCATGCTATTTGGCTGGTAATCATTGACAACTAAGGTTTTAGCATGTCTCAGAGATAAAAGCTTGTGTTTTTTACTTCTGGGTCGGATTCTATTTGACTTTTTAGCATAACACTCATCAAAAAACTGAGAATTCAAGTCACAGAGCTTGTGACCGCTTAAACCTACGTAGTTTTGAGTAAAGAAAAACTGAAATTTGTGATTTTGATTTGTGGGTCTTATAGTACCCAATCGTGTGGTATTTTGGTGATTGAAAAACTGGGACTTGTGCCCAAACACAGGCATGGAAAGTGTGTGGGAGACGAACATTTTGGCGAGTGTGAGTTTGGATGAGAGAAGTGGAGGTTTGGCCTAGGGGCTATAGTTGGGTTAGTGTAAGGAATTGAGAAGTGAGTGGGCGGGTGGTGATTCCACTCCATGATACCTCAATGAGATGAGACAAGCGGCTTTCATTAGTCAAAATGCAAAAAAAATTGTTATTCAAATATTGTGGATACGTTCTTTTTGGGTTTATTTTAGGTGGCCGTTGGTTTTTGGTGGGTTTGTGAGACACAACAATGTATTTTTTTTTTTTTTAGAAACGTTAGGATACAAATTATTTTACAAATTTTTAATAAATTGACAATGTAGCAATGTCCAGATCAGCTATTAAAAAACTAGATGGACATGTCCTCCGGTTTTATGAAAAACTTTATTGCTATAATTTTAAAAACGGTTGTGTTTGGTTTCGAGATAACTCATAACTCATAACTCAAAACTCAATTTTCATAATTTACTAGTGTTATATCCGTGAGATGCACGGCTTAATAGAAAAGTATATGTAAAATTGTAAATCAAATAATTTATTTTAATAATATAATTAAATTACTTATCTAAAAAAATTAGATTAAAAACTTTGAACTTATAAAGGAGATTTGAACAAAAATAAAACTGTAATAAGCACATATAAACATTACACAATATATAATGGATTTCATGGATTTAAAATTGTCTTTATGACTCATAAGTAAAACCTTAAATATATATATATATATATACACACAAAACACAAAAACGAAAAAGAGAAATACATACTTGTAATAGTGTGGATGGTAGGTTTCACAAAGCATTCCAATATGGATTTCACAAATTATGAGAGAAGAAGACTTATTGGTAATGGGAGAGAGAGTTTATCAGAATAATAAGTAGTGTTTCTACTTTATATGAAGAAAAAAAAAAGCCGTAAAATAGAAGAAGAATGCACTGAATAAAAACTCTCTCTCTCTCTCTCTCTCTCTCTTTTTATATATATATATAGAAATCCTAACTCAATTAGGATTCAAAAGTCTTCATCTAATGGATAATCTCAAAAAATAATAATAATAATAATAATTTTTCAATTCATGTAAATGGCACCCATAATTCTAACTTGATAATTTTAGAGGATCCTAGCTGTGAATGTTTCTCTCTATTTGGTCTGTCTCTATAGGAAAAAGACTTGAGTTATCAGAAATACAAAAAACCGGATAATGAATTTATTTATTTTTTTATCAATAAACAAACAACATTATGAGGTTACTAAGTAGAATTGGATGTGTATGTATATTCTAATGCATATGCAACTCTTTCTATGCACGTAAAAAGGAAAAGAAAAAAAAAAAGTAACTGTGTGTGAAGAGGAAAAAATCACAATAAAGATTGGTTTATCTCAATAATCAAATAGATATAAGTTATAACTCTCCAACTCATGCACATGTCTAACTCTTCCTAACTACGTACATCGGTTTTTTTTTTTTTTTTTTTCTTAATCCAAAGAAAAAAAAAAGTAACCGTATATGATTGTGAAGAGGAAAAAAAAATAGTAAAAAACCAATTAATAATAAAATGATTAAAATTTGGATTGTAATCAAATTAAGATTTTTATCAACTTAGAAATTATAGAAGAAGACGATAAGATCAAAAAAAAAATTATATCTATTTTCTTAACAATCTAAAAAAAAATCTGCAATTTGGTGAAGCCACTTGGCGGAATCATGGCTTAATCAAGAATCATGTATAAACTAAATAAAATAGGAAAACATTTTTGAATTTAAGTAAAATTAAATAATAAAATAGATAGAACAATTTATCATCAAATTTATTAATAATTGATTCTCAAATCATAACCATATGATTAGATAAAACTTAATAAATTTAGGTTAAACAAAAGACAAAAAATACACAAAACCTATTCAATTTGATGAAAGAAATTAGAGTAAACAAATATATAAAAAAATTAGTGTAAACAAATACATACCTAAAAATTAATGTCGATATGAACTACTAGTGTGAAACCAAAATTCTAATCCCCTAGAATGCTAGAACTCACAAATCATAAATGAAGTAGATCTCCTATTGCTAATTAAATAAATCACTTAGAAATTATAGATAAATTAATAATAAAAGGATTAGATGACGAATTTGGATTGTATTCAAATTGAAATTTTGATCAACTTAGAAATTATAGGAGAAGAAGATAAGAACAAAAAAAAAATTATATATATTTTTAAAAATCTAACAAAATTTCTGCAATTTGATGAAGTCACATGGCGCAACCACAGCTTTCTCTTTTATTATATAGTATTTCTTATCAATTAAACATCTAACCCATTATTTCTCTATCTCTACTTTTCTCTTAACTCCATCAAACTTGTATTTGGTTCTTGTTCTTGAGTGAAGTTCTCACCTTTAAAACTTAAATTTCTGAAAAAAGTGGTGGAGCCCACATATTGTCCTCACTCAAAACAGTCTTGATGAAAGAACCCACACATTGAGAGCTTCAGATGGAGGCTGTTGGGTTTTGGCTAGAGAGCTTCAAATGGGCAGGTGGTCTTCTTCGGATACAAAGGAAGAAATTTTCAGAGAATTAGAGGACTGGCTTGAAAGGAAGGTGAAAAAGAAATGGAAAGTAATTTGGTGGGTGTGGTTTGGGTACGTGGAGTAAAGACTTAGAGTAATAAGAAGGAAGAAAGGGTGTGAGAGCTATTGGGAGAGTGTGTTGTGGTATGTCTTGATGGAGATAAGTCATGATAAGTCCTACACAATTGCATAGATTTACAAGAATGTCACAATATCTCAGTTTTCATAACTTGAATACTCCTAAAACTTGTTCTCAATTTCAGCAACTCTAACACAATCTTTTGAGTTTTGAGTTATGTAAACAAAAAAAAAAAGCCTAAACCAAACAATGTTTCTTGAAGTAGGGCCTTCAGATTCTGAGAATTGGGTGATAAAGATAGAGTTTTGGCTAAACCAAACACCCTAAAACACCCAAGTTGAGGAAAAACAACCAACTTTATAACTTTCCATCTTCTCTCTACCTCTACTCTCTCTCTCTCAGAACAACATATCCAACTAGATCCATGCTAACTTCATCTCATTTCCAACACCACCATAGCATCATTGAGCTTATGTTCTCCTGGAACTCCATTAATTCTAGGATTTAATCCATGGATCTCCTTTTAGGTGTTTGTGTTTTTCTTATTAATGTCTTGGATCTTAATGAGCCTTGGTTTATGAAATGATGGTGATTGATGTTGTATCTCTATCCAAGCTTTCTTCTTTTAGAATTTTGTTAAGTGTAATCCTAGGACATTGAAGAGACATAGAAAGAGAGAAAGAGGGGGTCAAAAGGGTTTAGTTGAGGAAAAAAGCAAGGTTAAGGTGAAAATTTAAGACAGTTTTAATGAAAATTCAAAAGTAATCAAGATCCAGTACACCATTATACCATTCCATATCTAGAAAATCACCAAAGAGAGAGAGTGATGGAGTGGAAGATGGGTTGTTTGTATGATAATTTTTTAGATATGATTTAAAAAAAAAAATTGTAAGTCCTTGACTCTTTGTGATGAAAAAATTTCATTTTAGTTTATTTGACATGTATTTTAGTATTTTAATAGCTGCTGTGGACATTGCCACATCCCCTATTTGTAATTTTTTTGTAAAATAATTTGTGCCTTTAGCATTACTCTAATTTTTTTACAAAACAATTAAGAGGCTTTAAAGAACGGGTTAAGCTTATGTCCAATGAATCAGTGCACTTGACACGACGTTCATAATTTAGTTGATTAATCAATTTATTGTTTTAAAACTTATTTTGTATGTTGTACATAATTATTGAGTGTTTGTGGGGAAATCGGCCATTTATCACTTTTCACGGAAATTATTAGCGACATACCACTGTTTGCAAAATAAGTAGGGAAATACCACGTTTTTGAAACTTGACTTTGCTGTATAAATCGAGTTTTAAACACTTGAGTTTCATTTAAAAAAAAACTTCTGCTAATGTGGATTTTTTTTATTGAAAAAATGTCATATGGAACTCAAGCTTGGTAAACTCGAGTTCCATGCAACACCATACTCGAGTTTACCAAGCTCAAGTTCTTTGTAAATGCATGCTCTTTTTTTTTCTTCTATGGTACTCGAGCTTACCAAGCTCGAGTTCCTTGTAATATGTAACTCGAGTTTTGTAAGCTCGAGTTCCTTTTATATATATTGATAATCAACAAACAAACATAAAGATAAAAAATAAGTAGTTTTTTTTCATTTGAATGCACAAACATATGTTTTTATTTATTTAAATAGAAGCATTTTAAAATATAGAGATTTCAATTTCAAAATATGAATTTTTAGGCCACTCATACCCCTTGTTCATTCATTTTTAACACACTCATCAATTTCTAACTTATCGGAAGCGTTATGGTCAAATTGGTAAAAATATTGGGGGTTATAATGAGAAAATTTTCTTTTATATGTTGTTCTAATTTCTCATTGTAACCCCCAAATATTAGTCCAAATATATGCTAAGTTTTTTTTTACCATTCGTTTGAGTGCTTGGATTCTAAACCATTTTTTGTATTTGAAGATCATATTTTTCTTATCTGTGTCGTATCTAGTGTTACCTTATTTCATTTGTTTTGAGATGCAAAAAAATTAACATCTTTTGATTGTTTTGAAGCTAGGAATTTGGGCTAAAAATTTTGTTTGATTGTTATTTTTGAGGGTTGGCTTTGATTGGAGTGTCTTATCCTAAAATGTGCATGAATCTTTGTTCACGTAGAATTTTTTTTTCTTTTGTGCACAATTTTGTGTGTTTCAAATTTTGTTCATGTTGAATTTTTGTATTTGCCATGGGTTTTGTGCTTGAAGATATAACAAATGGGCGAATGCCATGGGTTTTTCATGATGTTTTGTGACTTTAGATTGTGGTTGTCCAATCTTTTGAATGATTAGAAAATAAAATAATTTTATTTTGAGCCTATGGTTATTCCTAATCTAAGGTGATGTGCATGATTAGGACTGAACCTTTGGTAGGTTGCCTACGTATCTCTTATAGGAGAGGATCAAGTCCAAAAGTAGTTCAAATGAATAAGAAAACTTACGGTTAATGACGATGAAGACCACTAGTCAAGTTTACGTAGTAATTTCACAACGAATTTGTTCATGAGAAATTTTCTTTTACATATTGTTCTAATTGCTAATTGTAACCTCCAATATTTTAAACAATTTGACCATAATGCTTCCAAGAAGTTAGAAATTGATGAGTGTGTTAAAATAAATGAACAAGGGGTATGAGTGGCCTAAAAATTCATATTTTGAAATTAAAATCTCTATATTTTACAATGCTTCTATTTAAATAAATAAAAACATATGTTTGTGCGTTCAAATGAAAAAAACTACTTATTTTTATGTTTATGTTTATTTGTTGATTAATATATATATATATATAAGGAACTCGAGCTTACTAAACTCGAGTTCCATATTACAAGGAACTCGAGCTTGGTAAGCTCAAGTACCATAGAAGAAAAAAAAAAAAAAGCATTTAAGTTCGAGTATTGTATTTACAAATAACTTGATCTTGGTAAACTCGAGTATTGTGTTGCTTGGAACTTGAGTTTACCAAACTTGAGTTCCATGTGGCATTTTTTCAATAAAAAAATCCACATCAGCACAAGGTTTTTTTTTTTATTATTTTTTTAAAATTTATGAAACTCGAGTGTTTAAAACTCGAGTTTGCTGTGTAAATCGAGTTTCATGAACTCGAGTTTCAAAAAAGTGGTGTTTCCCTACTTATTTTGAAAACAGTGGTATGTTGCTAATAATTTCTGCGAAAAGTGGTAAATGGCCGATTTGGCTGAGTTTTTGTATTATAAGTTTTACATTTTAAACAATAAAGTTTTGAAAACACGAATTTTGCTTAAATCAAAATTTTCCTTTGAAATTGTGTTTGTAATAACTATTTCATTAAATTTCATCTTGCCTTGAAATGTTTTGATTTAATTAAAATTGTATTTTCAAAACACAACTTCTAATCCTTCTTGCCTTGAAATTGTGCTATTCATTTTGCCTTGAAATCGTGTTTTGAAAGCACAATTATTATTTTTTACTTTAGTTTTAAGACACCATTTCACTTAAATCAAAATTTACCTTTTAAATCGTGTTTCAAAACATAAATCTAACTTAAATCACTTTTAACTTGAGAACATGTTATCAAAGTGCAATCAATGTGTGCGCTATATACCTATTGTTTGGTCAATAGAAGTTTAATTAAAATCGTGGTTATCAAACCTCCAGCACTAGTTATTGGTGACCAAATCATCAAAACAATGGGCTCTAGCTACCGGCGCCAGAGTGGTGTCTCTGGTGATTGGACCGCCAACATTGGTGGAGGAATGGTGTGTCCAGTCATTGGACTGCCAACACCGGTGGTTGCTTGGCTAGAATGACGGCTTACTTATTAGACCTATAACACTGATCGCGAAGTGGTGTCTCCAGTGACTAGATGACTAGCAATGGTGGCTGGAATGAAGGCTTTGGTTATTGAACCTTCAACATCGATTACAAGAGTGGCAGCATTAGCTACCTAACCCATCGAATTAGTGACTTAACCATTAAATTGGGTGATTGAAGTCACTGTTTGTTTTTATAAAAATTTTTACCAAATTTTTAAAAGTAAAATATTTTACGACTTCTTATAAAAGGATTTTATGATCAACAAAAAAATTTACAAGTTTGACCATACTTTATATGCAGACAAACGCTTGAAAATGAAAAAAGAAAAATTCTAAAAAGTATTTTACTTCAAACCAAACAAAGCATTGATAAGAGTCAAAAGAGAGTAAAATGTAATGGTGGAGAGAGTTATGTAATGAAAGGAATGAAGTTACTGATTTGAATGACAAAATAAATAAGTCTAGAATCAATGATTTGAGTGTGTGGGATAGGAGCACTTTAATGATTTTTTCACAAAGTTCAACATTTCAATTTTTGCATTGAAATCGTGTTTCACTCACTTTTTAGAACATGGTTCCAAATTGAATCCAAATTAGATTCTAACTATAATATAATTTTATACAAAGTGTCTATTTTAATTTTCTTAATTTTGATGTTAAGTGACCCATTCATAATACTCAACGCGAAAGCCAAGATAACTGCCTCACTCGCCTAAGTAAGACTAACTCTTCATCAATATTGTTTAATGTTTCCTTACATGAGTATGGGTTACAACCTAGTTTGGTTAAAGTTAAATTTGTGTATTTCTCAAAAAACGAAGAAGAAAAAGTTGAATTTGTGTTTTTAAAACACAAATAGGGTTCATGGCTTCCACTAAAGTTTTGAAAACACGATTTTGCTTGATGGGGAACTAGCTCCAATATTGTCCATGGAGGTCGTCCAGGGCAAGACCAAAAAAGCAAAGGTTGTAAGAACCTCGTCCATAAAAAGCTCGTCCATGCTGGAAGGTGCTTGGACGAGCTTTGCGTGGTCAGGTTTTACAAAACCGCACCGTGCCGTCCAAAGGAACCATGAACCTCGTCCATGAGAAGGTCGTCCGTAAAGGAACGACCTCCCTTAGAAACGAGATATGCTCGTCCAAAGGACTTTCGGACGAGGACTTCTGGACGAGCCCTTGACACTTAGGAAAATTCATAAGTATGTACAACAACTCCGTCTTACATGCATAACTTCTAGTGACCATTATGTGAGAAAAATGATTCCTAAGTATGTACAACAACTTCGTATTACATGCATAACTTCTAGTAATCGTTATGTGAGAAAAATGTAACTCTTAAACAGTTGAGGAAGTTATCCCTGAACTCTAACACCTCCTTAAATCCAGGGGAGGTTACAAGTCTAATAACTGTTCTTAGGACACTATATAAATGCTTATTTAGACAAAATAAAGGTACGCTTTTTACACATCCTAAAAAGTTGAAACTCCAAAATTTGAGAGAGAAAAACTAACTTTGCCATCGGAGGGTTCTTGGCCGGCGACCTCGGTCACCTTTGATTGCTTTTCTTCCTTTTTCAGGCCATCAAGACAGCCAGTAGTCCTTTCAAGTCCGAAGAATCCAGCCTACTAATTTTCTTTACACCATCATTGCTTAAATCACATTTTGCCTTGAAATATTTTGATTTAAATTAAAATTTGTATTTTCAGAACACGACATTTAGTCCTATTTGCCTTGACATTGTGTTATTGACATTTTGCCTTGAAATCGTAATTTTTACTTAAAATAACTTTCCCTTGAAATCTTGTTTTAAAAACACCATTTTCACTTAAATCAAATTTTATCTTTAAATCATGTTTTCAAAACATAATTTTAACTTAAATCACTTTTGACCTGAGAATGTGTCATCAGAGTATATGACTCTAGCGTGTATGTTAAACCTTTTGTCACGTCAATAAATAGTTTTTTCTTAAAATCTTGGTTTTACTTAAAAAAGCAAAACCTGAATTTAAAACACAATCTTAACATTAAAATTTCCTATTTAAAAACACAATTAAAAAAGAGATTTCCAAATAATTTGAAAACTTTGCTAATTTTAATAATTATTACGCAGTATTATCCTGATTCATACGGTCTGAAAATCTCCTGACTCCTGACCCTACAAAATAAAGGAGTCGGACCTAATTAAAAATTTTGTTCTTTTGATAATAGATCCAAAATTTATATTTTGGCTGAATTTTGATAGATCCAATTAAAGAAAAGAAAAGAAAAAAAAAACAAAGCAGCATATTTAGTAAATAAAAAATCACATATGTATATATATATATATATCCCAAAGAATATGCTACTAGCACTCGCCTATCAATTACTCCTAATTTTGTCTTTCCCAATTTTATACAGATCTATATTTAAATCAGAAACGCCAGATCACCCACATTTTTTGCATCATAAACCTAAACAAATCATCACCACCGTCCAATCACAAAAGTGGGCCCCACATTCCCGTGACCCAACACCTTTACTAGCGTACAAGTGTCCCAAACCAATTTTTAATGAAACTTGTTTTTGTTTGGGTCCCACACTGCCTTTCTCTTCACAAAAGAAGCGCCAACGAATATTGGATCCAATTCCCCTTTATTTTTCCATTATCAACTCCCAAACCCACTCTCATTCATTCACTCATAGCCCACAAACACTCTTCGCTTACTCTCAGGTACTTCTTTATTCCCGGTAATTCATTTCCCAGATTGAATTCCAAATTTCTGTTAACTTTGGATCGTTTTATTTAATACTCGGTAATTGTTTACTGTACTACTTTTTGTTAAATGTTGCTGTATGTTCTGTTTGGTTGCTGAGAAAAATGTGAGTCCGGATGTTTTGAATTGTAGGAATTATTATTATTATTTATGGCAGGAGTTATTGATTTATAGTTTAGCCTAGTGTTATATGTACTGGAATTGAAAGCAATATTTTATATCCTTCTAGGTTTCTCAGTGATCAAATGGAAAATTTTGATGAATCATGTGATTTTTCTTATTTAATCAATTCACACTTATATACTTTTAGATGGGTTTTTATTTCTTTGCTGTATTTTGACTTTAATGGGGTATTATAGTTCTTTGCTGATTCGAGTTGATCATATTGTTTATATAATCTCCATTATAAGTTTGGGCTTAAACTTTGAACTAGTTGTTTCTCTTGCCTTTTCGTTTTTTTACATATCTGGGGTTTTTTTTTTTTCGCTGTACTAGTATGGAGGTATTGTTGAACTCTCTTTTGGAAAACCACATAGTATGTTTGTTTGCTCTTGCTTTTTTGGCTTTCTTTTTTTTAATAGTTTACTTTTACTAAACATGGCTGAAATTGATTGCATACTAAAAGCTCATGAGTTAAAACACCATCTTACCCTCTAAAGTCTATTCATTTGTATTTAATAAGAAAAAAAATGAGGAACGCTAATGCGTGTACTCCTTGTTACTCCCACTCCCTGTATTTACTTGTTGATTACTTTTAAGTTCATTAGTTCTTTTACTTTAATTTGTGCTTTTTTCATGATTATGTTATTATTATGATTATCTTTTTCTTTTTGAGAAATGAAATTAAAGGGTGGGGGGGTTTCTCAGGGTAAGGAGTGGAGGCGGGTTTAATTTTCTTGGGAATATTAATGATATCCAATAGAATTTGTAATATTGTTGGCCATTTTATTATCATAAGAATTTTCTACAAGTAGAAGCAGCCAATATGTGGTAGGTAATTTCCATTGTAATTATTTCTTTATCAGTGTTATTCAGCATTGGAAACTTTTGTATCTGTTAGTGCCATATATAGTTTTGAAAGGTATAACAGGCACTGTGGTCCTTTAAATTTGTTGTAGGATGAAGCAGAAATGTTGGATGCTCATAATTTCTTAGTAAAATATTAATAAAGATGAAGATTCTCCATGATAAAGAAGTTGATCTGTATTCTGTGTGCTCCAAGTGTTTGCATTTAATAATAAACTATTCAAATTTTATACTTGTTAATTTTTTTAACATTTCATATTCCACATCAACCTCAGCATCAAAATATTATTATCTTAATTGTAATTTTAATCAATTTAATTACAGGATCAAGTCAGGGGAAGAATCATGGATAGGCTAAAGACCTCGGCACGTCTCATGATTGTTTCGGATCTTGATCATACGATGGTAGGTTCTCTAATTCTTTTCTTGATGCTCATGTTACTCCATTCTCTTGCTGCAGTGATTTTATTGTGCGATGCTTTCATTGCAGGTTGATCATCATGATTCTGAGAACCTTTCTCTGCTCAGATTTAATGCCTTGTGGGAATCCAATTATCGTCATGATTCTCTGCTAGTTTTCTCTACTGGAAGATCACCTGTTCTTTACAAGAAGTTGAGGGAAGAGAAACCCATGTTAACTCCAGATATAACAATAATGTCTGTTGGTACTGAGATAACATATGGCAACTTAATGGTGCCAGATGATGGTTGGGTTGAAATCTTAAATCAGAAATGGAATAAGAGCATAGTCATAGAGGAATCAAAAAAATTTCCTGAGCTCACTCTTCAGGTATTGTTTATAGATAATGGCATCTGATGGGTTAATTCTTTCGCCAGTTCATGGTGTTGATATCAAATATGATGATCTGTATTATAAAGCATTCAAGGGAATTGACTTGATAGTAATCATTACTTAAAATTTCTGAAGTGTTGAACTTTATGGGGTGACACAGGCAGAGACAGAGCTACGACCACACAAGGTTAGCTTTTATGTTGAGAAAGACAAGGCTCAGGCTGTGTCGAAGGCTCTTATGGAGTGTTTTGAAAAGCATGGAGTAAGATTTAATTTTTAAGTAAGTTTATGACTTGATTTATGTCATATATTATATTTATTATTAATTTCTGAAACCTCTATTTGCTTTTGGGCAGCTGGATGTTAAAATAATTTATAGTGGAGGAATGGATTTGGATATATTACCACAAGCTGCTGGAAAAGGGCAAGCTCTTGCATATCTGCTGAAAAAATTTAAGGCTGAGGGAAAACTGCCTAACAACACTCTTGTTTGTGGTGACTCTGGAAATGATGCTGAGCTATTCAGCATACCAGAAGTGTACGGTGTCATGGTTGGTAGTTCATCTATTTGATCCTTTGCCAATCTTGTTATCTCAGCAAGCAGTTGAGTTGTTATCTCAGCAAGCAGTTGAGGTTGTCCTCACAACTGTTTATATTCTAACATTTACCCACTATGTAGGTTAGCAATGCCCAAGAAGAATTGCTGAAGTGGCATGCTGAAAATGCTAAGAATAACCCCAAGATTATTCATGCAACAGAGAGGTGTGCAGCTGGGATCATACAAGCTATTGGTCATTTTGGCCTCGGCCCAAACACTTCTCCTAGAGATGTCATGGACTTTTTGGACTGCAAGCTGGAAAATGTAAATCCTGGACATGAAGTAGTGAAATTTTACTTGTTCTATGAGAGATGGAGGCGTGCAGAAGTTGAGAATTTTGAGCCATATCTGGCAAGTCTGAAAGCAGCTTGTGTATGTCTGATATCCCTTTTACCTTTCAATTCAATTTTATAAGTTTAGAGTAACTTTTTTTTTTGATAGGTAATATAAGAATTATTATTGATGAAAATGGAAAAAGAAACATACAATGTGTTCATGAGAATGAACACAGCAAAACACAAAACAGAACACCACAGAAAAACAATCAAGAGACTAAACTAAGAGAAGAAAAAAACTGAACAATAGAAGAACATTCTGTAAAACCCTAACACCGAGACCAATCAAAAAGACTTCTCTAGCACAAGCCTATCAACTCAACCAAAGACTTCTCAGGATCTTCAAAGGACCGACGATTACGCTCCATCCATACAGTCCACATCAAACATCCTGGAATTAAATTCCAAATATCTGAATCATGTTTCCCAAGCCAATAATTCTAACAAAATAATAATTCCGCCACAGAGCTAGGCAAGATCCACTGAATACCGAAAGCTTGAAGCATAAAACCCATAAAGAATTCACCACATGACAGTGAATAAGGAGATGATCGACCGATTCCCCACTACACCGGCACATACAACACCGATTTGCCAAAGTGTGACATCTAAGCATGAGATTATCCAATTTAAGAATGCGATTATGAGTTGCCGTCCATAGAAAAAAAGTCACTCTTTTGGGAACCTTTGCTTTCCAAATGCCCTTCCAAGAGAAGATAGAGTTGGGAGTCGTCCTTAACTCATTGTAAAAGGAATGGGTATCAAACTTATCATTTCCATTAAGACCCCAACACAAAGAATCGCTGCCTACTCCACGTGGAAGATGAGCTTGAATAAAATCAAGAAGAGAAAAAGAAGCAGCAAGCTCCCAGTCTTCGAAATCCCTATAAAATCTCAGGTTCCAAAATCTAACATTATCCCCCTCTTGATGACTCACAACATCAAAAATACAAGCTTCCTTATCCGCTGAAATCACATATAACTCAGGGTAAAAGATTTTAAGGGGATCAACCCCAACCCATCTATCATGCCGGAAATGAATCCAGGTACCATCACCCACAACAAAGGAAAAATGCTTAGAGAAGCTTTCCTACCCCTCATTAATACTTCGCCACAAACCGCACCTATGAGTTCTCCTACAAATTTTAGTACTCCAACCCCCTTGACCCTCCCCATATTTAGAGTAACTTTATTTTTATCCAAAATATTAATAATTATAGTGTCTTGTTGGGTATAGGTTAGTGACATTTAGTCCTTCTGGGGGGCTAATATTTCCATCCTTGTACATGCCAAATTTTGTTATTTATTAGTATATGTTTTCTGAGTTATATTTTTCTGATAGAACCCTGGGTTGTAGATGAAAGATAAGTATTCCCATGTCTCCTTTTGCCTACAGATAGTAAATTATATTTCATAGTTGTAATGGTCATCTGCCTGGTGTTTTTTTATTTATTTATTTATGCTTCTGGTTAGTGACAATTCTCACAGCAGGCCATGAGTTGGATAATAGTTTTTTGTTTTTCAAACCCATCCCCCATTCTCTTGCTAGTCACGCTACTCTGTACCTATGGTTAGTTATGAGTCTATAGTTATTATTATTATTAATTTTTTCTTTGTCAGGATCCATCTGGGGTTCATGTCGAACCAACTGGCGTTGAACATTCTCTTTGTGATGGCATAGATGGAATGAGATCGATCTATGGAGACAAACAGGGAAAGCAATTTCGGGTCTGGATTGATCGGGTGTTGCCCACACAAATCGGTTCAAACACATGGCTTGTGAAGTTAAATAAGTGGGAGTTATCTGGTGCAAACTTTGTTATCCCCTTTACTTTAGTCTTCTTTTATTTATTTTGCAACTGCAATTTTTTATCACTAAACTTTATGTTAGAGTTCAATTTCATCTCTAAACTATCAATGGTGTCAATTTACTTATTGAGGTTCTGAAAATAGTTCAATTTTATGCTTGCCTCCAGATTCCTTTTTGAAATAGAGTGATTTTAATAAAATTGGTTTTCAAGTTAAGTGATTTAGCCTGTGTTTCGCTTTAATCTTTACTACCAAAAGAGTTTGAAGGAGGTGTGGTTAGTATGATTTCAGTAGTTAATTTGATGGCAAGTGGGAGTAAGTGTAACATTGAACCATTTTCAAAACTTCAGGGACTAAATTGATACAATTGAGAGCTTATGCATGAAATTAAACCATGATATGTAGTTCTGGGATTGAAATAATATTGAGCTTATTTACTTTATTTTTCTTGTTCTTATACCTTTTTTCTTTCTCAGTAAATCGAACTTGATAATATTACGGTATAAAATTAATACTGTGCAACCATCAATATCATTTGTCTTCACATTTGTGTCTGACTGTTGCATGTCTTATAGTCTATACTCTTTCTTCTGTAGTAACTATGCAGAGACCATGAAAGGAATGGTCATATTTTCTATAATTATTTGTATGAGAGGATACTCATAAACGCAGTAGAAAATTATATATACATATCTTTGAAAGCCACCCTGAAACGCTAGGTTATTGTACCTTCTGATCTCTGCTTCTCTAAATTGACTAGCTGACTCTTGTAGGTGAGGAACGCAATTGTTGCAAAACCACTGTTATAATAAGTTCAAAGGTGAGTTACATAAGCATCCTGACCACTGTTATAGTAAAGTTTAAAGGTGATTTACATAAACATCCTGTTAAACTTGTGCCGGACGTTTTCTGATTTTTTTTTTCTTCTTTTAATTTCTTTTCAGGAAGCCCCGGTTGCAGCAGATGGATTCACTTGGATGCATGTGCATCAGACATGGTCACAAGAAGAAACAAATCTTAAAGATAATTCAACCATCATACTCTAGATTGCTGCGGCTTCAGCTCAACTGCAAGTTCCAGAATGCCGTACAACATTTCCTATCAAATAAATGTATCTAGACGATACAGTGTATATTTGATATGTTTTCTTTATAACATGGATGTGATTGATTATGTAAAAATCGATGATTATACATAAACTTCGTGGTTGGCTGCATATTTAAAGTATATGATTCATTATTTGCATTATAATACTCGGAAGAAAAGATGATTGGATATTGGGTGGCTCTACCTTTAGGCCATTTAGGCAATGACCTAAAGTCCCCTAAAATATATTATATTATATCTATTTTGTTTTATAGCATTGTACAAATATACTACTGTAATAAAAAAATAAAAAAATTCTATTAGCTGATAGAATGCTTATAAATTTATTTATTAAGGACCAAAATTTAATAAATAAAAATTATTTTTAAAATATTATATTCTTATTGAATTGTTCAACATTTTACACTTTAACATTTTATTAATACATTTTACTATATTTGCGATAATTTAAGAGTATAAAAATTTTTAGAATCAAATTTTTTTAATACATTTTATAAATATATAAAAAATAGTCTAATTAATTTATTAAATTATATAAAAAAGGTTCGATTATTTTTTATAATTCAAGTATTGCTTTTAAATACTAAGTAATAATATATTTTACATTTGCGTTTGACTCCAAAATGTGTTGAGTGGGCCCTATACTAATCCTATTTTTGCCAACCAAGAATTTGAGCGAGGTTTGAAAAGAATTTGTTTGAAGCTAAATTAAGCTAAATTACAAGTTTTTTTTTTAAATTTTATTTTATATTTAAAATACTTGACGCATATAAAAAAAAAATGTGTGGAGTGGGCCCTATACTAACCCTATTTTTGCCTACCAAGAATTTGAGCAAGGTTTGAAAAGAATTTGTTTGAAGCTAAATTAAGCTAAATTACAAGTTTTTTTTAAAAAAAATATTATTTTATATTTAAAATACTTGACACATATAAAAAAAAATTGTCCTAGAAATGTAGCCATATTTTGCATGAAGTGTATTTAACATGTCTTTGGGGAGTAAAAGGACCCAAATGGGCATATGGGCCTTTGGACTGTAGCATGAAGGGCCGACCTGCTCCAGAATTAAACTCTACGAATCGGCCCATATGCCGAGGTTCCGAGGATACAACCGAGGGTGAATTCCTCCTCGGACCGACCCAAGAGAACTCAAGGTTTCATTATGAAGGTCAAGGCACAGCTCTGGAAAGACTAATGGTTAAAGAGGGACACCTTGAACCTTCTAGATACACCAGTGTTAAAGAAAATATCAAGGGCAAAGGCTGCCACCTCCGCATTAAAGGCTCTACACCTACCTCCCTGGCCGCATTAATGGGGAAGTGACCCCTGAACAGTAGGGCTGAAACTTCTAGTCACTATCTAGAAAGTGTGACAAAAGGAAGTATTTAAGGGGGATGGAGGGCGGGGAGAAAGATGATGGAGAAAAAAAGAAAGAAAGAAAGTTAAGAAATTGTAATCTTTAAAGGAAGAAAGAGAAATAATAAAGAAGTAGTCATCGGCCCGAGTCCGAGGAGATCCATTTGCAATTATCGTTCGTTATTTACCTGTACGTGTTCATAAAAGCCTGTTATCAAGCTCCCAGTATTTCTAACCTAGGTTTCAAGCCCACACTCTACAAATTTTATTGTTTAAGGCTCATTGGGCCTGAGCCCGTGATTGTCTTTGGGTCCAGGTGCAATTGTGCACTTACATTTGGCGCCGTCTGTGGGAATCTAGTCTAGAAGGAGTTGGGATACTATGGCAGGCCTAGGTTCTCACCATGCAGAGTCACAGGGATCACAACCGGAGGATCTTTTCGAGCGTCTTGAGCATTGAAGGGATCGTGAGGGA
Organism: Castanea sativa; assembly: GCF_040712315.1. Taxonomy (NCBI): domain Eukaryota; kingdom Viridiplantae; phylum Streptophyta; class Magnoliopsida; order Fagales; family Fagaceae; genus Castanea; species Castanea sativa. The sequence goes on along the minus strand of NC_134021.1, from coordinate 22,851,439 downwards.
AGCGTCCATACAGAATACCCCGGGACTAGCCATACTCATGGTGGGGGCAGCACCACCCATGGGGATGGAGCTAAAGCCATGCAGAAGGAGATTAATTGTTTGAAGAGAAAGTTACGCCGCGCCAGACGCAGGTCTTCACCATCCTCATCTAATCCTTCCTCAGAGGAGGAACGGGGAGGTAGCTACAGCTCAAGATCATGCTCACCCCCCAGTGCAATGTCCTCTGGTGAGGAGGATGACCAGCCAGCTCGCAGACGCAAGAAGGCTCCTTCCAGGGGCTTAGGTAACGATGCTATGAGTCAGGCGTTGCACCAACTCTCCAAATCTCCGTTTTCACGGAGGATTGAGAAGGGGAGGCTCCCCAGGAGGTTTACTCAACCCACTTTTACCATCTATAATGGCCGGACTGATCCGGTGGAGCACATGAGTCACTTTAACCAGAGGATGGTGGTGCACTCTCACAACGAGACCCTGATGTGTAAAGTTTTCCCCTCTAGCTTGGGACCTGTTGCTATGAGGTGGTTCAACGGCCTTAAATCGGGGTCTATAGGTTCGTTTAGGGAGCTTACTAGAGCATTTGCTTCGCGGTTCATTACGTGTAGCAGAGTACCTCAGCCATTGGACTCGCTATTATCCATGACCATGAGGGAAGGGGAGACGTTGAAAGCATACTCCGACTGTTACTGGGAGATGTTTAATGAGATAGATGACGACTTTGATGAGGTGGCGCTTAATACCTTTAAGGTAGGCCTTCCTACTGATCACGACCTGAGAAAATCTTTGACTAAAAAGCCCGTCCGCAGCGTACGTCGCCTCATGGACCGTATTGACGAGTACAAGAGAGTGGAGGAAGACCAACAGCAAGGAAAGGGTAAGGAGAAGGTTATCCCGCAGGAGAGAAGGGATTTCAGGTCGGACAGGTACCACAATAACAGGCCGAGGAGAGAATACATTGGGCAGTCCGGCTCGGCAGCACCTCAGGCCGTGAACACTGTGTTCCGAGAACCAGTACATCAGCTACTGGAGAAAGTTCGTAAGGAACCCTTCTTCAAATGGCCTGGTAAGATGGCCGGGGACCCTGCGAAGAGGAATCAGAACCTTTTCTGCCAATACCATCAGGATGTGGGCCACACTACCGAGAAGTGTCGGACCCTTTGGAGCCACTTGAAGCAACTTGTCAGTGAAGGAAAAATAAAGCAACACTTGTGCCAACCTAGCGGGCCGGGCAGTCAATCTGGCTCAAACAATCAGAGGAATAATTCATCTCGGTCGGCTTTAGGAACAATTAATGTTATTTTTGCTGCACCGGGCAGGACCGGTTCGGCTCCCACCAAGGTGATGGCAGTTTCACACCCTCAGACCGAGGAGTCGGGCTGCAGACCGAAGAGGTTGAAGCTAAATTTGCCCGTTTTAGGGTTTTCCGAGGAGGATAAGGTAGGGACCATCCAACCCCATGACGATGCTCTTGTAGTTACGCTTAGGATAGGGAATTATGATGTGAGGAGGGTGATGATAGATCAGGGCAGCGGTGCAGATATCATGTACCCTAATCTATTTAAGGGGTTAAGATTGAAGCTGGAAGATCTTACTCCTTATGACTCGCCACTTATAAGCTTCGAAGGGAGAGTCGTTGTGCCGAAGGGACAGATCCGTTTGCCCGTTCAATCTGGCTCAGAAACGGTTGAGGTGGATTTCATTGTGGTTGACGCGTATTCTCCATATACAGCCATCCTCGCCAGGCCATGGCTGCATGCTCTTGGAGCTGTCTCCTCTACCTTACATGTTAAGGTTAAGTTCCCCTCGGGGGAATGTGTTGAAGATATCCTCGGTAGCCAATCGGTGGCCAGGCAATGCATGTCGGCTGCAGTGCTGCACCAGACAGAAGCCGAGTCTTCGGCTTCAATCACCAAAGACTTATAGCAATTAACAGCTCCTGATGCATCTGAAATGATGACAGGAGAGGAGGCTCATTGTGAGGAGTTGGAGAAGTTTTTAATAGCCGATGATCCAGAGAGGTTCTTCCAAGTCGGCATACGTTTGCCACACCAGGAGAAAATGGAGTTGTTGGAATTTCTGCAGGACAATATTGATGTTTTTGCGTGGGACTCGTATGAGGCTCCAGGTGTAGATCCGAGCTTCATTTGCCATCGTTTGAATGTCAACCCCGCCATTGTTTCGTGAAGGCAGCCACCTCGGCGCTCTTCCAAAGAACATTCCGAGGCTGTAAAGGAAGAGGTGCTCAAACTCAAGAGGGCTGGGGCTATTAAGGAAGTTTTCTACCCCGAATGGTTGGCGCATACGGTTGTTGTTAAAAAGAAGAATGGAACGTGGAGAGTATGTGTGGACTTCACAGATTTGAACAAAGCCTGCCCCAAGGACTCGTTCCCAATGCCGCGTATTGATCAACTGGTGGACGCCACTATCGGACATCCTCGAATGAGTTTTTTGGATGCTTTCCAGGGTTACCATCAGATTCCATTGGCGTTGGAGGATCAAGAGAAGACTGCTTTCATCACTCCAACAGGGAACTACCACTATAAGGTCATGCCATTCGGGTTGAAGAATGCCGGGGCTACCTACCAAAGAATGATGACCAGAATGTTTGAACAGCAACTAGGGAAGACTATTGAGGTGTACGTCGATGATATGGTGGTGAAGAGCAAAACAATACCTTCACATGTCAAAGATCTAGCCGACACCTTCCAGGTGTTAAGAAAGTACAAACTGCGCCTTAACGCCTCAAAGTGCTCTTTTGGGGTCCGGGAAGTTTTTGGGGTACATGATTACTCACAGAGGCATAGAGGTGAACCCAGCGCAGGTCAAGACTATTCAGGATTTGTAGCCGCCTCGGAACCCGAAAGAGATCCAGAAACTAACCGGAATGATTGCTGCATTGAATAGGTTTATCTCTCGGTCAGTTGACCGATGCCGTCCTTTCTTCTAATTGTTGAATAAATGGAAAGGATTTCAATGGACTGAGGATTGCGCATTAGCTTTCCAGCAGCTTAAGAAATATCTTTCTCGGCCACCCATCTTGTCTCGCCTAGAGGCGGACGAGATCTTGTTTGCTTTTCTGGCAGTGGTCATCCACGCGGTCAGCCTGGTCCTTATAAGGAATGAAAGCGGGGTGCAAAGACCGGTCTACTATGTTAGTAAGTCTTTGAATGAGGCCGAGGTGCGCTATTTGCTCTTAGAGAAAGCGCTTCTGGCCATACCACGCGCAAGCTTCCTCATTATTTCCAGTCTCACACTGTAGTGGTTCTGACCCAATTGCCTCTCAAGGCAGTGTTACGCAGCGCCGACTACTCTGGTAGGGTGGCAAAGTGGGGGACCATTTTAGGAGCTTTTGACATTAAATACAAGCCTCGCACCTCGGTGAAGGCCTAGGTCCTCGCTGACTTGGTGGCAGAGTTTACTGAACCATTGTTAGAAGAAACTCTAAAAGAAGCACACATGGATGGAAAATCAGTTGGAGTGATCACGGCCACAGTGCCTTCGATTTGGAAAGTGTATGTGGATGGGGTTGCTAATCAGAGAGGGTCTGGTGTGGGACTTGTTCTAATGTCCCCTGAGGGAATTGTCTTCGAAAAATCTTTGAGATTGGCATTCTCGGCTACTAACAATGAGGTCGAATATGAAGCCCTCTTGGTAGGCATGCAGATGGTACGTAGGATGGGTGGAAGGGAAGTCCATGCGTTCTCGGACTCTCAGTTAGTGGTCGGCCAGGTCATGGGGACTATGGAGGCCAGGGACCCAAGAATGCAGGAATATTTGGCCCAAGTCAAAAGTCAGCGAGCAGAATTTGACTCCTTCGTCTTAGCTCATATTTCTAGGAGTGCGAACACCCATGCGGATTCTTTGGCTACGTTGGCGACATCCTCGGCTCAGGACTTGCCCCGGGTTATCCTTGTGGAGGATTTGTTGGAGCCAACTCTTACCGTCGTCAGCACAGTTCATATTCATCTGATAAGGCCTGGACCTAGTTGGATCGACTCGGTTATAGGTTTTCTTAAGAATGATATCCTTCTTGAGGAAAAATCTGAAGCAGAAAAGATACGTCGAAAGGCACCCCGTTTCTGGTTGTCCGAGGACCAGAAGCTGTACAAACGATCCTTCTCAGGACCGTACTTGTTGTGTGTGCACCCTGAATCAACGGAAGCATTACTGGAGGAACTGCATGAGGGGATTTGTGGAAGCCACACTAGGGGAAGGTCTTTAGCTCATAGAGCTCTGACCCAGGGTTACTGGTGGCCCAATATGCAGAGAGAGGCTCAGGACTATGCCAGAAAATGTGATCAATGCCAGAGGTTCGCCCCTAATATTCATCAACCTGGTGGGGTTCTTAACCCTCTCTCCAGTCCTTGGCCTTTTGCCCAATGGAGATTGGACATAGTGGGGCCATTTTCGAGAGCTGCATGAAACAAAAGATGGCTTCTTGTTGGAACAGACTATTTCACTAAATGGGTTGAGGCCGAGCCCTTAGCGAATATCAGAGATGTTGATTCCAAGAAGTTTGTCTAGAAAAATATTGTCACTAGATTCGGTATACCACACACACTTATCTCAGACAATGGCGTTTAATTTGACAGCAAGGCCTTTAAGCAATATTGTGGCGACATGGGTATCATAAATAGATACTCCATCCCAGCTTATCCCTAGGGAAATGGCCAAGCCGAGGCCGTTAACAAGGTCATAGTCAGTGGGCTCAAGAAAAGGTTGGACGATACGAAAGGCAGATGGGTAGAAGAGCTCCCTCATGTTCTGTGGACGTATCGGACCACACCCCGCAGGTCCACGGGAGAAACGCCATTCTCTATGACTTATGGAGCCGAGGCAGTGATACCTCTGGAATCTGGTTTTCCCACCCTAAAGACGAGCTCTTTTAGCCCGGAGAATAACAACGGACTCCTGGAGAAAGATCTTGATTTACTTGAGAACGACGCGAGGCAGCTATGGTCCAAATGACCTATTATCAACAGAGGCTAAAACGGGGATATGATGCTCATGTGAAGCTAAGGCCGCTTGCAATTGGTGATCTTGTACTAAGAAAAGTTGTAGGCACTTCTAAGAACCCAGCTTGGGGTAAGTTAGGTCCCAACTGGGAAGGCCCCTATTGCATTGATTCAGTAGCAGGCATAGGGTCATATCGGCTAGCTGACTTGGATGAAAGAATTGTACCACGCCCATGGAATGTAAATAACCTTAGAAGGTATTATTATTAATAAAATGTGCTTTTGTTAAGTTAACATTTCAAAGTTATAAGTACCTCTTACATTTGAAGTTACTGTTCTTAAGAATCAAACAGAAACCTGGTTAAGTGTAGTCCTCGGACCACAAACCTTGTGGAAATTGATATCTTATCATGTGTTAAACAGAACCTTAGTTATGCCGGGTCCTTGGACCTCTTACTTTGGGAAAATTAACATTTGAAGTTACTGTTCTTAAGAATTAAACAGAAACTTGGTTAAGTGTAGTCCTTGGACCACAAACCTTGTGGAAATTGATATCTTATCATGTGTTAAACAGAACCTTAGTTATGCGGGGTCCTCGGACCTCCTACTTTGGGAAAATTAACGTTTGAAGTTACTGTTCTTAAGAATCAAATAGAAACTTGGTTAAGTGTAGTCCTCGGACCACAAACCTTGTGGAAATTGGTATCTTATCATGTGTTAAACAGAACCTTAGTTATGCCGGGTCCTCGGACCTCCTACTTTGAGAAAATTAACATTTGAAGTTACTGTTCTTAAGAATCAAATAGAAACTTGATTAAGTGTAGTCCTCGGACCACAAACCTTGTGGAAATTGATATCTTAGCATCTGTCAGCCAGAACTTTAGTTATACCGGGTCCTCGGACTTTCTACTTTGATAAATTTAATAGTTAAAGTTGCTATTCTTAATATCTTGTTACGGTTCTTGTTTCTATTACATGTTTTGTGGAAATCAGCATCTTACTATTCATTAATTCAGATTTTAAGTTCTGTGTCTTTAAATGTTAAGTAAATTTATCTAAGGAATGGTCCTCAGACCTTACATCCCATTAAAAACGATGCCACAGATTATAAGGAATTGTTTAACTAAGGCATTGCTTGGTATCCAAACTAAGTCACCCTCTATCAGGTTCTTAAGTATTTTTCTATGCCAGACAAACATGCGTATGGATGTATGGGGGTTATAATTGTGCAATCCCTGCCTTTAACTGTGTCTTCATGAGAATTCTTATGACAAATAAATAAATAAATATAAAAAAGGGGGTAGAACAAATATAAAATAGAAGAAAGTTGTACAAAGATTGTCTTTTATTAATAATTTTTGGCATACATTACATGCTAAATTCTGGTTATAAAGAAAGAGAAGTCCTAGGCTAGTCCCTAAACTTTTGGAGGGGGATTTTGCTGAGAAGTGCTGGACGCCTCGGTATTTCTTAGCTTCAACTCAAAGGAAGACAAAACTTGTTTCCCTTTGTCTATTGCATTTGTTGGAGGGGCATTGGGCTCCACAATTTGGCTTAAGCCTTTCTCGGCATCCCCACTCCCTTCCATCTCTTTGTTGGAACCTGAAGGCTCTGTAGGATCTGGAACGAGCTTTGGGGCAGTAGGAGGAAGAGCCAGAAGAGTTGCCTCAGGGGCAGGAGCAACAGTAGGAGTCTCTTCTATCTCCTGTATTTCCAGGGGAAGCCAAATGTTCTCAGACTTCCTCAGCTCCGAGGCTGAAGGAACACCTGCTACACTTAGGGCTTCCCCCCAGACTTGCTGACAGTACTCCCGGCACAAAGCCGCGAAAGCCTCTGTCAGCTGTTCCTCTGTTGCAGCTACCCCTTCTTCATAACTCGCCTGCTTGGCAGCCTTCATAGAGCGTTTGAATGCGCCGGCTTCTTCCTTCAGGCGTGCAAGCTCCCTCTCCAATTCCGAACACTCCCTCTCGGCTTGGGCTAATTCGTCGTCTTTGCCCCGGAGAAGCTTGCGCTGCCCTTCTATTTGAGTCTTCATCGTCTTCAAGCTGGCCTCGGAACCATCTCTTTCTCTTTTAAGACCAGCCACCTAAGAGACGAGTTTCTCATTTTCTGCAAGGGCTTGGCCTAGGGACTTCTCAGTCTCCATTCGAATGTCAAGCTCTAGTCTGGCCTTCTTCCGAGAGTCTTCTACAAACTTCTCGGCTACAAAGACTTCTTGAACGGCCTACATAAAGTGTTAAGAAATTAGATGTAGCAAAACACTTCTCATTGATCCAGTATTATGAAGAAGGAAATGTTCATGAAAAATTAAAACTTACCAGGGCTAACTCCCTTTTTAAGGACAGGAATAGTTGGGGTTGACTCATTCTCTCCAAGGTTTCCATATCCTTGGGCAGCAGAAGTGGGCGCTCCAACGCATCGGCCAAGTAGTGGGCATGGCCTTGTTGGATTGCCCTGATACTAGACTGGCAGGAAATTGGTGCACCGTCCAGTTTAAGGTCAGGAGACCATGTGGCCAGTGCTCGGCGCACTTCGGCCACATCATGGATCTCCCCACTCTCAACTGAGCGAGCCCTGCCTTTGCCTTTGTCTAGCTTCTGCTGCTGAGTTGGCTGCGGCTGTTGTTTCGGTCTTTTTTGTTTTTCGCCGGCAGTCTCCTCGGCCTCTCCTTTCCTTTTCTTTCTTGGCTCTTTAGCTGGAAGCTTGGGTTCGGCTAGAGGAGGGGGAGGTGGCAAGGATGGAAGAGCTTGGGACCCTCCTGTCTTCTTCTGGGCGACTTTTTCGCCTCTCTTGGTCAGAAGGCCGTGAAGTCTGTCCATGTCCTCCTCGGATTTGACTGGGGGGTGGGCAACAATGAACCCTTCAACTCCAGAGGCTTCGGTGGGCTCTTCGTCCTTGTCAGAAAGTACGACGAATAGATTTCCTCGAGGTCTTTGGATGTCCTCAAGGTGGAAGTTGTCTATTTCGTCGTCGAGTGTATGTGAAGAGGACACCTGCTCCTCCGGGATGGCAGTTGCTTGGGAGTGTGTTGAGAGGGGGGTTGCCGCGATAGGACGGTTGTACAAAATGGTGTTGGGGTCATCGGGAAGTTCTTGGTCAGCTAAGAAGTGCGGCCTGGCCACATGGATCCTTCTTTGCCTCCGGTCACCCGTGATTATTGCGTTTTCGATCTCCTGAAAGTCCGAGGGGACAGGCTTGTACCCAAGAATCAAATGAGCCGCCCTAAGTTGTAAGTCTTCATTGACGAACACTTCGGAGCGTAGTACTCAATTCAAATCGGCAATGTTGCAGTGGCTTAAGCGGGGGCGCACGTTTTGCTTATCTGCAAAGAGAAACATCAAAATAAGTGAACACGGTCAGATACGTAGAACGTATAATAAATTAAAGTCACACACTCAAGTAAATATCAATACATATTCCTAGATTATTTAGGAAGTTAGGGGAAGTTAAATCCTAAGGTGTCGCACCTGGATCTCCCCACTCAACAGGACAGTGGGGGCCGTCGTGCCAGTTGCCAGAGACGATTAGATAGTTATCCTTCATGCCTTTATTGGATTTTGGCAAACAGGAGATCAACCTAACTACACTGGAGCGGGATTTGATGTAATAACCTACTCCAGTGAGTTTGTGGCATTCGTACATAAAAACGACATCATGCCAGGTGAGGTTCAGACCCATCTGCTCGTTTAGAGTATCGACGCTTCCTAAAACTCTAAAAACATTTGGAGCGCACTGATCAGGACACAACCGGTGGTTGCGAAGATACTCCCTGGTTACGGGTTTCATTGGGAGGGTCATCCCACCTTCTACGAAGGCGACCATTGGAATGATGACCTCTCCGGTTTTCCTAGCACCGGCCACGGCTTCCATCGGGCAGTATTCTAGACCTACGTCGCTAGGAATATGATATTTGGCTCTAAAACCCTCCATCCCCGCGGCGGTATCAACTAGATACTTAAATTTACCCATCGGAAAGAAACGAAAGGCTAAGTACTAAGAAAGAGAATGGTTACAAGGTTAGCCGAGGACAGGGTCCGAGGAGAAAGGGTTAAGAGTAAAGAAACAAGAACTTACAAATTTCAAGTTGTGCAAATTTCCATGGATTTCTGCAGACAAAAGGTAATTGCTGATGTTTTGAGGGGATTAGCCTCTGGAGAAATAAATGAAGGCGCAGGTTCCCGAAGCGTCACAACGTGCGGGAAGCCGCCTCGAAATTGTATTTGTCCCGCCCAAATTTTCATGGAGTAACAAGGACCGTTGGATGCTCATCTCACCGTTGAACGTGGGGGACAAGTTATAACTTACGGTAATAAATGCGCGCGTTTTTGAAAATAAAACCGCCAAGTGGCACCCTTTGGAACTCGAAACGGTTTTCACACGTGTAGTTATTTATAGAAAGTGTGGGGAAAGTGTTCGTTGGATCAAAACCCTATTTTTCTCCTCGGATGATGAAAAATAGAGTTTTGAGGGGCTATTGTGGGGAGTAAAAGGACCCAAATGGGCATATGGGCCTTTGGATTGTAGCATGAAGGGCCGACCTGCTCCAGAATTAAACTCTACGAATCGGCCCATATGCCGAGGTTCCGAGGATACAACCGAGGGTGAATTCCTCCTCGGACCGACCCAAGAGAACTCAAGGTTTCATTATGGAGGTCAAGGCACAGCTCTGGAAAGACTAATGGTTAAAGAGGGACACCCTGAACCTTCTAGATGCACCAGTATTAAAGAAAATATCAAGGGCAAAGGTTGCCACCTCCGCATTAAAGGCTCTGCACCTACCTCCCTGGCCGCATTAATGGGGAAGTGACCCCTGAACAGTAGGGCTGAAACTTCTAGTCACTATCTAGAAAGTGTGACAAAAGGAAGTATTTAAGGGGGATGGAGGGCGGGGAGAAAGAGGATGGAGAAAAAAAGAAAGAAAGAAAGTTAAGAAATTGTAATCTTTAAAGGAAGAAAGAGAAATAATAAAGAAGTAGTTCTCGGCTCGAGTCCGAGGAGATCCATTTGCAATTATCGTTCGTTATTTACCTGTACGTGTTCATAAAAGCCTGTTATCAAGCTCCCAGTACTTCTAACCTAGGTTTCAAGCTCACACTCTACAAATTTTATTGTTTAAGGCTCATTGGGCTTGAGCCCGTGATTGTCTTTGGGTCTAGGTGCAATTGTGCACTTACAATGTCAATAACAGTTAATATTTTATGATTTTGGTATGATCATAGTGGTATTAGTAAAAAAAAAATCATTTCATTCAAGGCTAAAGTAGTTAAAAAAACAAATATCAAATTGATGATTTTGCAAAGAAGTGCTCAACGAGTACCACTTTTAATATATTGGAAGAAACTAATAACTTTTTTATAAAAAGCCTATCTTTAAATTGACGTCTTAGGCCTCAATTAATAATTATGAGCAAAATACACATTAAAAAAACTTGTCTGTCTGTAAGGTTGAGAAAAATGGGCGTTTCCCATTCCCATTTGGTTTCCAAAGTTACGAAAATAATCGTGTCTATTTAATTGTAAAAGTCCAATTTACGTAATGAATAATGATATTCATCTATTTAAATACGCATGATAAAATTTCTTAACAAAGAGTTTTGGATGTTGCCGTCAAGCATGGAAATAAATAATCCACAAGTAATCTAATTTCTAATGGATGGAATTCTTTTTCATTGAGTATATTATGTTTATTATACAACATATTTGGCCAAAATGGGTTTTTACTCATTTCTCACAAACTTTCCAGCAAAATACTTCATGTTTGAAACTAATTAGGGAAATGTCCCTGTTTTGAAACTCGATTTTCTAAAAATTGAGTTTTAAATATATAACTCGATTTTTGGAATGTTGAGTTATAGCGAATGTGGACTTAGAAATTTTTCTTTTTTGGAACTTGAGTTCTATGTAAAGTACTCGAGTTCCACTTGAATTTTTTCAAGAAACTCGAGTTCCATAAACTCAAGTACTTTACATGGAACTCGAGTTCCAGAATTTTTATTTTATTTTAATTTTCAGTTCGCTATAACTCAATTGTCCAAAAATCGAGTTTTAAATTGAAACTCGATTTTTTAGAAAATCGAGTTTCAAAACAGAGACATTTCCCTAAATAATTTGAAAAATGAGGCATTTTTCTTGAAAGTTTAAATAAAAAAAGACAAAAGCCCATTTTCTCCCAATATATTTGCCTATAATATTTGCTAATAACTATTGTACCGTTGAAAAGAATAGTGAAAGTAGACTATTTCAAGTTAAATTGTTGTAATTTGTTAGTGTTATCATTGATTTATTCATGATATATATTAAAATAAATTTCTTTATTAAGTAAATTATTTCAAAATAAATTGTTAAGAATTTTCTGACAAAACATGAAATGTGTCATCAATATATTCCTCATTAGTTGTGATGGACGAACTAGACTTCCTGTTAAGAACAAACAAAGTAATAATGAAGGACCCTCCGATACTTCGATTAGTTAATCTATCTTAGGAAATCACTAACGTGTATTGTAGCTTAGTTTGTAGTTGTTTACTTGCTCTTTATGGCTTTATATAGCCATCCCATGAGTTATTGCAAGGTTTGATGATCTCCCCCCTAGGCGTTGTGTTTGAGCTGGGTGATTAATGGCTTAGTCCTGGCCATTAAACAGGTCATAAGGGTATTTGTAACGGCCGTGAAACAGCTCATAAAAGATGCCTGTAATGGCTTTGTAGCCGTTACTCATAACTAGCTTAAATGAATGATTTATGTTTGACTTGAATATATCATTACTCGTCATTTTTAATATGGCCATAATATGTTGAATTATTGTACTTATCTCAAAAAAATATATGGCAAATATTTCTGTATTTTTGTTATAAAAATTTAAAGTATGAATGTAATATACCGTACAATACATGTACAGTTCTTTCTCCATTCCCGTATTTTTTTGCCAAATTTTTGAAATGTAATTTTTTGAAAAAAAAAATCCAAATTATACTTTTTTTTTTTATACAAAATTATACTTATTCATATTCTTGTAGTATGATACGCGTACGGCATACCATATTTAACTAACTATGCTTTATGACAAAAAATGTGTTGAGCTAGCACTGTTATGCATTGAATTAGAATACTAACGAAATATGCTTCAATATATCAAAATGCAATCATTCACAGAGAGCCTTCGACCTACCTAGAGATTTTATAATTTGAGTAGTCTTTCAACCTACAAGAGATTTAAGAACAATAATTTGTCTTGCCAAGGCGAGTTGCTGAAGCTACCTCGATTGCCAAATGACATACGTGCAAAATAGCCAAACTACGGTCTAACCAAGATGAGATTAGGGTGGAGATATCTTATTTGAACCTTGGCGGCGACAATTCGAGTGTTCTGCTTGTACAAGGCAATTCATTCCTAAGATTTTTTTTTAAAGATTGACTATGGTTTTTATTTGTAGCTTTCCATTATAACAAGCAACACAAGCAAAGATCCTTGTGGACCTGTGATATGTAATATGGAATATTAATAGCACAAAATGGATAGTAGCTTTCCATTGTAACACCATATTTTTAAACCCACCAAAATATTATTTTATACAGATCCATGAGATGGGATATCCTCCAAATTTGTATATCGCCCGTTTGAACGTACTGACTTTGTCAATTAACTCTTGAATGGTTACAAATCTAATTTGCCCAACATATATCTGAAGGTAAATTGCAATATCACATGTTAATAGGTAAAAATAAATAAATAGATAAAATGATGGGAGGATATTCTTGAAATAACCCACCCCTTTATATTAATTATTATTTCATGTAAATATTCGGTTTAGCTAGGAACATGTTGGTACAAACCCAAAACTCGGTTTTGGGTTGTGACATTTATACATATGAAAAATCAATTATTTAGGCTTACTTAATCTATCTTGGTCTTCTGACAAGCGATAGCAAATGTACATTCAGCCCTGACTTGGAGTCCCCCTCAAACTAGAGTATTGGAAATTACACCTAAATCAACATTAACAACCATCATAAGTTCAACAAAGGCAGCAATAAACAATTATGAGTATTCATTTGATCGACTAATACACTTAGGCTACCCTTAATCAATTAACAATCCATGTATTGCTTAATGTCAATATAAAAATCACTTACTTAAATACCACAAAAAATTACTAACTTTTTTCAATTGGAAACTTCATAGGATGCCTGCCTCCTTAAAGTGTATTTCAGTGTTCCAGTTATAAAAAATCTTACAATTCTTGGATGACATGAAGATATATAAAAATAAAATAAAATAATCAGAGGAGAGAAAACCACCTCTTGGGCGCAGGGACAGGGGTCAGAGGAATCCTTCTCTTTTTTGAATGGTAGTCCATTGTGATATGACTTTAAAAAAAAAAAAAAAACACGTAATTGTATCATGTATGGAACAAATAGGTTCGGTTCATCTCAACACCATATTATCAATGCTGTTATGCTTAACATGTAAATATAGAATAATCACCCTTCACCTCTTTTTATTTCATATGTAAAATTTTGTAGCCATAAAACCAATGTAGTCGATACCATACTGGTTGGTATGTACTGTATCGATAAGTATACCAGTATCGAAATGCCAATTTTGTATTGGTTTAAATACCGGCCGTACCGGCCATGTACCAGCCATACCGGCCAGTACTGAGCGAACCGGCCGATACAGAAAAAAACATTTTTTTTTTTAGTTGTGTAATTTTTGAATTTTTGTAAGGGTAGAATAATAACTTATTTGCATTAACTTATTAGTATTATTTGTTTTTTTAGTATGCAACGAACAATTAAGCTTTCTATTTTTTATATTGTGTATTTTTTTTAATTGATGCTAAAGTCTAAAATCATAAATAATTTGTTCAAAATTGAGGTAATGTTTTAAGGTAAACTTTTATATTTATTATAATACACACACACATTTATAAATATAAAAAATAACGATAAACTCAAAAGGGTATACCGATATTAACCGGTATCAAAATATATTGTTCCATTGGTTAAACCGGTATAGCCTTTGGTATAAGATTGACTCATTTGCATAATATAAAACTCTATATATTTTATTGACAGCTTTGATAAATGCGAAGCATAATCACAATTCTTATAAACTGACAATTTTATGTTGCATTTTTTTTTCGTTCTCATTAAAAGAGTAGTGCTAAGAAAAGATACAAGGTATTTGGAATTCTAACTAGATCATCAAAAAAATAAAAAAAAGGAAAAGATACAAAGTATCTCTCACCACCAATATTTTCATAACTTCCGGATAATGTTAATTTAACTTTGCTCATTTGTGCATACTACTTGAAATCGAAGGTTTTTAAAGAGGCATTAGAACATTCATATTAAAGGTGCTAAAATAGCTAAAATAGAATCCAAAACCCTAAAAAACCCACTACATCAATGATGCCAAAAGTCAAATTTTTTAACACCTTGTTAAATTTGTTAATTTAACCATGCTCTTTGGCACTTTATTGTAGTTAGATGGTAAACAAAAAAAAAATTATTCAAATGAAACTTAGAGAGATGGAGACTTGAGTGGAAAAAGAAAGAATATAGCAATAATAAAGAAAGAATATTTAAATGAAACATTAAAAAAATAGAGTATCTAATGTTAAATGTATTGTAAAGTAGCTTGTCAAAAAGAATAAAGTAACTTTTGAGGTGTTAAAAGTTAAAATTTTAAAAAATTTTGTTTACTCATATGTATACACTTATGTAGTATATAGGCCCATTTGTGGGCAAAGGATAGGACCAAGAGCCCAATCCCTAAGGAGATAAACCGGTCCTCAAGTCTCCACTTTCCAATCCATACTCCAGTTTAATGTTTAAGTTAACTTTTTATTTTTGGAAATCCAAGTTTACACTAAAATTAGTGGAAAAAAAACACTTATGTAGTATATAGGCCCATTTGTGGGCAAAGGATAGGACCAATAGCCCAATCCCTAAGGAGATAAACCGGTCCTCAAGTCTCCACTCTCCAATCCAAACTCCAGTTTAATGTTTAAGTTCACTTTTTATTTTCTGGAAATCCAAGTTTACACTAAAATTAGTGGAAAAAAATTGGGAAAACAGAAGGGCCCAACCGGGTTCGAACCGGTGACCTCTTGATCTGCAGTCAAATGCTCTACCACTGAGCTATGGACCCCATTGACACAATATCATATAAGATATATATTTATAACATACGAGTTATTGTTAGTATCCCCTATTGTAGTTTTTGGTAATAATAGTATGAGAAATGATATGTCCACAACATTTTCACAACATTTTTACAACAAATCCTAAGTGGTAGGATGTTATTGGTTGTTATTGTTGGGGTAAAAAAATAATCTTAGTGTTAGGTTCAAATTTGAACCAATAACAACTAACCACCTATGATTTGTTGTAAAAATGTTGTGGACGTAGCACCTCTCAGTATAATACGACTTTACCTTTCTTCACCGAACCTTTTGAAGCTTCCCGAAATGCATGTTACAATAAATTCTCGTGCGAAACCAAATACAAATCCATTAATATCAAACGAAAATGTCTCTTCTTTTAGGAGGAGAATCTTTTGGGAATGACTTTAAAATGGAAGTTACATGTTATCAATTTCTTAGGATTTTATAAATCTATCAATTTCTTGAGATTATTTCTCTCGTATATTTTCTTCTTTGGGTTAGATTGTACTTAACAAAAAATTTCTACACATGTGATTATGAAAAAAAAAAATACAATTAACCTATTTTAAGATATAATTTAACTCTTATTTGAAAGCCCTTTGACTTGTCTTTTTCTTTTAACAAACAAAGCACTTTCACTTTTTTTTTATTTTTTTATACAAGATTGAATTTCTACTCTAACCTAATCTAAGTATATACTATATATGTGTGTGGAGCTCTCTCCTAAAGACTTGAACTCCAGCCTTTACCTCTCACACCCCACAAGCATTTATATTTGTGGAGTGACCACCGCATCAAGGGTGCGCAGTGGTAAAACACTTTCACTCTTAACCAAATAAACATGTTATCTAAGTAATAATAGCTTCCTATTTTCCCAAAAAAAAAAAAAAAAAAAAAAAAAAACTCTATGACAAGTTTGAGTCATTACATTAGTAATTTTGTTGATAATAGTTTTAAAATTTGTCAAAAGTGAACACTTATAATAAAAGCGTAAATTTTCAAAACCTGACCTTTAAAATCTGAAATTCAAGTTAAGGTCAAGCCAAGAAAAGTAATGAATTAATCATCATATATGAATGCATAATGAACAAAAAAATATCATAAAATATTGAAATTGAAGTCTATGCCTATCTGGTAAAGTCTCTGATGGTTGTATAAAAAATCTGGGGTTCAATCCCCATCTACACAAAAAACTGATTGGTGTCTTGGTCTGATAATAAAGAGCTATTATCAAAAGCGGACGCCATATGTTGAAACTCTCTCAAAAAAGTCTATGCCCATTACTCCACCGCCCATAAATATACAAACTAAATTTAATAGAGAAATAATATATACACAATATTTTCACAATATTTTTACAATGAATCCTAAGTGGCAGGTTGTTGTTAGTTGTTGTTGAGTTAAAAAAGTAACCTTAGTATTAAGTTCAAATTTGAATTAATAATAACTAACTATCTATAATTTGTTATTAAAATATTGTAAAATGTAGTGCTTCTCAATTTAATGTGCCAAGCCATATTTTTATCCCAAAAAAAGAAATTATATAATTTCTAAAGCAACACCCCTCCACGTGTGACATTCTCATACATCTCTCCCACGCGGCGAATCGATACTCTATACCCTTAATTGACACGTGTATCATTCCGCTCAAACTGTGTTAAAAAAGCCTCATCCAGGTCCTATTTTAAATCCAAACTTTGTCCCTCATTTTTTTAGTTTTCTCACACACAAACGCTATTCAAATGGCTATCCGGATCGTGTACGGTGTGGTGTTCCTGTCCTTCTCGTACGCCTGCATCAAGTTACTCCACCTAATTCTTCACCCAGTCTTCTTCCTCACCTCTTGAAGACAAGAAAAAAAAGAAAAGAGATCCCATATGTGTTGAAAGCTGAATTTTCCGGCAAAAACTTGAAATGGGTTAGTCAGAAAATACTTTTTTTTTATTACTTCTTTTTATAAACGTGTACATGTAATGAGTTTTTGTTGTATCTGTTTCATTGTCTGTACGAGTGTGATGTTTGTATGTCAGGTTTTTGGTTGTTATGATTCTATCAATGTTTGTTGCTTTGGTGTGATATGATTGTATAATGGAAATTGATTTATTTGGTTGCCAACACCTTTGGTTCAAGAAATTGTGTCTGTTTGATTTGTTATGGTAGAATTTATTTACCTTTGTTTCATTTGAGTGCTGAATTTTTGTTTAACTGGTGCTTTTGTTAATCTCTTGTTTAGAATTTATTATATATATATTTTTGTCATTTTATATTAAGTTATGGGGATAGTGGCATTTGCATTACAACACTAACCATGGGGGCAATTGGATGGAGATGGCTGAATGGGCTCAATTAATTCTTGTGTCTGAGTATGAATATTTGGAATTTAATAAGGAGTCACAGATATTAAGGTTCACTACATATTCATACCATTATAAATAAATATCATCATATACAAGTTAAAATTCCTACCGAAATTGAATACACTATTTATTGTGTAGTTTTTACTTTTTATACTTTTCTAACTATATAATTTGATAGAGTAGGTAAATTATTCATTCAAGAACAAAATTTATTACCACTATTTTAACTTAATTTTGGTTATTTTGATGCAATAAATTTATTTTATATTTACATTTTAAAAAAATTAAGAAAATTGAGTTATTACGAAAATATATTAAAAATGAATAGTCAAATTTCCAGAATAGGGATAACATTTTTCATTGAAATTTATACTTGAATTTCAATAATAAATTTTAATTATAAATGCGAGTGTAACAGAAAGTTTACCAAATTTGTTAATGAGAAAAATTTAGAGGAATTATTAGAGAAATTCAATTTGAGAAAATGATGGAATAAATTAATAAAAAATATGAAAGTCTGGTGAGACAATCTCAAACTTTTATTTTTAGAATCGAGATTATTAAACACACCCAGACAAAGGAAACAAATATGAGGAGCTACTGCAAAAATGGAATTCATAGTGTGTTGTATTCCTAAGGAATAATTCTAGAATCTATTTAAAATAAAGAAAATCTTAATTTTATTGGAAGCAAAGTGTTATTTTTGTTTTACAATACAAAGCCTATTTCAAAGCTCTAAAAAATTATTTTCTATGTAAATATAGTATGGTCATTACTAAGAAAGCCTTAAAAGCTCTTAAAATCAAGCAAAATAAAATTCTAAATCCTGAAATTATGCAAATTACAAATATAAAAATAACAATAAATAAAAAATGAAAAAAATTACATATTTAGTCCTTATCTTTTACATTATATTTCAATTTAGTCATTAACTTTTTAATTGTGTCAATTTGGTCTCTAACCTTTCAATACCGTGTCAATTTAGTTCCTACCGTTATCTCTTAGATGGAAAAGTCTTACGTGTCAAACAGCTTAAATAAAAAAATAAAAAATTGCCACATCAACTGCCACCTAGACTAACACATCAATTTTTTTTTTTTTTTGGTTTAAAAGAGAACACGTCAGTTTTTTTTTTAGAAAACCCAAATCAAATCTTCAAGATTTTGCTAAAATCCAAAATTCCTTCTCCTTCCTTCAGGCGGCGCCTCTCTCTTCCAACAGCATCAGGTTTGTCTCTCTCTCTCTCTCTCTCTCTCTCTCTCTCTCTCTCTCTCTCTCTCTCTCTCTCTCTCTCTCTCTCTCT
Organism: Castanea sativa; assembly: GCF_040712315.1. Classification (NCBI taxonomy): domain Eukaryota; kingdom Viridiplantae; phylum Streptophyta; class Magnoliopsida; order Fagales; family Fagaceae; genus Castanea; species Castanea sativa. The sequence goes on along the minus strand of NC_134021.1, from coordinate 22,832,656 downwards.
CTCTCTCTCTCTCTCTCTCTGAGTAAACCAAACGACAATAGAAACATTCCCAAATCCATGACTCTTCCTCCATAGTTCCCTATACCCATTTCTCTGCTCCATCGTTTCATCACAAAATTTTCTTTCACGGTATAAAATTTCTATTTTGTCAAATCCTCATCAAGGAAAGTTGACTGTTAAGGCTGAACTTATTTTTAAAGAATACAGTATGGCCTTAGCCATTATATGTGTAACTTCAAAAAATAATCCAAGATATTTTTTAAGGTTTAGTAGTTTTAGTCCCTTTCACTTACCACTTCTACCCCTAAATCAATGCAGGTGAGCCTGATGTTGAAGATAAAGAAGATGATTGCAAAATCATCACTGAAAAAACAGTACTTGATCACATACGTGAAAAATCCAAAAACTTATAATTAAAAGCAGTATGGTGAACAAAATTGGGGCTCTCTATTTCCTTGTACCCAAAAATCTGTACAATTAAATTTGCATAGAACTGAACCTTCACGTTTTGGTCCATTCCAAAAAAAAACAAGATATAAAAACCTGAGAGAAAGATGATACCGTCGGCCCTCAGATAATCGACGACTCCATTGGCCCTCAGATCCAGTTGTTGCCATTAGGTGTCACCTTTCTCTCTAGAGGACCAAAATGTGATGAAATTGTGACTATGACTTAAGGGATTTTTGTTGTTTTTTTGAGGAAAGGGGTTTTTTTGTTGTCGATAGATGTGAGCTAGGATTCAATTATCTGTTTTTTTTTTTTTCTAATTTAAAATTTAAAATGTTGACATGTTAGTTCAGAGGCAAATGATGTGGCAATTTTTTTTTAAAAAAAGAACTGTTTGACATGTCAGACTTTTCCATCCAAAAGATAATGGTACGGACTAAATTAACACGGCATTAAAAATTTAGGGACCAACTTGACACAATTGAAAGGTTAGGGACTAAATTGAAATCTGGTGTAAAGGATAGGGATCAAATATGTAGTTTACCCATAAAAAATTTACCCGTATACTTTGTCTTGCATCGTACTCCACTTGAATAAAACTCGACTTTTCATTTGGAAATTGAAATATTTCATTCCTAATAAAAGGTTATTTAGAATATTAGATTATCTTTTAAAATTTTAAAATTATTTAAAATATATGAATTTATTTTTCTTATAATTTTAAGTTCATCAAAATTGTAGGAAAAAAAAATTTTTATCACCATCTTCTTTATTCTCAACCACGAAGAAATTGTGTGGGGGTGATTGTAGTAAGTTTCCTTCTAGGCTTATTCCTTCACATTTTGAAATTGTTGTGAAAATCAATTTATGCAATATTATAGAAGAAAGGAGAGAAATCAATGTAGAGAATTTCCATGATCCAACAATGTGCTTTCATCCACAAGAGTAAGCGACTATCATTTTACTATATGAAAAAAATTTAGGTTATATATAGCAAAAATCTACATGGTTTGGCATTATTGCAACTTAAAATTTTTAGGGATATTTTTTTTTATTTGATTTGATTTATTTTTAGAGATATTTGAGTAAGTAAATAATCTTCAAGATTTAAAATCTAATTTATAAAGTCTTCTCTATATATTATGCTATCATCAAAGCATAAAATATAATTAATATTAAGAATTTGTTAGTTAATAGGTCGATCACAAGCACAATCTCTCTCTCTCTCTCTCTCTCTCTCTCTCTCTCTCTCTCTCTCTCTCTCTCTCTCTCTCTCTCTCTCTCTCTCATGATCTTGTCTAGCATTAAATGTGAACCTTCTAGCGCCCATGGGTTAATTTTATTAGCATCGCCAAATAAAATTATTATTTTTGTCATTGTCTTTTATCATATAAAGATTCCTTAATACCAATTAACTTTTTTTTTTTTTTTGAGAAACCCCTCCAAGAGGGAAATTTATTCAATCAAAAACAAATCCTTGGTATAAGCATCATAGATATCTGAAGGGATAGCCTCCATCCAGACAAGAGGAGAATTAATCGATCTAGCTCTTCTCGCAAGACTATGAACAACATTGTTTCCAAGTCTCTTAACATGACAAAAATTAATCATATAAAAAAACGATGAAATAAACTTGATACCAATTAACTTATAATACTATAACAACTTCTTAAAATAATAATAATAATAATAATAACAACAACAACAACAATGTATAACAAAAGCATGGAGGTCTGCCCCTAATTGATCATAAAACATTCAAATCAACTAATAAATAGCCTACAGCCAGGATTTAAAAAAAAAAAAACAAAAAAAATCAATGAATAGCCAAAATCCAAGTTAATCAATAGGGTAAAAAAGAAAAAAGAAGAAAAAAAGAAAAGAAAAAAGAGAGCTTGACTCAACATATTCCTCCTTCCCTACACTTTCTCTTTTCCTTTAAAAAAGAGAAAGTTAAAAGCACCTCTTGGTAAATGGAAAAAATAAAAACAGATAAAGTACTTTTTCTTTAATATATGACATATATCCCTTTATCTTCACTACCTAATCATCTGAGTTTTCTTTGTTGTTCTCGTTTATTTCTTTGCTTTCCCATCCATAATTTGGAGATTTCTAATTTAAACTTCTCTTAAGCTAACGATTTTTAATTGAATCCAGTTGTGGCATTTCTTCTCATTTAAATGAGAGGCACATGAATTGCTAGAGATTTTCCTACTGTCTGTAAAAAGAAAAAGAAAAACGAGAGAAAGCAATTTCTTTTCATTCCTTCACACTATTGAAATATTGATTGTTAAAAGAGCATTTAGGTTCCGTCCGTTTGAAGTGAAAATAGGGAGGATGAAAAATTAACTTAAAAAAATAGGCATTTTTCACTATTTGTTTGGAGAGAAAACATAAGAAGGATGGAAAACCGGGAGGAAAATTTTCCTCCTAGGCCCACAAATATCTTCCTCCCAAATTTGGGAGGAAAATGGTGGGGAAAAAATGTTGGGATGGGGGCTTTTACTAAAATGCCCCCATCCCACCTGATGCTTCTCATCACTTTTTTTTTTCAACGTTATTTATTTATTTATTATTATTTTTTTCTTCTTCAACGTTACTGAACGTTTTTTTTTTCAACATTACGTTACGTTCTGTTCTTTTTTTTCTTTCTTTCTTTTTTTCTTCTTCTTCTTCAACGTTACTAAACGTTGTTTTTTTTTTTTCAACATTACTTGAACATTTTTTTTTCAACATGACCTAATTTAATTTTTATATTATAATTGATGGGGTACTGATTTTGCCTATCTCCAAGTCGTCCATAAAGGTCGTCTATGGCCAGTTTGGAATTGTAAACACCCTTCTTGACCTACCTTCAGCTACCTCGTCCAGGTAGGAAGAACTCTGGACAAGGTAAGCACCACCAGTGATGCACTCGTCCAGAGTGCCGACAGCCTCGTCTTGAAGGAATTTGCCCGATAGATGAAACAACCCTTGCGCGTGTACCAAAGCACACCCAACTGAGGAACTCCAGGACGAGGGTATCACACTTAGGAAAATCTCCGAATAAGGTGTGATAATCCCTTATCCCACGCATAACCGCCAGGTATCCGTTGTGAAACAAAAACATAACTTCCAAACGGTTATGAAAGTTACGTTTGATTTCTACCTCTCCTTGAATCCAGGAGAAGTTCCAATTTTGATAACCGCCTATAAGAACACTATATAAAGGCTGTTTCAGACAAGGCCAAGGTATGTTCAGTTTTTACTCCAAAAAAGTTAGAACTCAGATAACATAGAGGGAAAAACTAACTTTGCCATCGGAGGGTTTTTGTCCTGCAGCCCCGATCGCCTTTGATTCGCTTTTCTTTCTTTTTCAGGCCGCAGAGAGAACCAGTAGTCCTTTGAAGTCCGGAGCATCCAGCGTACTGATCTTCTTTGCATCATCAATAATAATAAAAAAATAATATAAATTTATATATATGAAGTGATAAATTTTATATTATGTAATGAGTACAAATAAATCTATTTCTTACATATTATGTAATAAGGGTTATAATAGTCAATTTATATAAATTACATTTTCTCTTCTCCCAATTTTCCACCCCTCCAAGCGGACACACAAGAGGGAAAACTAAATATTTTCCATCCTCCCATAATTTTTCATCCTCTCACTTTTCCATTCCTCCAACTGAACATACCCTTAAACTCAACTTTTTTTTTTTTTAATTGCTAAATTAATATTGATGTGCTTTCCAATGAAGTGAAATATTTTTATGTTTTAATCAAGTTTAATAAAAAGACAAAGGAGAAATATTATCACCGTTCCCCAACCACATTCTTGAGAAATATTGTCCTTCAAGAGGCTATTACTCCTTAGGACTTTTGAAGAATGCCAAAGGTTAATTAGGCCAAATGAGGACACGTTTCATCGTTTCATAAGCTTTTTTTTTTTTTTTTTTGTCACGTCATGACGCAAGAGGTGTTAATTAGAACTTAGAAGGCTCACCTTTTGGGAAAGAATTTTGTTCAATATTCTGGGATATTGGGCCCGTGCCCGAACTACACGCAGTCAATTGTATATGTCTCCATCCAGTGTTTTAAAACAATGGACACAATCCAAAGTTTCAAACTATTTCCTTTTTTGACTTCCTTTCTTTTGGAAACAATAATACAACTAATTATAAATTGTGGTTGGGATATTCTTTTAAATATTTTCCATTTAAGTATTTTTTATGACCAAATTGCCCTCACTTAGTTCAGGTTGGATGACTGGATGAGTCCATTCTTTTTTCTTTTTTTTTTTGAGAAGATGAGTCCATTCTAGATGTAGGAAACAAAGAATTTCGTTTTTTACTAGAAAAATTTTAAGAACACAGAAGAAGAGAAGATTAATTTGGAAGTAAAATGCAAGACTCTTAGCATAATTTGGATATTTATAAGTTTGATTGTTATTCTCTAGAGTTTTTAAAGATAACTCTTAACTATTTATTAGAAATGAGTTAGTTAGATTTTTGTTTGTTTGTTAGATGGTTAGAAATGTTTATTATTATTATTATTATTATTATTATTATTATTATTATATAATTCGATAGTCAGAACAGAGGAGAGAAGATTTAAATCTTAACATGTCCTCGGAGAACTGAACTACACTCAAGGGCTAGTCCTTCATCGCTTTTATTAATGGGTCACTACCCAATGTTGATGACATTTGGGCCAGGGTGATCAGAAGAACTGAACCACAATCAGTGTTTCGGGCTGAGCAAATATGTGAACTATGACTTTCTGTTGCCCCTGTGAGGTTGGGACCCCTAACATGTCCTTGGATAAGGGTACCATTTGGCCTTCTATCGTTTTTGTTTTTGTTTTTGTTTTTTTTTTTTAATTTTTATTATTATTATTTTTTTAACCTCCGTTTGGTTGGAGGAATGGAAAAGTAGGAGAATAGAAAATAGTAAGAGGATATAAAAAATTTTATTTTCTCACATTTTTGTTTGGTTAGGAGTGAAACAGTGGAGGGATAGAAAAAATGAGTTTGAATAAATTTACTCTTATACCCTTGTAAAAAAAGGATGCCTAATCAAAATAAAAAAAAAGTAACAAATAACTACAAAAAAGAGTGATCGCCCAAATTTATTAGAAAAAAAAAAATCATGTCAAAAAAAAAAAATCATGCCTAGTTTCAAAAAAAAAAAACTATCATGCCCGGACCCTAAAAAATCAAAAGAATAGAAAAAAAAAAAAGAAAGGCATCGTTACTGTCTAGAAGAGGAAAAAAAGAGAGAGGCAACGATGCCCAAATAAAAAAAGAAAAAGAAAAAGGTAACCAGGCAATGTGTTACCAGGGGAGAAGAAAAAAAATAAAAATAAAATAAAGACAACTTGAAGAAGCTCATGTGCACATGCACATGGTCATTTTTGTTAATAAAATATCTTCACTCAGTTTTCTCTCTATTTTGAGAAGAAAATATTTAGTGGGCCTGGGGAGAAAATACCTAGGCCTCACCATTTATTTTCCATCATTTCTACCCGACTAAACACACTCTAAAAACTCACCTTTGCTCTCTCAATTTCTCCCATTGCCATAGTTCCTTTCTAGCAATATTTAGTTGCCTTTGTCACTTTTATTTTGTGAATGTTGTCCCCAACTGCCAAAAAATAATGTTTGAGGAAGAGTGCCAACTTGGCACTTAGTCATTAATTTATCCAAGGTCGTGACCTAGGGTGACACGATCATAACAATTAACAAGTATATCAATTCAGGGTTTAGCATATGTGCTCCCTTTTGTATGTCTTTTGTTATGTTAATGAGCCTTTCTAATTTCTCTTGCCCTGCTATGTCTTGACTAGGTTTATCTAGAAAAATTAGAGTTATGATGAGTCTGGCTAGGTCGGTCAACTAAAGTGACACAAAAATTTCTAAGTATGCTTTACATTAATTAAGATTATTTTAGGTCAACTCTTCAACTAAGCAACACAACTTTAATTTAACATTAATGATTATTTTTAATTCAACTACCATGCTTTAACTTAACAAGGCCGTTGGCCCATTGATAAGTTTGTTTATCTAGAATTATATTACTTAAATCGATGTGATGTGAGATCCCTTACCTTCCTTGGCAAAGTTGGCAATTTCAGAATGAGAGCCCTTAGCTTCATGGCTTGCCACTTGCTAGCCCTCATTTCAATAGACTTGCTGCTACCTCTCTTTTCTTAGGGAATTTGTTAGTTTCATAACTTGGTTAGGTAATTAGGTTAGTCTTATTACTCGTTCGCCCTGGTTATTTCCAAGGGATGTGTTAGTGTCATTTCCTAGTAAGGTCGGTAATTTATATCAGATTCCCCCAACTCCACCAACTATTGGATAAATATTTAATTAGAGATGCCATCATGTTCGTGTGGACTTGAATATATATATATATATATTTATCACAGTGTCCCGATAAATGATAGCTACCTTGACAATATTGATATCTCTCTTGTTGACTACTTGCATGATGGCAAAAACTCTAGTGAAAAGCATATCTTCACCAAAGAATGTCTTACGGATACTAAAACTCAAAAAAGCATTCTTTGCATTAGGCTTTTGACCAAGTCTTTGCTTTGGTCCAAATTTGTCCGTAGCATGTTCTCCTTTTACTCCAATATTCTCCAAAATAATTATTGTCATCCTAACACTCATTGTCCGGCACAACTAATATATATTACTATTGACCTTTGGCTTTTGAAACATACTTTTCAAAAGAATTTTATTGATACTATTTACTCTCACTTTTCCAAAAATTATTCTATCATACTATTAACTATGGCCAACTGGCTTAACATCCTCTCCCTTACTTGGCAGGACAAAGTAAGATTTAATACTTCCACTACTAAGTGGAATATTATGACTTCTTCGGCAGAGAAGAGGGACAAGGGAAAAGGACCTGCACAGGACTTTCCTCAAGACGAAAGGTTCCCAACGAGACACTCTTTTGTAATGCATGAAGGCGCATCTTCTGGAATAAAATCCAGTAATGCAACATCCCTTCAGGAATTTGTCCCGGTAGAGCAGACATATTCCAGTGGTGATATCATATTAACCTTATAGGAAGTATTGAACAAAGACTTGCAATTCCATAATGGAGTCTATAGTGAATTACCATATTCCATTAAATTCATTCTAGACAACCTTCAAGCTGCCCATTCTTCAAACCACCACAAACTATTCAACAAAACCATGAGAGCACTTGAAATTCACCTTGTTAACCTTACTACCCAAATTGTTGACCCTACTACTGAAAATGCAGCCATTGCCGACCAACTTTTTAATTGCCTTGTCTACGCTCAAAACCATCATGATGAATCAAACCTAATTAGTCAACTCTTTGACAAAGAGGAAATCCATTCAATGGATAGAAAGACTATAATGGGTACTAATTTTGCTCAATTGAGTCTAAAAAACCAATCTTTGCTTAAAAGTGCTGTTGCCAACTTGCCTCAAGAAGTACAAACTTGTATTTTTGAAAGCAAGACTATGACTAAAGATCTTGATCTTTGGTTAAAACATTTCAAAACCCTTGTCTCAATTGCCCCTACCATTGTTGAACCTGATGGCCCCAGCAAAAGCTACTTGAAAAAGAAATGGGAAAAATACTTTGGGAGCAGTCTCAGAGTACATGAAAAAACCCATCCTTTCCCTGGCCTTTTGATTAATTATGAAGATGGTTCTAATAATGATCCTTTTTGGCTTTCTCAAATGTTTGAATTTGGTTTTGTCAAACTCATTAAATTAACGAGTCATGATCAAATTAACCAGTTTCCTGATATTATCCAAAAGGCTGTTGCAAATGTTGCAGCAACCCCTTATGTTTCAATCCGATGTTGGAGTACTTTGCCCAAATGGGAAAAGAAAAATTGGATGAATGTTCAACCTTCCAAGTATCTTATTCTCATTAATGGATATACTCACCAAGGTCAATAATATGAAGGAAATGCTTATGTTTCTCATAAACATCCCTATGCTCTTGCTGAATGTTGGAAAAGTTACTTTAATAATCGAATTCTTGATGTCTCTGAAGAATTATGGAAAGACTACCATTTCTTTGGTTGTACAAGCAGAATTTCTGTTTTTGTTAACAAACCTTATGTTTCTGCGGCCCGGCACTTACAATGGGTAGAACATGATGACCCAAGAATATTTCTCACAAGAGATCCTGTTTACGAACCATTAATGTATTGTGGTTTCTGTAACCAATATTCAATTTATCATGAACATGAATGCAATGATGATCCCCCATGGGATTCCTCTCTAGGGGACCCTTATGCTGGTTACCCGTCTGATGCAGCTTCTACCTAGAAGCATAGTGATCCCAGTTAAAGACTTTCTTATTGGTCTAGCCAGATGATGTTACAATATTCACTCAAGAGTAAAAGTATTTACTGAAGCTACCATGATTATATTGTTGACCACTTTGGCACTACCAGCCAACCTACTTTCGGTCTCAAAAGCTGATTTGATTCATATATATATATATATATATGGCCTAAGTCCTCTTTCTAGTTGGCCTGAGCATTCGGGGGATAGGGCTACTCCTTTCAAAGTTTGACTAGTGTAATAGACTGGTCTTATGTGTGCCTTTGCTTCTCTACTCTAGGCTGAAATCTATATGTATATATTAATGGATAAATAAATTGAAAGAAAATCTAATTAAATTTCAATTAGAATTCAATTTTAGTCTAATTTTATATTACGTGTCTCATATAGTGTAAGCTTTTAAATTTTTGAGTCAAATGAGTTAATTTATATATATAATAATAGGTGAAGCTGAGAGAAATTCAAATTAGAGTTTCAATTTTGCACCATGTGTCTTAAATTATTTATTCTTAAAGAGTTTTATTTCTTAATTTTAGGATCAAATGTGGGACCACATCATAAATATTCATCTAAGTGAGTTATTAAGTACAAAAATCAAAGAGTCTAGAATAAATGAATTGTAAAAAAAAATGCTTCACAATAATTAAAAAAAATGGACAATTTGCATTTTATACCCAATAATATCCTTACAAAATTTTTCAAAGAGTTAACAAAATATAAAAAAAAAAAACTATCAACAGTATTTAAATTATATATGTGAATTATATTATACATCTTATTATATATCTTTAAGTGTATCCATGCATATGTATGTGGTTACAAGCTAGTTCAGTATAAAATTGGATTTCAATTAGAGTTTAATTTTGCGCTACGTGTCCCATCTAATTTAAGTTTTTTTAATTTTTGTGTCAAGTGAGTTAATTTAGTGTAAAAAATGAAGAATCCAATATAAATAAACCATAAAAGATCCAATCATATATCTAACTCTATATATAAAATAAGAGAAAAAGAGAGTTTGAATAATTTTATATTTATGAGCCATTTTTATTTTGTGTAACTAAAATAATTTAAATTTATAAGTTATTTATGTAATATACTATAACTATGTACCGTCCATTACTAACTAAGTAATGGATATATATATATATATATAACCAAAGTTTAAAGAAAATTCAATTAGAATCAAAATTAGATTTTGCTTTTGTTAGTTCTCCATAAAAATTAAATAGTTTAGATTTTTACTATTATTTTTTCTCTAAACTAATGAGCATATTTTTATTATTATTTCTATTTAAATATTTTGTATGTGATGATCTTGAATCTAAAAAATTATAATTGAGTCGAATGATCCCATGCACCTATTCTTATTCAATTTAGGAGATATTATTGGATCAATCTATTCTTATTATTTTGTATTGTATTTAGTAGAATTTCACGTACAATAATTGTGAATTGATATTGTATATGTGGTATCTAATAGTGATTTTTCAAATTATATACATAATAGCAATGTAATGAAAAACTTAGCGTAACTAATATCAATCTAGGAGATACTATTGGATCAATCTATTCTTTTTATTTTGTTTTGTATTTAGTAGAATTTTGCATACAATAATTGTGAATTGATATTGTATATGTACATCCAATAGTGATTTTCAAAATTATATACATAATAGCAATGTAATGAGAAACTTCGCGCAACTAATATTATACAAATTGCATAGAAAAACCATTTCAATCCCAAAACAGCTTTCTCGCATTTTTGCATGCATTCAAAAACCTTTCTTGAGCATCCTAGCCTGGAGAATATCAAGCATTTATTGGTTGCCCCGTAGATGAACCTAGTTTAGAGCCGCTATTCTCCCTATCGGGCACTACACCTCTTTAGTTGTTTTAAGAATTTTTTGGATCTTCTCTAAGTTGTAAGACCATAAACCCCATGAATATTTTCACGAGGACTTAAGTATACTTAGTAGGGTTAATTAAGCTTCATCTGTAACATCCTCCTTCAAGTTAACCAAGTGTTGCTTAGCTTTTAGGCTCGTAAGATGAATGTCATCCAAATATGCATTTAGCCTAAACGGAATTACATTGTAAAATACAATCCTGCGCCAATAATAATTAAATGCCATTTTCTTGGTTGGCCTTGTGCGTTTTGATTTAGTTGTAGCCCGAGAAAGTGTCTCATGAAGCTGAGTAATTCATGCCTAACTGTTGAATCCACTAGTAATCCAATCCTTGACAAGTCATTCACTTTCCTAACCACTTCTTCTTGTTAGCAAGTCATGGTATTGTAATTTCCTAACAAAGTGAGCATGCATGAGCTTATACACACTTCCTCAAAAATGGCCTAATTGCTCTTTTGTTACACGAGTTTAACTGCATAAGATCGGCATTCAACTTGTTGACCAAGATGTTTTTGGATCAATCTCAGGCATATACATATAATTGTGTCCAAGCGAATACGTTTATATTTTTCTTTAAGAAGGTCTGCATCTAGTTTTTAAGCTCTAGGTGTAATAGAGACATACTCGATCGGATAGTGCTTTTAGGTTGGTCATCTTCATCATTCCAATAAACTAGGCTCTCCATCGGCTCCCCAACGTTAATTCGTCTTCTTCATCTTTTACCTTCAATCCATCAATATTAGGGGCACGTAACCTTAGTTCTGCAGATTTCCATGTAGTTATTTTCTTAGTCTCAGCTTTACCACTCCATGTTCGATAGGCACCACATCATCAGATGATTATTGGATGTAATAGATCTTATCTGGTTGGGGCCTATCTAGCCCAAAATGCATTGTATGTTGATGACCAATTTACTAGGTACTGTTTGTTTGAGAATTGCTTATTTTCGATAATTTATTTGTATAATATAAAATAAAAGGCTAAAAGCTAGCTTTTAAAAAAAAAAAATTTTAAAGTTAGATTATTTGAAATATAAAATTGGAACAAAAAATAGTGTAATACGCATAAATGGTAGATAAAATAAACAAAAGATTATTTAATACTTTCTCCCCAAACACACAAATAGTTCATCATCTTTATTACTTATTTGGGGGTAGCCCATTGGGGTGTGCACAGTTCGATTGGCTAAATTTTTTCCAAAATTTATCACCGAACCGATAGAGATCGGTTTTCTCGTAATTAGAACCGATGTATATCGCTTAGGGTTGGTCTTCCAACATATAGCGGTACGGTTTTTTGTGGTAAGTTTAATTGGTTTGGTCGGGTTTGAAACATTTTTTTTTAGACAACAACTTCATAAATAATTTTTTACTACCACCTGCCATACATAAAACATATTCCAACTCATACTTATACAAATTATACTTAATTACTCATTACTCAATTAGGAAATTGATCCAACAATGAGAAAACCAATACAATGACCCCAGATTTAATTTAATAACTAAATAAAATAAATAAATAAATGAAAGCAAGAGTAAAAGGTATAGTTCATGCCAAAAATCAAATTGCTGAAAAATGCCAAAAAAAAAAAAACGTTAGACTGGTCATAGTTCACAAATGACTTGGACAGTTGGACTCAAAGTGAAAGAGAGAATCTTAAAAACGGCAAGGTGAGAGATGGAGAGTGGAGACATGGAGTTATTGGCAGAGTGGATGACGACAGCGAGGCGGTGAGCCGGTGACTGGTAAGGTAGTGAGAGAGAGACATGTCAGACAACGACTCAAGGAGAGCCAGCACCCAGCAAAGCCGAGAGGTGGAAGAGAGACTGAGAGAGTTAAGGAGGAAGGTCTGAGAAAATAACGAATTTATACCTAGGAAGTTAGGGTTAGGGTTGTGCACAAAACGACGCCGTTTTCATTTTTTTTTAAACTAAGTGAAACGACGCCGTTTTGTTTAAAAAATAAAAAAGAAAAACTATGATAAACGATGCCGTTACAAGAGATTTGTATATAAATCATATTTATCGGTAAGTTTAGTGCAAGAATCGGTTTCAGATTTGCGTTTCGACTTTTGTACTGCATCGACATCGGAAATAGGGTTCCCCTCCGTTCATCGGCCTTGGCTCCATCATTCGGCTTTAGAGGCGGTGCGGTATTGTCGGCGCTAGTCGGTTGGGTCGGCCACGGTTCGGTTGTGCACACCCTTCCCTAGTTCATCAAATGAAAAGTGGTTATGTGACAATGTTATTTTCTGTATTATTTGGACTAACTTCATTTTAAGAGGACCAATTTTTAATAATAAGGTGAGCAAATAATATCTACTTACCACTCTATGGTTGGTCTTAACATTACTAGTTGCCTACTCAGATTTGTTTGATTTGAATTTTGCGTTGCCAATTTAGGCTCCATTTATTTTGTTTCAAAATAATTCCCACGGTAAAATGTTTTTAACTCAGGTGTTTGATTGCAATCTTAAAAACATTGGCTGCAAACCCCATTGTACTAGCAATCTCAAGTTTTGTGGTCTTGTGCCACTGTGCCAATGACTAGCACTCATCACCATCAACATCTAGCCATTCCTCTGTGTGCAAGAAAGAGAGAAGGCGGTGTGTGTGTGGGGGGGGGGGGGGTCAGGTGCATTTAGTTTTAGAAAATATTTTACAAATTTTTTTGCATTAAAATGTTTCATAGAATTTTACGCTCTGTTTGGACTGAGGGGGGAATGTGAGAGAAATGAAAAGAAAATGAAAGAAGAGAAGACATTTCCCTTATTTTGGTTTCAATGAAAGAAAGGAAATATTGGGGAATCAGAGAGAAAATATTTTTGCCTGAGCCCACAAAGACTTGTATGCCCAAATTGAGCAGAATTGGAAGGTTAGCAGAAAAAGACAAAATAATGACTGACCAATTACAAAATAGTGTGGGGCAAATTTCCAAATATGCCATTAAGAAAAATCATTTTCTTTTCCCTGGTCTTCTCTTTCCCTTTTCCTTTCTTCTCTCCCCCTCACTACAACCAAACAAAGTGTTATACTATATTTTTCATGGCCAACTCAAAATATTTTTCGGTTTGCCCAAGATTTTTCAATGAAACAACTCCTAAAAAAAGTTTTTTTTTTCCCCAATTACCTTATTTATTTATTTTTGGCTAAATACATTGTTTGTAGTTTGTGCCACTATGTAAAGCCTTTTTTTTTCCCCATGTTTTTCCGGGCTGTGTTGCTGGAGCCGGTATATGGTGTACCCGGCATATATGCCGGGTACAACATATCATTTTCGGTGTTGCTGCCTTTCACTTCTTTCAGGCTTTTAGGTTATAGCCGATAATGTTTTTTTTTTAAATTTAATTTTATATGTCTTTGATGTGTGCACATCCTACTGGGTAAGTACATAATTTTTTTTGTTTAAAATTTTTTAAAGGGTTGGATTGTTTATTTTAAGTAAAATTAGTTGATTGGATTTAATTTTTTTAAAAGATTTTACGGCCTTTAAAAGGAGGAAATTGCTAGCTACAATTTTTTTTTAATTTTAATTTTTTTTTTTACAAATTGTTGATTTGGTGAGTGGTTGGCCCAGATGAAAACTAGTAAAAATTTGTTACCTCAACAGTTTATAAAAATGTTGTAAAAAAGTTTGTGATAGTAATATTACTCTTAAAATGATCAATAATATTGTTAAAAGTGGTAAAGTTTAATTTTATTAAATGAAATTGCTAAAATTAGTACCCCTCTCTCTCTCTCTCTCTCTCTCTCTCTCTCTCTCTCTCTCTCTCTCTCTCTCTCTCTCTCTCTCTCTCTCTCTCTCTCTCTGTATGTATATATATATATATACACACACACATATACATACACTACTATATTTTTATAAAAAAAAGGGAGGCAATCCAAGAATACCTCCGTTTATAAGAGAAACAACAAAATTCTCAATTATTTGAAGTGAAAAGTTGTTAATGATGGGTGATATAAGAATTAGTAATAACCTGCCAAATTATTTGGTTTGAGTATTTGTTATGACAACTCTTTAGCATTGCTAAAAAAGGGGGGGAAAAAAAAACAAACAAACTCACTTCACCCACAAAAGGGCTACAATATAAAAGAAAGGAAACCTCCCTTTGCCCACAGATTTACCACCTCGAATTTTTATGGGTAAATTACTTAGAAAAATAAAAAAGAGAAAAAAGAAAAACTGAATTCCTTGTAGGGTGGGTATTTGACGTAGAGTAGAGGTTGTGAGAGATAAGACTTAATAAGATATTATGGATAAAAATTGTACAATAAAAGTTGGGAAATCTCTATCTATCACTTATTAATCTGATAAATGTCATACATCAAACTGACCAAAAATTGAGCGAAGTCACAGAGTTTAAACCCACGCAGTCATGCCATTTGCCAAATATCAACAGCGGGGTAGTTACTGGTTTCCCTGAATTTCAAAGGCAGTGGATAAGACCTTATTTAAAAATATCAAAGAGTTTGGGTCGTCTTCTCTCTATTATTGTTATTTTTCTTCTTCTTTCCTTTAATAGTTTTATTATTTTCAACTTTTAAGTCCAAAAATAACCAATAAGGAACTAATTTTCTTTTTTCATCTAGAAGATGTTATCATAGCTTTCATCTCAATATATTCAATGATTAAATGCCATGTGTGCCAATGAATATTGATGTTTACAATGGTCCTATTTAAGAGAAACGGTCATGGTTTTCTTGTACAGCCCTTCTTTCCTCGTTTTTGATTTTTTTAACATTACATTGCACCAACCGCTAACAACAACTTCTTTCTTCATCTTGGCCTAGAATGTTTTCTTTAGACCCTTTATTTCTTTTGTCTACTTCTGTGTTCTTGTCCATGGATGTTCCAAATGGTCATCATATTTGATCCAAAATAAAGTCTGATATTTTGAGAGACAAACACAGAGAAGGAGAGAGAAATGTCGAATTCTATGGGAGTTGGATTCATGGCAGTCTTTGCGGTCTCAGGAAGTGTAGTTCTTCTTGTTCATCAACTCCATAAGCGCCTCCTTTCGGATTTCATGAAAAAGGTTGAATCTGAATATGGTACCATCCTGTACTCCCATGGTAAAAACAAGATAAAGGGTATGTTTTTCTTTCACTTTTACCACTTTTTTTTATGCTAATTGTGTACTTCAATTTCTAGTTTTTTTTAATCCAAAAAATAAAATTTTCCTTTCTGTAAAATAAATTTTTTTTATAGAATTTGATTTACTTATAAGTTTTGATTTTGATTTTTTTGGGGGAGGGTAGGATCTGAGAAATGTCAATCAAAGAAGAAGGTCCGATTTGCAGATGATGTTGAAGAACCATCATCGAATAATGAGGAATATCGCAAAAGGAAGTTGCTAAAGTATAAACAGGTTTTGGCAATGAAGTATGTACAAGGCTCTAGTTAGAGCACACCATTCCAGCCAACAGGAGAGCTCTATGAATAGGGATAGTTGAAAATAAGACCCCCTAAGTGTAGTTTTTTTGTTTATTGTAGGGGGTAGTGTTTAATATTTTATTTTTATCTAGTGGTTTTTAATCTTCTGTATATGATAGATAGGTGTGCAGAGGTGTTGTAAGTTTCAGAAATTCCAATAAAGGGCTCTTTTATTATTTGCGGCAATGTAAACATGGGGGTGACTGTAGGCGATTGAAAATTGATAGGATTTTTTTTTTTTTGAGAGTCGAAAATTGATAGGAATTGGAAGATCAGTTGACCAAACTTTGAGAATGATATATGATCCCAGAAAAATGAATTGGCATAATGCGGAATTACTTGTTCTCCAAGTGATAATCCTCCGTTTTTGGAGAACAAGTACCAAAAGGTTTTTTGTTTTTGGAGAACAAGTGCCAAAAGGGTTTTTTTTTTTTTTTTTAATGAACGTTTGTATGTAACATATGGTTCATTCAATAAAGCTTCTCAATATATATATATATATATATATATATATATATATATATATATATATGTGTGTGTGTGTGTGTGTGTGTATATAAAGAGGATTTAGAAAGTTAGTTATTGTTTTTTTTTCCTGTCAAAAATACCCCTAAATTAACTAATCAACAATTTAAAAATGGAGTTAAAATAGTAAATAGGCAAAAGAAAGTTAGTTATTATTATTTTTATGTAAAAAACACCCCTACCTAAAACTTAAAAATGGGGTTAAAATAGTAAATTGACAAAAATAATAAATTCCTATTTCTACTCAATAGCTTAAAAAACTCCCCACGTATTTATCTTCTCCACATTTTCTGAATAGAATTTCTCATAAAAAAGAAACGTGTAGAATAAAAGAAAATAACTTCCCACTACTCACATTCAAAAGAAAATAACTACCCCTCCAATACAATAAGGAAAAACTATCCCACATTAAAAAAAAAAAAAAAAAAAAGTGTCAGACTAAACTATCCCATGTTTCTTTTTTAAACTATTATATTATCATTTTTTTTTTGGATTTATTACATTATCAATTTCTTTTTATAATTATTACATCATCAATTGGATTTAGATAAATACGCAAAAGCTTCTAATTGAAAAATGAATCTTATTCTCTTTGAAAAAAAAATCCAATCTATTTTTTCAAATTGTGATGAAAAAAAATTATAATACTAAATCAAAAAAAAAAACCTCATTGCACGCGTTTCGCGCGTGTGATGAGGCTAGTATATATATATATTCACTTGTCTTGAAAAATGTCTTCATTTTCAGACCTTAGTTATATGAAAAAAATTTAGCTCAAACATGTTTGGAGCTTAGGCTCCAACCACCAATTAGAAGATGATATGTGTCTCTTCATATGTAATACACATAACTCATTGGGTTGGTTGAATTAAATGAGTCATGTGCATTACATATAACAACCATTAATGTTATCTTTCTATTGGTGGTTGGAGCTAAATTTTGTTTTTTTATATTTCTATTTCTTATTTCCACCCAAAAATTCTTCAAAATTTACATTCAAGTAAATTGGAGCCTTTGTTTTGCAGTGATTTAATCATTTTAAATTTGGTAAGTCATGGATATGAATTGAGATTGTTGGAAGCAGAACCACTAACCAAGTATAGTAGATAACTACAACGGCCTATTGCATGCTAATCCCCAACTTCAAAGGAAATCCATAAGCATTGTTTTCTGGCTAAAGTTTGTGACCTGGATTGTAGTTGTCATTGCCACATTTTTTGCAAATCATGTGAACTTGGCATTGTACTTGGACAGGAGTAATATGCTAAATGCCATTCAAGTTTCATCAGTATTGTAAAACTGATATTCAGCAAAAAAAAAAAAAAAAAAAGTATTGTAAAACTGATGACCCCTTTATAGTGTTTCGGATGGATAATATATATTTTATTTTATTTTTTAAATCTCATTTTTTGCAATTGGTTATATTGTTGGTGTTTATTAAGATTTATTTGTAAAAGCATAATGAAAAGGACAAAGTTTAGTTACAAAATTGGTGGTAGCTTTAGGGTACAAACTCACTCAATAAAATAAATATTATTATATATTTTGAAAATCTAACCGTTGAATTGTATGTTTTTTACGCTTTTAATACATATGTCAAATTTTATATCAATCGGATATTATTTACTACATAATCTATAAACTTATATTTTATGCATAATTTTAAATTATAAAAACTTGCAATTTAAAAATTTATTGATGACATAGCTATTGATCTTTAATTGTCTTGATCTTTAATTTTCTTGAAATTTTGCAAACTTGGAGGATATAAGAAGAAGATGTAATCCAATGGTGGATTTGTTAAAATTCAACTCCAATAAAAAAATATTGAGTGAGTTTGTAGACTAAGACTACAACCGATTTTGTAGCTAAACTTTATCATAATGAAAATTATGTGTACATAGCATTTCTCTTATTAAAAATAGAAGGGATACTAGGAATACTAAAATTTTACTTTAATATAAGCCTTACAAATTGATTTCCCCCAATCATAAAAAAGAAATTAAAATATTTATTTATTATTTTGTTTTAAGTGGCATCAATTATATTCTTACCATATTAGTTTTTATGCTCTATTAAAATTTGTAATAATTTTAGCATTTCTCAAGAAAAAAAAAAGGTCACCACGAGTAAATCTGACATGATTTTATGATATAGGTGTTTTACCATTTAAGAAAAAAAAAAAAGAAAAAAGAAAAAGAAGAAGATAGCAATTACTAAATTCTAAAAAAAAATTTCTCTCATCTAGGGCGAGCCTTTTCTCTCATTCTTGTATGAGTTTTGTCTCTGCCGTCTCCCTTGGGTGCTGGTGTTTTTCTTATGTCTCTACCATCTCCACTCCTTACCCATCTACTCTTCATCATCATGGATACATACTTCAATGAAAGACTTCAAAAAATAAAGTTGATAGAAAGCAATGGTCGGGATATCACAGTAAACCCCACCCTTCGACCCAAACCCTTAGGAGTGTGGATTACTCACTCACCCTCGTTGGTCGATTCCTTACAGCGAAACTGATAAACCATCGCACCGTTAAAAATCTTATGTGAATTGTTTGGAAGTTGAGCAATGACCTTAGGATTGTCGACGGTGAAGAGGGGTTGTACTTATTCAAATTTAAGTTTGAAAGCCAACTCCGCTGGGTGCAAGATAGTGGCTTGTGGAGTTTCGACGACCAACATCTTGTGTTGTAATGATGGGAGAAGGGTATGGCAAGTCATTCCATCATGTTCACTCACGCACCTTTCTGGATCCAAATATGGGGCCTATCGTTTGATCTCATGACTGAAGATGCTACTAGAGATATCGGGGGTAAGCTTGGGATAGTGATCGATGCTACCAAAGCTTTGGAGTCGGACCAAGTTCGCTTCTTATGGGTTCATGTTGAACTTCCTCTGGACAAACCTCTCTATCGTGGTGGACTAGTGGTGGTGACCCTAAAGGGAAAACGGTTGATGGTGGCCTTCAAATATGAACGCTTAGTGGGAGCTAGTATGTCCTAACCTAGGGCACCATTATGGGACCCCCAGTTGACGTTGGCACTAACAACCACACAACAACCACACATGGAAAGAATCTAGGTAGTAATCCTAAGGCCCCACATGGATAGTTTGTCCCCCCTGTATAGAAAAATTTCCCCCCAATTAACGATTCATTCCTCAAACACCAAAGCAACTGACATAACAAAGGCCAATATGGATTGTCTCCATGGAATGGACACCTCAGAAGTTCTGGTAAACATGCAGAATAATGAGACGACTAGTGGAATGGGATGCCCATGTGACTCCCAACTCATGAAAAACGTGGGTGGGACCACCCAAACCAAACGAAAGAAAAAAGATAGAACTTAGGGTATTAAGAATAATGAAGCACTACCTAAGACTGCTTTGGGGCAAAAATGAGACTACCATTCCACTGTTGAAGTTGGCCATTTTTCGAACGATGAAAATTCAAAATGACACAAACCTATGGAAGTGTTGGGCTTCAATCATGCATAAACGGCGGAGACTACTATTCAGCCCTGCCGAGCACAATGATCATCTTAAGCTGGAGCTACCGAGGGCTTAGGAATCGTCGTGTAGTTCAAGTACTCACTAACCTAGTAAGACAAAAAGGACTCACTATTTTGTTTCTTATGGATACAAAATTAAGTTTACAAGAAATGCAAACTATATGTACTGAGTTGAACTTTTATGGGATGGAGGCAGTCCCTATTATGGGACGGAGTGGAGGATTGGCTCTTTGGTGGATGAATGATATTGTGGTGCACACTCAAACCGTTTCTCCTAACCATATTGATACATTTGTGACTGATGCTTTGCAGGGTACATAGAGATTCACTGATGAGTATGGACTTTTGGAGGATCAATGGAAAGCTAAGACTTGGACATTATTGAGACACTTACAGTGCCGAGCAACCCTACTGTGGATTTGCATTGGCATTTTCAACGATATCCTGTCCTCTGATGAAAAGAATGGACACCTTCCTAAACCGCTTATGCTAATGCAAAACTTTTGAAGTGCCCTTCTCCACTACAACCTTGTGGATATGGGCAATAGTGGTAAAAGTTTTACATGGCGAAATGGAAGATGGGGGGATGAGTTTGTAAAGGAGAGACTAGACAACACTTGTGCTATAGTTGAATGGAGAGAGATGTTTCTAGCGACAAAGATCACCCATTTATGTGTATCCTATTCTGACCATGACCTTATTATGCTAGAAACTCAACCCACAGAAACATGGCGAACTCAGAAAAAGAAGATACAGCGCTTTGAAGGGAAACGAGTTTCTCATGCAGAGTGTGAAAATCAAATTAGGCAATCATGGAATCACGACCAGCCATATGGGAGCCTTATGTATTAATTATTAGAGAAAATTAGATGTTGCCGTCTGAATCTTTTTTATGGAGCCGAAGCACTTTTAGAAACACAAATATCCGCTTGAAAGCTAAGCAACAAGAATTAATGGAGCTTACTAATGGAGATTATGGGGAAAACTTGGAAAGGATTTATGAAACCATGAGGAATTTTTTTTGGAGACAAAGATCATGGTCTATATGGCTCCTGATAGGTGATAAAAATACTAAATTCTTTCACCAAAGGGCAAGCCAACGGAGAAGAAAAAATAACATAGAATGGATTCATGATGATCATGGAGTGTGGCAAACTGATGAGAGAAGGATTGTAACGGTTGTAGAAAATTATTACAAGAATTTGTTCACCACCTCAAACCAGACATGCATGGACGAGGTTTTGAGTTCGGTTGATTATGTGGTAACTGATAGTATTAATCAAAAGCTGACCCACCCTTATACTCCAGAAGAAGTTAGGGTGGCCTTATTTTAGATGCACTCTCTAAAGCTCTAGGATCGGATGACATGTCCCCTTTCTTCTTCTAGAAGTACTGGCATATTGTTGGATCTGATGTTATAGCTGTTGTAATTTTAGTTCTACACTTGGGTAAGTGTCTCCCAAAGATGAATTTTACACAAATCGTATTAATCCCAAAGAAGAATAAACCCTAGTATAAAACTGAGTAATGTCTAATAAGCTCGAGCAATGTTGTCTCATGGATTGTATCTAAGGTCTTAGCAAATTGCTTGAAATTTGTTCTCTCCAATACTATTTCAAATTCCCAGAGTGCTTTTGTGCCGGAAAGACTCATTATAGATAACACTACTGTCGCATACAAGATGCTCCATAAAATGAGAAACAAAAGAAGAGGGAGGATTGTTCATATGGAGGTGAAATTGGATATTAGTAAAGCATATGACAAAGTGGAATGAGCCTTCCTTAGGAGAATAATGCTCAAGATAAATCTATCTAAGCAGTGGGTTGACTTAGCTATGAAAACTGTCCAAACAACTTCTTACTCGGTGCTTATTAATGGTGAACCAAAGGGTTTCATTAAGCCGTCACATAGAATTAGACAAGGTGACATTTTTCCCCCTTACCTTTCTCTCTTATGTGTTGAAGGTTTATCCAAATTATTGAAACAGTCAACAAAGGCAAGTAAAACACAAGGAATCCTATTTTGTAGAGGGGGAATCTGTATTTCACAATTGCTTTTTGCTAATGATAGACTTTTCTTCTACGAGGCAACCCACACTAAATGCCAAAATCTCCTCCACCTCCTTTCACAATATGAAGAAGCTTCAGGCCAAGCCATCAATTGACAAGAAACGACCTTGTTCTTTAGGCGAAACACCAGCCATGACATTAAGGAGGGGATTCGGTCCTTGTTGGGGGCACAAATAATGATGGATTATAGGCGATATTAGGGCTTCCTATGGTTGGTGGAAAGTCTAAGGTGGGTACTTTTAAAAAATTACAAGAGTGGATTCCTAAGTAGGTGATGGGATGGAAAGAAAAACAAATTTCCAAGGCTGGAAGAGAAATCTTGATTAAAAAATTGTAGCCCAAGCAATATCGACCTACTCTATGACTATTTTTAAGATTTTAAAGGCAATATGTGATGGGATTAACTTGGTTTTAGCTAAATACCGGTGGGGTAGACATGTAACGAGAGACAAATTCATTGGATAAACTGGGGAAAACTATGCTCTCTCAAAAATAAAGGTGGCATGGGCTTTGGAAACCTTAATACTTTTAACTTGGCCATGTTGGCTAAGCAGGCTTGGCAACTTATCCAGGGTACCCAATCATTGTTCTACCATATCTATAAAGCAAAATATTTTCCGAGGTGCTCTTTTATGGACACTGAATTAGGATCCAACCCGCCCTTTGTTCGGCGGAATTTTGTTCAAGCTAGGGAGCTCATCATGGAAGGCTCGACATGGTAGATAGGTGATGGAGAGACTGTGAGTGTAGCCAGCCATAAATGGCTCCCCTCCCCCTATTTTCAAACCTAGAGCTGATTAATCCTTAAAAGTACGAAGGCTTTTTGATCCAGGTACACGGCAATGGGTTAGAAATGCCATCTAGTCCATGTTCTCGGCCTCTATAAGGGATGATATTTTAGGCATCAAGTTAGGAGGAATTCGGAGTAGGGATAAGTTATGCTGGGTTGAGACTAAGAGCAAAACCTTCTTAGTCAAGTCCGCCTACTAGGTTGTGTTACGTCTTAATAGATCCCCAGGGGGCGAACACTCAATCGCCAGCCAAGATCGGAAACTATGGAAAATGCTTTGGATGTTGTGTACTCCCCTAAAGGTCTGAACCTTCATTTGGAGAGCCTGCTCCAACATCCTCCTTACCCGGGTCAACCTCCTTAACCAGAAAGTTCAAATTGATCCCCGCTACACCATTTGTGACTTGCATGATATAACAATATCCCATATACTATGGGAATGCCCATTTGTGAGGAACGTTTGGGCCCTAGTTAGAGGTAAGCTTCAAAAGAGTAATGCTCTTCAAACTTCTACATTCTAGCTCGTCACATGGTTGATCGGCTGAACTAAAAAGAGTTGGAAATATGGGCAATGACATCTTGGTCACTATGGAATGCTAGAAACACTTTTCACTTCGAAAAGTAATATACCCACCCTAAGGCAATTCTTTGAGGAGCCACATCTTTACTAGATGAATACTAGCGGCTCTCTCTAAGCCTCTCCCACTGATGAACACTTTTATGTGTTTATTCCCATTTGTTTGCTTTTGTATTTTTATACTTTCTGTTATTTTTTTCTTTTTATGTCCCCCTGGGATTTTGCTAGTCATTGTGTTTGGCTGCTTTTCTTCAGCATATCCTTTGGGTTCTGTCATGTACTTTGTACGTGCAAGTTAGATTATCAAAACTATGTAAGAGAATAGGTGATGTGTCTAATAGTACATTTAAGTAAAAAAGCTTAAGAACAATGAAAATAAGAACTTTAACACTTTAATATTGAGAGAAATGGAAAGCATAACATGGAAAGTAAATAAGATATGAGAAAATACGTGGAAAATCCTTTAGAAGGGATGAAAAACCATGTATGAGCAAGGTAAGAATGTCCCTCACTCTTTAGAACTCTCTATTATGTGAAAATCAAAAGTCTTTGTACAGTGGTGATGTTCTCCTTAAAGAAAGCCTTTTTTTTTTTTTTCTCTACTTCACTTTCCTACCCAAACTTTCTGCTCTTTCTCTTGTTTTCTCTAGGTCCTTGTCTTAATTGCTCAACAACATGTTCCTCTTATAGTATGAGGAATGTTGTGAGGTACATTAAGACAGCTATCAAACCTTATTCGCCCATTTCAAGCCCTATTATAGCTATTGTACTATATTATGGTTGGAGGAGAGAGAAAACACGCAAATGTCAAGGTAGTGGAATGAAGGGTGGCTCTACTACTATGTGGGAAGAAAGCCATAAGTAAGGAAAAGGACATCAGGGAAGCTAGGAGTGATGCACGTGTCCTCAACAATGATCCAGCACAAAATCAGCCAATAAGGGGATTCTATAACATCTAACCATATGAGGTCACTATCTCCCTTTTGTGTAAGTGTTGGGTGTCTATGTCAGGTGCAAATCTCACTCTTCCCCAAGGGGGTCACGCTGTTGGCACGAACCAAAGATCCTTTTCTTCAGCCAACGTTTCCCTTCCTTCCGTCACAGCTAGCCCATATGTAGGGTCTGGATCTAGCCACGTCAGCACTCTCACATGTCTTGGCTGGTGTAATGTACATGCTTCGTTTCCTCTATTAATATACTTCTATCACATTTTAGTAAAAAAAAAAAAAATCAATTACTAAATTCTCTCTTTAATATCTAGCAACTATAGCAACACAAGAATCAAACTTGCATCATAGTTTAGCTTCAGTTGCTATTTGCATAGGCTTCTTCCGTTGTTCCCATCTTCTAGAGTGAGTGCTGGCTAGAGTTGATCTCTTTGACTTTTTGTGCTCTAGAAAGATCTTGTTTAAACTCTTAGCCACCTCTTCATAGAAAAGTAGTTGACTCTCATGGAGGGCTAAGTTTATGGCCTTTAATACAATATCTAATAGACTAATACCATAGCTCCTAACAACAAGAATTTAGCCTTTTGGTCTTCTTCCAGCAGCGCAAAATTGGGAGGGTATGAAATAATTTTAACATTTTTTCTTCTAAAATTAATTTACATCCCATCTAATTGAATGTTCATTAAGTTCCAACTTATAGAGCTAAGTCATAATGTAGTAGCATGTAGAGAGTTGATTCTTCATTCTTGAGTACCATTGCAGAATCTAGGTGCCTTTTTTGTGTTGTCTGTGGACTTGGGCTGAGATTGATTAGATCTGAGGGAGTTGGGCCTAGTTCTCTCCACAGAATGGGCTTTGTGAACTAGTTTGTGCATAAAACAACATACTCCAAAACACTAAAGAACAATATATAAATAGCCCAATGATTTTTAGCTCAAATACTGTTAGCCCACATATTCAGAACAAACAAAATACTTGTAGGTATATGGATACATATAATATACGCATAAGTACTTATGATATGCACTTTGCAGAAAATGGGCTAAGAAGATCTCAACCCTAACCCACATAGTCTTACTATATATGGTGGGCACAAAACAATGAGCTTTGAGATTGAATCTAAATAGCTATTTTAAGAAGTTTATAAAAGGTATGGCTCTTTGGGGAAAGGGAAAGATACCATAGTAGTGCATACTAATTACATACTATTTTCTACTCTAGATATTGTTTGTTTTCTTAGATGCCACTCTCTACTTTCTTCTCTTTCTCCTTTCTTTCCTAAAAGGGTTGCCTCAATTTTTGTGCTACATATTCATGGGTGTTGTTTGTCTCTTTATACCCAAACTTAGGTGAGTGTTTTCCCATATTTACCCTTCTTCTCACCAAGCCTCTAATCTACTATGGACAATCAACTCCTCAACTTGTTCTCTCTCTATTGTCTACTGCCCTCTTTGGGTCACCCAACTAAGGGAGTCTTAGTTTTTTCATCACAATATAAAATTCCCTTATTTTTGGCAATACTCTTAAGCATGCACCACTTGATTTCCACCAGCTACTCCCATTTATGGAATAGATATTTTCCTAGTAAAGAATCTCCAAAAAAGGGTCTTGAAAAATAACAAATTGAGGCATTTTCCCCCCTCCACCAAACTACAACTCTTGAGCTTCAACATCGCGTGGGTCCTATTCCTTTGCATGGTTGAGATGTAGAAGGGTAGGGCCTAGGCCTTACCTTGCATTCCTTGGATTTTTGGTCCTATTTTGCTTCATGCGTTTTTTTTTTGTTCTTCATATTCTCCTTTCTTTCTCTTTCTTCATCCTTTTCGTTTAATTTGTTGTGTCTCTCTAAAGGTAAGAGGTTGCACATATCCTTTTATACGAAATGATTTGGGCCTTTATGGGCCAAATATTCATAACTTGATCAATAGGGTCTTGAGCCTAATTTATTTCATCTTGCCGAGGTCATTCTATAGCAGACTTGTTTTGACTTTTGAGCTTTTTTTATTTTTTATTTTTTTTTCATTTCTCATGGTATTTGGGCTATGCTAGGCCCAGATTTACTATTCTTGAAAGATGCCTCTCATAGAGGTCATCTCTTGACTTCATTCCCCATTTAAGGGATGGTGGACCATCCTTGAGTTACACTTATTATCCTGTTTTATTCTGTCGTAGATGGTTTTCTCTTATATTTCTCTTTTAGCCTAAGTGTAAGTTTAGGCTTTTATTTCCTCTTGTTTTGGGCTCTTGGGCTTGGCCCATTAATCTTTTATACTTCTAGCTCTCTTGTTTGGCCTTTGGGACTTGTTTTGCTTGGCTTTTGGTAGGGCTAATTACTTTTGTTAGGGCTAATTACTCTTTCAAGTCAAGGTGATCACAAGACTAACCTAACTTACCAAAAAAAAAAATTATACTTGCAAAAAAAATTATAACATAATTATATTTAAATTAGCGTGTTTTGTCTACACTAAAATGAATGTTGACCACCATAAGTTGATAATCTCAAGAATTTGGATTCAATAAAAATAAAAATAATGATAGGGACATAATAAAATTTTTGTATGCTAATGTAGGAATTGTTGTGAAATTTTTTTGTGTCTCTAGCATTGCTCACCCCCCCCCCCCCCCACAAACATAATCCTTCACTCCTCAAACAAAAACATAAATACAAGTTCAAATAACAATAAAAATGAGTTCAAATAACATTAAAAAATAGCCAAAAACAACAAGATTGGACCAAACAACAACAAATTAAAAAATATTCAACAAAAGCTCATTAAAAAAAAACTCTAATCATTCAGATTTGTATCTTGTTCAACATTCCATAAAAATAAATAAATAAATTCTAATATCATGTTACTAAAAAAATCTATCAAGAGAGAGATTGTGAGAGATTGTGGCCGTGAGTTCTCTTCAGTGATAGCAGGAGCTCTACTCCTCAATGGCTTGGCTAGCAATCACTACACCATGTATTATTTATTGCTCTCTCTCTCTCTCTCTCTCTCTCTCTCTCTCTCTCTCTCTCTCTCTCTCTCTCTCTCTCTCTCTCTCTCTCCATTTTTGCCTTTTAATTTTGTTTGTAAAAGGAAACTATAAAGCTTTATGTTTTTGCATTTTTTTGTGATGTTTTTTTTTTTTTTATACAAAATAAAATTTTTACTCTAGTCTAATCTAAGTATATATGTGTGTGAAGCTCATTCTTGGAGACTTGAACCCTGACTCTTGCCCCCTACATCCCACAAACACTTATACTTGTGGAGTGACTATCGCAGCAAGGGTGTGCGGTGATTATGATGATAAAATATTCAAAATTTTGTATAATTTAAGTTTCTTAATTACGGCCTTAGAAAAAATTTCTAAAACTGCCAGTGCTTTTGGGCTTTCTTGTCAGGTCATAAATATGTGAAAAAATGGGTATCAACACGGTGAACACCCTGCATTCTTAGTATCCAAAAACCTGATCAAGTTATCCTTTGTTGGGAGGATATTTGCTATAGTTCACCAAAGAAGCATCTTGAGTCTTTCGAGTAACTGTCTTCTATATATTGCCTCCTTAAATCACAATTTGTGTTCTTAGACTCAGCATCTGCTGCCACCATATACTCTCTAAAATATCTTTTTAAAAGTTGTTTTCCAAAAGATTTTTCCAAATTGTTTCCAAACAGTATTTTTTAAAAATGTTTTCAATGATGGGTTTCAAAATTTGTTTTAAAGATGAATTTTCCAAGTTGTTCAAAAAATACTCTCTCAGTTGTTTTCAAATAATTCATGTGTTTTCTAAAATTACTTTCCTAGAATAGTTTCCAAGAATCATAACATTTACCTATGGATTTTTTCTTTTGAAAAAATGTTTTCTTAAAAACAAAAACCATGACATTTCCCTCACCCAACCAAGATATTGGAAATGGGGCAAGCTTTCTTAGGAGATTTATACAGAGAAATCCAACCATATTAAGATCAGACAGACTTACCGTTAATACTAATGGACCATTGCAGCACTATGGAGTTGAACAGTCAATCCTTAGTATTATTGAGCACCAACCCATTTCGTTGTCGTGGGGGAGACCGCAATGTTATATTTGTTGTGGCGAGAAGCATGAAAGTTACGGAGAGCCACACAAAGGAGGAGGCTCAAGTTGTTGCGTTATTTCTTGGCTTAAAATGGGGTGACAGGTTTCAATGTCTACTAGCTGGTAATTGAGTGCCAAAACCCAATACAGGTTCGAGATGTTACGAGTTCAGTTTCATGCCTAATGCCAACGGGACACATCCTTGAAGACGCATGAAGTTTTGCAACGCAACTGAGCTCAGTAGGAGAACTTATTTACTCATTTGGGAGGAGTCCTTTCTCTCAAAACAAATGTAGGCCTTCTTAGTGACACTATGGCCAAAAAAAAAAAAAATGTAGGCCTTAGTGACACTTGTTGTGAGAGGAGGGACAAGAACATGATACATACCCTTGAAGATGCACAACACTTCGCAATGCAATAGAGCTCCATATATAAGAGAAATTATTCACTCATTTCGGAAGAGTTTTCTCTTCTCACAACAAGATTAGACTCATACTTATTGTGAGAGGAGGAACAAAGGAGGATTCCTCTCGAATTAGTGAATAATTTCAGGCTCAAATAGAAGGCAGGACAACTAATGGTGAGATGAAAGAGACTTTTGGTAAATTTGCAAGGTTAGTGTGTATTTGAGTGGCTATTATTGTATTTGGTCCACATTAGTGATGTACAATTTTATATAAATTTGTATAATATATACTAATAAAAGTTCTATAATTTATTTTATTTCTAAAAAAATTAAGTAACTGTTTACAATCACAATATTAATAGATTGGATCTTTGTGTTATTAATAAATAAATTAAATATAAATATATAATAATTAATTTTTAATATAAGCTTAATAAGAAATATTAGATCTCCTAACGTAAATATACGTTACATAGCTTGCATAAATCAAATAATACACTATAATATATCTATTGCAATCAATATGATGACTAAAAAATCTCATCAAAAAAAAAAAATGATGTTAATTTGTTTCTACATATGTGTGTGATGACTAATGTAACTAGTTTGGACTTTGGAGGGCAGCCAAAAAAGGATTAAACTAGTTGGAGGAGTGCCCGTCATAGTCATTGATGTTGAGGTGACGATTCATCACGGGTCATTCCAATAATATCACAATTTGAAAAGTATTAGTATTATGAGTCACTACTCGCTAGTTTTATTCATATTTCTTTTGTTACGTTAGATATTTCTCGAACTGTCTTCAAAGCTTTTACTAAATTCAGTGGATAAGCTCCACATTATGAGAGTACTAGTCAGCACTGGCAGGGACGGAGTTAGAAAATCTTTTTTGGGGTGACTTCTAATACTAAAATGAAATTGTATGGAAATCAAATTATATTTTGTGAAAGATTACCAAACTAAAATTTTTGGAAATTTTTTAATTCAATTTCTTTTTAAGATCTTTTAATATAATGAGTTTTTTTTGTACAGGTAATATCTTTCGTATAAAATTGAATAAATTATAATATTGAGTAACACCCCCCTTAATGCGATGTATGTGATACTTCATAGCATTTAAAATTAGAGTTACTAATCACAAAAAAACAAAGTGAAAAAATTAATTTATTAGATTATTAAATTTTATCAATCACACATCCATTTTTACATCAATTTGTTAATAACTTTTTGATAAATTTTTTAATAAGTTTATCATTTTTCTAAAAACATAAGGCAATATAAACAACACTATTATTATGTATTATACTGCATTCCCAAGAAATTTTGACCATGATGAGAATTGAGAAGTTTTAAACTTTGAAATTAAAAGGGCCCCTCAAAAAAAATAAATAAATAAAAGGGGATTAAAAAAATAAGAAAAGAGAAATTTCTAGAACATTCTCTTCCTTCTCCCTTCTCTGATGAAGCCCGCAAATCAGACCTCAGAATCATCTTAAGTCTCAACAATTGTAAACCACATCATGTCCTCATCCAAGAAGGTTCTAGGCTTTAAGTTTTGCTTCTTTTTTTTTTTTTTTTGGGTTAAGAAATAATATGTTCATAACATTTTTACAACAAATCTTAAGTGGTTGGTTGATATTGTTGAGGCAAAAAAGTAATCTTAGTGTTAAGTTCAAATTTGAATCAATAACAATTAACCATCTATGATTTGTTGTGAAAATATTATAAAAATATTGTGAATGTAGCACCTCTTTTTTTATTTAGTTTTTCCTATACTTGCGGAAAAGCCAAAGCCTTCTTTTGTAAGTAACTCTTATTGCAAAAAAGCCTTGGAAATATTTTCTAATGGAGATGCTACGTCCACAACAATAACAAGCAGTAACAATCTGCTATTTAAGATTTATTGTAAAAATGTTGTGAAAATATTGTAAACATATCATTTCTCATTTTCTAATCTTTTGAGAGAGTTTCAACTTATGGCGTCCGCTCTTGATGATAGCTTTTTGTCATCAGACCTAAACACCAATCAGTTTTTAGTGTAGGTGGAAATTGAACCACAAATCTATTATTCCATAAGAGATCTTACCAGTTGAGTTAACTGGAACCCACAAAAATATTTTCTAATCTAAGTTCTCAAATCCTAATCAAAATTGAATCCTCAAAAAAAAAAAAAAAAATCCTAAAATTGAGGGGCCAGTGAGTAATATTTTGATTTAATTCTAACTGAAAAATTCAAAAGAGGGACCATGCCACCATGGCCATCACGGACCCTTCCATAACTCCGTCCCTAAGTACTTATTATAATACATGAAAAAGTTTTTAATATTATTATTTTCTTATATTTTCTTTTTAACGAAATATGAAAATTAATAACAATAATAATTATTAATAAACATTTATTTTGGATTATAATCAACTGACACCACCTGCTATTCAGTGTTCAATATTCCATTTTTATTGTTGCAATTATCTAATTAGTCTCTCTCATTATCGGTGGCGGCACCACGTTAAGGCAGGGTGTTTCCAAGAACACCTTTACCTGAAAAAAAAATTATATATAATAATTAAAAAAAAATTATTTGTTTACCCTTAAAAAAAATTGGGAACACCCTTAACCAAAATTAGGACCACACTCAACCAAAAATGGATTTTGGGTCCAAACAAAAACTCTTGATTTCCCTTACAAAATAATGAAAATATAAACCTATAATCCAAACAAAGCAGATATAGATCAGTAATGGAGGTAAGGAGACGTTGTGCTGGCTAGAGGCAGCTTGAGAAAAGAGCATGGAGGTGCTATTAGGGATGAACGATGCTTGTTGAAAGAAGCATGGTGGCGGCGTAATATGATGCTTGAGGAGAACATTGAGAGAGAAGAAAAGCTGTGACTACGAAATATGGAAGAAGAAAGAAAAGAGGAAAGTATTTCTGAAGAAAAATCTAGAAGAGATAGGATAGAGATAAGATGCACGTGTGAAGGAGAAAAAAAAGGGACTGACGGAGAAAACAAAGGAAAAGGGAGAAAAATCTAGAAGAGATAGGATAGAGATAAGATGCACGTGTGAAGGAGAGAAAAAAGGCACTGACAGAGAAAACAAAGGAAATGAGAAAAAAAATAAAAAAATGATATGTTCACAATATTTTTACAACAAATTTTAAGTGACAGGTTATTATTGGTGTTATTGTTGGGGAAAAAAAGTAATTTTTGTGTTAGGTTCAAATTTGAACCAATAACAACTAACTACCTGTGATTTGTTGTGATAATATTGTGGACGTAGCATTTTTCAAGAAGTTATTAAAAATAAAATAAAATTAAAGGGTGGGCGTTGGTTTATGGTTTGGGTTATCACATGGGTATAGTTTAGAGCTTGGGTTTATTACTTGATTGGCCCACTCAACTTTTAATTACATTATACATATTAATTATACACATAACAAATTATAGAAGACAATTAATAAACAAATTAAACAACTAAATTATGTTAGGCTAAATAATAATGAAATAATACATTATAAAAGACAAACAAATTAAATTATGTTAGGCTAAAAAATAATTAATAATTTTTTAATTAAATGAAACAACGATATAACAAATTATAGTTTATAAAAGACAAACAAATTAATGAAACTAAATAACAATAATTAATAATTTTATTAATATTTCAAATAAACTTATAGTTTATTTTTTATTCTTTTGCTAAAATTATGGATAAATATTTGATAAGAAAACCATGTGAAGGCAATTGTAAACTTTATGTATTTGCGTGTTTTTTTTATTGTTGTTGTTATCAATATACAAATTTTTCTTTTTATTAGATTGTGTAATTTATGCTTATTGAGGAACATGCTGAAAAAAATTTCTGGAGCCGCCATTGCTCATTATTATTATGGAATATAGAAATAGATATAGAGATGTCATCTATAATTTAGGGCATTCACATTGGGTGATTGCGTGCAAAAACCTTGAGTATGGAATATGCATGACATTATTGACACAAATGCACAAAAAGCCAGATCCATTGGATGATAAATTTTATATTTGAATATCCCATCTTTATTGTTCAATATTGAGTTAGTCTCTCGCATTATTATTATGAAATATAGATATAGATATAAAGATGTCATCTGTAATTTAAAGCATTCAAATTGGGTGATGGCATATGGAAATATTATTCCATCAAGAGGGCTCCGTCAAGGGGACCCTCTATCACTTTACTTGTTTCTTTTATGTGCAGAAGGGTTTACTTCTTTGCTGTTCAAAGCTGAATATGAGGGGAAGCTTCATGGTGTTCAGATTTGCAGAAGGGTACCTAGTATTTCTAACTTGCTGTTTGCAGATGATTCTTTGATTTTCTGCCAGGCAAATCAGGAAGAAGTGAAGGTGATTTCTGATACGTTGCAATTGCATGCTGAAGCTTCTGGCCAATGCATTAATTTTGAGAAGTCGTCAGTATATTTTAGTGGTAATACATTTGAGAGACAGAAGCAATGGATTAAAAAATCCTTGGGTGTTAAGGAAGTGGATAGGTTTTATTCTTATTTGGGTTTACCGACTTTGGTTGGTAGGGCCAAGTACCAAACATTTGCATATATTAAGGAGCGAGTTTGGAAAGAACTTCAGGGATGGAAGGGTAGAATGCTTTCCCGAGTAGGAAAAGAAGTTCTGATCAAAGCAGTGTCCCAAACAATTCCAACGTATACTATGGGAGTGTTCTTGTTGCCAGCAAAACTTTGCAATGAATTAGATGCTCTCTGTGCAAGATTTTGGTGGGGGCAGACTGGTGATGAACGGAAAATTCATTGGAAGAGTTGGAGTTTTCTGACGAAACCTAAGAAGGTGGGTGGTATGGGATTCCAAGATCTTAGAAGCTTTAATTTAGCTATGTTGGCCAAGCAAGGTTGGCAGATGTTACAAGACCAAAATTCACTCTTATCCAAGTGTTTCAAGGCCAAGTACTTTCCGATATGTAGCTTTATGGAGGTGGTAGATTATCCTAATAGCTCCTATATTTGGAAGAGTGTGCTGGCTGCTCAACAAGTATTGAAAAAGTGGTGCTACTGGAGGGCGGGAACGGGTTCTAAAATCCGAGTGATGGAAGATAAGTGGATACCGAATCGTCCCACCAATAAAATTATATTTCCTACTGAATATAAGGAATGGGAATGGAGAGTCTCGGATTTAATTGATTGGAGAGTGCATCAATGGGATCGGGAGAGAATTTATATGATATTCGATCAGTTTGATGCGGAGGCAATCCTTAGAATTCCTTTAAGCAGAAGGCAGGTGCAAGATAAGATGGTGTGGATGTATTGTCGCAATGGAATATATACAGTTAAATCAGGGTACCATGTTGCTCGCATGCTAGATGAAGATGCTAATGGAAGAGAAGAGAGCTTGGAACAACGGGTAGATCACCGGGTCTGGACTCAGATTTGGAAGCTACAGGTGCCTAGCAAAATTAAAATTTTCAGATGGCGGGCTTGCCTTAATATTCTGCCATCAAAGGTGAACTTGGTCTGAAGAAAAATTCTGACAGAGGATAGGTGTGAATTGTGTCAATGATTTCCAGAATTTGTGCTCCATGCAATATGGGAATGTAGCATTGCTCAAGATGTGTAGGCTGGGTCTACTACTCGAATACAGAAGTGTGACGAAGAGAGGGACGATTTTTTGCATCTGTTTCAATTCATGATGACCAAATTGCTGGTGGAGGAGCTTGAGGCCTTCCTAGTCCAATGCTGGCTTATTTGGCACTGTAGGAATTCTTTGGTAAATACAGGAACAATGCAACATCCAGGGCAACTAAATCAGAAAGCCACAGACTTATTGAGGGAGTATAGAGATGCTCAAAGCTCACTTGTAGTAGGATCGGTCTCATCTGAAATTATGTAGAACTGGAAGCCACCAACAGGTCAGATGTACAAGCTGAATTTCGATGCGGCTACATTTGCAAATGGATTGGGGGTAGGAGCAGTGATTTGCAATTCAGCTGGGGATGTAATGGCAGCTTTATCGGCAAAGGGGGCAGCAGTGGTTGACAGTGAGGAGGCGAAAGCTTTGGCATGCCAAAAAGCAATGGGGTTTGCTATAAACGCGAGGTTCTTGGAATTAATTGTTGAAGGGGATAATGCGATGGTAATGAGTGCTATTTCCTCCAAGTCTTTAAATTGGTCTTGTCTGGGAGTGATTTATGATGATATTGGCTTCCTAGCAGCAGAACTTCACTATGTAGCTTTTAATTGTATTAGGCGTAGTGCCAATTTCGTGGCCCATTCTTTAGCACGTTATGCCAATGTTTTAACTAATGAGGTTGTGTGGTTGGAAGATTCGCCACCACCAGCTCGTGAAGCTTTGTATTTTGATTCCTCTTCTTTAATTGAATGAAGTTTGATTGGGCTTTCAAAAAAAAAAAAAGGTGATGGCATGCAAAACCCTTGAGAATGGAAAATGCATAACACTATTGACACAAATGCACAATAAACCAAATCCATTGGATACATTTATATTTTAATTTGCGTGCTTGCAACAATATTATTTAGGCGAAAATATACTTTTAGTCCCTACATTTTGGGTCAATTCTCATTTTCGTTTCTAATTGATTTTGCTACTAATGAAGTCCCTAAAAAAAGAAAATCGATTCTATTTTGGTTTCTACTGTTAACCCATTAATGGAAATCTCCTACATGGTAGACAGAGTACCCTGTTTGCTAATGTGGTGCTGATGTGACCATTAAAATATTATTAAAAAAATTATTTGACATTTTTTAAATGCCATATCAGCATTTTAATAAAAAAAGCCACATAAGAAAATTTATAAAAAAATAAAATAAATAACAAAAACCTTAAATCTAATTTAATTAACATTATTTCTTTATTGAACAGAATTAAAATTATTTTAAAAAAACAAAAATCATTATCTTTTTAATTCTTTTTCTTTTTCTTTAACCTCATCAGTCATTAGATTTTACAACATCTCTAAACTTTATCTCTAGTTCTTTCTCTCTCTTCACCCTCGACGGAATCTATCTCAAACCCAAACTCTCTCTAATCTCAAAATCTCATCTCCGTCGATCTAACCCAAACTTCGATCTAACCTAAACTCTCTCTGATCTTAAAATCTCATTTCCGCTGCCATCGAACTCGTTCAAGACTCAATGATGAGGTCGCCACTGCCGTCAAAGAAAGAAAACCCATCGACCCATCGAACCATCGAACCCGTCAAGAAGGTTCGCCTCAAAGATGAGGTCTTCGTTGCGGTCAAATTTGACAGTAACTCACCATAGTCGCTGAATCGGTAGTTTTGTTTCTGTGTAGTTATGGCTTTGTTTCCGTCTTGGTCAGTGGTGGTGGGATTTGGGTTTGATTGTATTGGTCTAGGTTTGATTGTGTTGACCTAAGTTTGTTGCGATTGGTTTCTTGATCTGGGTTTGTTGTGATTGGTTTCTTGATCTGGGTTGGTTTGTTTACTAGGTTTATGGGTTTTATTTGCTAGAGATTTCGGTGTTGATTGTGTTAGAATTTGGGGAAGAATATGAAGAATTCGATGGTCTTGATTTTTAGTAGATCTGATGGTGCTGGGTTTAATGATCTCTGAAGTGTTGAATTTGGGTTTTTTCTTCTTGTTTTCATTTATGTCCTAGTGATCCGGGTTTGAGTTCATAGGTTGCTAGGTTTGTGTTCTTGTGATGGGTTTGAGTTTTTGGTTGCTGGGTTTGATATGGGAAGAATATGAATAACAAGTTGTAAAATGAAGAACAAGTTGAAGAACATTAAGAATTTTTTTTAATTAAAATTTTTAATTAAATTAGATTTAAGGTTTTTTTAATTAATTTATTTTTTAAAATTTTCTGACATGGCTTTTAAAAATAAATTAAAATGCTAATGTGGCATTTGAAAAATGCCAAATAATTTTTTTAATAATATTTTGATGGCCACGTCAGTGCCATGTAAACAAGCAGAATACTCCGTCTGCCACGTAGGAGGTTTCCGTTAATAAGTTGACGGCAAGGCCTAAAATAAAATCGATTTTCTTTTTTTAGGGACTATATTAGTAGCAAAATCAATTTATGGATCAAAATGAGAATTGACCTAAAATATAGGGACCAGAAGTGTATTTTCACCTATTATCTATGTTTTTATAATAATGTGGCATCCATCATTCTTTACCAAATTTTTTTTTTCTCTTTCTCTCTTAGCCCTTCTCTCTCCTCCTTGTAGTGTAGGATTAATATGGGTAAAAATATATATATTATTTTAATTTTATGGAATACAAAATAAATAATGGAAATGTAGGGTGTGTTGTAAAAGTGATAATGTAAAATAGATAAAGTGGGTTTTGGCGGTACAAAATGCGTTTGGTTTGGCACAAGCCAATGAGAGTCCTCTTAGAAATATTAAATCTCTGTAATGTATAAGAGGCGTCCCAATAAAAATATGACATAACAAATATGTCAAATAGATGATTTAAGACCAAATTAGTAATTACAAATCTCCTTTAACCATACACATCTCACCTTGTCTATGTAACCAAACAATCTCATTCTCCCTTAGATCCAGTCGTCTTCGCCAGCCACACCTTCACCAGAATTCAATGTTGGTAGCCATGACCTCCACCACTATACTTGTGGTCATTTGCAAGACCAATAAGTATGTGCTTAAAACTAATGGAAATCCTCTAAAAATAACAACAACAAAAAAAACCTTGGAAAATAATCAAACTCGTACAATCAAAATAAGAAAAAACCTTACATGCTATAAAAAAAACCTTTGAATCTATAAAGCCAAAAAGAGGCTGATTAATATCTACAAAGAATGAAGAAAAACTTGTGAAAACCTATGAAGCATGGGTGCGTTTGCGGGTTCGGGTGTGGGTGTAGATACAGGTGCGAGATTCGGCAATTTTTGAAAAAATTGAGTGCGGGTGCGGTGATTAAAAAATTTATAAAAATATTTATATTTATATTTTTAATATATTCCTAAGTATGCTTTTTCACATTATATAAACAAATACCAAATTTAAGAGTAATAGCAAGTAACAACTATAACATGTTTATAAATTAAATACAACCCACTCCTCAAAAAAAAAAAAATTAAATACAACCCATGAG
Organism: Castanea sativa; assembly: GCF_040712315.1. Lineage (NCBI taxonomy): Eukaryota > Viridiplantae > Streptophyta > Magnoliopsida > Fagales > Fagaceae > Castanea > Castanea sativa. The sequence continues at coordinate 22,794,528 of NC_134021.1, read as the reverse complement.
TTTAAAATTCTCCTCTTTTTATTCTCTCCATTCCCACTCCAGTGCCAATAAGTCATCAACACATCACGTAATATCAACTTTACCTTTTTTTATTTTATTTTTTATTTCCCCAAGGCTTCCATTTCCCAAAGCTTAATCTACACCACACCTTTTAAAAATATCTCTACACCAAGTCAGCCTCTGCACCACATTTCATTTCTTCCGTCACTCCAAGTCTCCAACTTCCCAGTTCATTCTACCTTCTTCAGTAAAATAAAAAAAAAAAAAAAAGCTTCCCAGACTGAGTTTCTTTCGTTTCTATTTTTTTTAACTTTCTTTAGTTTTCTTAAACCAGTTTACGCAACATCAAGACTGAGTAGAGGCAGGAAAACAAGACAGAGAGAGAAAGAGAAGAAGATTTTGTACTTTTTTTTTGGTTGAATTTCGGCGTTTCGGACTCATACGGCCCGAGTCGGCGTGAATCAGCCCGATTCAGCGCGCATCGGTCTGCGTTGGCGCCGCGTCAGCGCGTATTGCGCTGAAAAAAAAAATTTTTTAAAGGCGGACGCGGCATGGAGGCACAGGCAGCGGTGTTGCCTGTGCGTCCCCATGTCGCGTCACGTCGGATGCGGTCGCGGTTGCCCAAACGCCGCACCCGTGCTTCCTAGGTGAAAACCCAATATTATACTCTACATAAACTAAGGTCTATTGGATTCATGGCGCCAAAGCTTACAATCTACCTAAAATGATGGTCAACTATTCCAACCATAATTAATGGGTTTAAGAGGAAGGAGTTTGTGAGAAAAAGGAGTGAGGTTATCATTAGAATGTTTGGGGGATTGCTATGGCGGTGTAACCGCAAGTTTTGTGGTGGAGATCGTGGCTATTGGTGATGATCTGTTGAAGGTGTGATCATGTAAGGGCAATTTTGAGGTAGGGAAAATAGAAAATCATAGATCCAACATAAAAATGATATGATCATAAAAACTTTATAACTCAACTTGTTTCTCTTAATATTTTTAATGAAAACGTTCAATGTTTAAATTCTCTTTCTTCCATTATAACTTTTAAATCTATTAAAAAAAATGTATAATTAGTACGGGAGAATAGAATTGTTTCTCATCTTATCTTATATTTTATACCTAATACAATATATAACCAAGGAGACTTTTTTTTTTTTTTTTTTTTTTTTGAGAATCTAAACAAGGAGACTTTGTTTGAGTTTTGTTTGACAAAACGACTTCAAATATGGTAAACGGTATATGAGCTAAAACGACTAACGAAGGGAATTGGACTGTGTTTACTTGACTTTGTGGTGTATAATACTAATCACATTTACGCTTTTATCCTTAAAATGGTCATATGAGCCGAAGGGTATGGGGGGTTATTTGGTCTTTTTAATATTTATAAACAAGGTGGGATGTGTTTGGTTAAGTGTGAGTTGTAAATTTGTAATTAATGAATTGACTTTAATTAAAAAGTTTACTTAATATTTTTAATTGGTAGATTCTCAAAAAAAAAAAAAAAAAATTAATTGGTGTGTTCTACTTTTATTGGGTCACTTTCTTTACATTGTAGAGATAAACATATTCCACAATTTTAATTGGTGGAATATTTTTTAATCTATATATATATTCTACAATGGTGTGTTATTTTTATTGGGCCGCGTTTAATTATTATAAATTGTTTTTTTTTGAGAGACTAATTATTATAAATTGTAGGTGATATGCTCTTCTAGATAATGGTTCTCCATGGTGGAAATTCTGTCATCTTTTTAAATCTAATAATAGCGTGACGCAATGGTTTTAGGCACGTAGAGTAAACGAAAATGTATATGCGGTGTATGTTCTACGTGTCACATAGCCATTGGAGAAATAAGCCCATGATTGATTAGTTAAATGAGCATCGAATCGAAGAGGATTTTCAGTTAAGGACTTCAGTACTTGTCCAAATGGAGACGTGACAGATATGAACTAATTTTAAATAAAGCAATGCGAGCTAGATTCCTCTTTTCAAGTTTCACTACTTTGCTGGCAGACTGAAGAGAAAGAGAAATCAAAAATGAAAACATAATGATATGCTTACGTGTTGGGATGAGAGACTTTTTTTTTTTTTAAGATTAAACGATACAAATCTCTACTTATTCTTTATACTTTCTTTCTAAAATAGCTGAAAAGTTTAAAATGAAGAAAAAAAAAATCAAACACAAAAAATTGTAATTTATGAAACACACAATATAGTATAGAAGATTTATTTGTGTGAGAAAGAAAGTAGTCTGAGTGATTAAAAAAGAATGTAAAATTTTTAGAAGAGTTATCGTCATCTTGTATATTTAAAAGAATATTTAGAAGAGAAACTGAGAAAGGTAATTTTTGCAAAGAAATTTAATAGTGATGTATGGTTAGGTGTAAGAGGCATTTTTGTGTAAATTGATGAATATGACTCTTTATTTTAGAATGTTAGGTGTCTTTACATTATTGGATGGGAATGCTTTTATTCTTTAATAATGTAACACCTCAGATTAAGAATATTTTTTTAAGTTATTGGAAAAAAAAATCTGAACTTTTAAATTTTGTTAGTTCATTTTGAAATAAGTATATTAAAATTTGTCATGCCAATGCCATCAACAATTTTAACAATTATTAAACTGTTAACAATTAGTAACTTTTTTTTATTATTATAAATTTAATAGTTATAACAGATAGGTGGATTTGAACCCAATTCATTATCTTGTTTTTATCATCCAATTGAATTTTTATGTTGTTGCACTAACATATATATATAGCCAATTTAATACAGTAACTTTGATAATTGTATCACAAAGATCACTTTCGTCAATGTTCTGTCCATATGCTAATAGAGAGACGCAGGGCTCTCATGTGATTCATGAAAATCAAAACTTTTTTTTTTTTTTTTTCACTTTTATTTTACTCTTTCCTGCAATTTTACGGTAAAAAATTAAAAAGTAAAAAGAAAAATTAAAAGAAAGAAGCATTTGCTACCTTGATTACTATACCAGACCCTAAGTCACATTATACAAATCTAACCTTCAATTCTTCATGTTCAATGCTCTATGTCCATCTTCCCAGCTCCAAACCCCGCCACCGCTTTACTCGGCCTTTGTTCCGCTTCGAAGCTATGTAGTTGCGAAATCTTGGTTGCGTTTGTAGACGACTAAATTCTTAGTTCGAAATAAATCAAACAAGTAAAAATAGTTTCACAAATGCAAATTTGTATTGATGAATATGTGGTACAATTTTCTGTAATTACAAAAGAGTGATTCTCTGATTCGATCTCCTTGAAAGATTTATTGATCGGAATTGTGTTAATGTGATTTTGATTTGAACACAAGATATCATTCAATTTGGCTGAGGAATGGATCGAAGATCTTTGAAATGAAATTACAATGAATCCCTAGCTATGAGCTTGTTAGAAATTCTTTGTTCTTCGTGTTCTTCGTGTGTTCTTCGTGTTTGAAGGTTTGTGGTGAAAATTCTTCGGTGCTTTAGAGGCTTGATTCCGTAGAGCTTCGTTGATTTATGGTTTGTTGAGGTTTCTGGAGGCTTTTGAGCTTGATTCTAGTGACCTTTGAGACCTGGACGAGTAGTTTGGATGATTTTGCTTCGAATGTTGTCTGTATTCGAGGTTGAAGTTCTTGAAATTCTTGGAGGCTTTGGGGTTTGATTTCGGCAGAGCTTCTGGATTTCTGAACTCAATATATCTTCTTCCCTCTCTATGTCCTCTCAAATGTCTTAGGAAGGCTTCTATTTATAGGAGTTTAGGGGTGGGTGAGCGACACGTGGCGGAGTCTGATTGGTGACACTTGTCACAGCCTGATTGGTCCACTTATGTCATCGCTTACACGTGCTGGATTTCTTGTGTCATCGCTTACACGTGCAGGGCTGCTTGTGTCATCGCTTACACGTACTGGATCGCTTGTGTCATCGCTTACACGTGCTGATGCAGTTTCATGCCTTTATTTCAATGACACTTGGCAAATTTCTATTGGAATCCGAATACTGATGACAAAACCTAGCAGCAGTACGTGGCGCCTTGTAATTGGTTGTATTTTGTGGACTTGGTAGTATGATATGTTAGCTTGTGATAGGTCGGGAATTTTCCCTCTCTACAAATGCCCCCTCGAGACTCGTTCATGCACACAGTTTTGGAGTGTGGTGAGTGAATGAGTCTTGAAAGAAAATGGATTTTTTTTTATACTTGACTCTTCTAGTGAAATAGTTGAAGGTGGTGGAGCTTTTAACAGGATGAAGTAATTGCAGAAGAGTAGACCCACCCATATGAAAGGCTTTTATGAGACCGAGAAGGGGTCTGCGAGTATTTGAATATACTCGTGTGACCGAGCTTTCTCAGCAGAGGTTAAGTCAAAGTAATTTCAGAAGAGTATTTTGGATCGTTGGTGGCGATCACAGGGTGTTGAAGATGGAGAAGAGGTGAGAATGTTGGCTGGGTACAGCATGCAGAGCTCTGGAGCTAGCCTCTTATTTTTAAGAATTTCTGGTGAAGTTATATCTGAAGGGTATACTTCGGATCACAGAGAGAACATGTGGGAGTGTGGTTGAATGTGCTTGTGTTATCGCATCACTCAGGTTAAGTTGAGGTAATTTCAGAAGGGATTCTGGGTTTGTTGATGTTGATGGTGAAAAAGATGGTGATGAAGCAAAGTGAACGGGTGAGACATACGACACCATGGCCCTGACCCTGCATGTTGGGGACTCTCTGGTGTAGATGTCTCTGGGAAGTACACCTTCAGATGTGGGACTGGCTGCATGCCGAATGAGGTCCGACGGCAAGTCATTGAATGTGCATGTGTGACTGGACCATACTGACGGACATTAAGTTGAAGTAATTTCAGAAGTATATTTTCTAAAATTCTTTAAGCTGATCTTAAGTTGGAGTAATTCCAGAAAGTGTGTTTTGTGGTACCAGCAATGATGACCTTTGGGCTCCGCGTTGGTGGAAATATGGAATGAGGCTTTGGTGACCATTCGCCGACACCAAAGGCTAATTTCGGATGAGCTGGTACCTTGGAGGTCATCATAAGTGTTGAATGGGAGACAATTTGTAGGATACCCCAACACTTTTTACCATCTTCACCTACTGCAACTTTGTTGGGAAAGCACAACAAATGAAAGATGGAGCTAACTTGTGATCCTGGTTTTAGAAACCAGCCAAGCTGCTGTTTGTTCCGAACCACTGCTTCTAATGGGAGACCAAACAGTTGAAGAGAGACTACGGAAGCCCTGTTTTTAGGAACAGGTGTCTCTGCTGGACTTGGATTTCCTGGCCAACCAATTCCAAGGAAGCATGGAAGGTCGATGCAGACCTTGTTATGAATAACTTAACGAACAAATGTGGTCATTATGTGAGGAAACAAAATTTGTTTGAATCCTAAAACAGTGACGATGTTGTGAGAAGGGTTACTACTGAACCATGAAGGGGTTGATTTCAAATTGATTATGAAGCGATCTTGGTTGCTAGGTATGGAGAATGACGAGGCCATAGTGAGAACTGGCTGTGAGAAGGAGGATTTGAAAATTTGAAAGAAGCAAATCTTCATTTCATGATTCAGTGTATGTGTGTTTTCTTTCTTGATGGGTTTTAGTGGATTCGGCCCTTCTATTTATAGCGAAGAGATGAAGAACGGTAGTTGGGTAGTTAAGAACGGCGGACGAGACCTTTTGGTGAGAATGGTGGATGAGAACAGTAGGCACCGAATGGGAATGTTAGGTTGGAGACTGGTAGGCACCGACGAAAATAGTAGGCTGTAGTAGTGACCCAATATAATTTCAATTTTGAGACATACTTGTGAGAGTTCGTCTGTTTTTGAAAGGGGAGCCTTGATCAAGTTTAGAGGATAATTTTGAGGGAATCCAGACCAAATGGATGGATCTCAAATTATGATCTTGAGAGCTTAAATTTTGGACACTGCTAGTACTTTGGAGAAGTGGGTGTAGTTTCTAAGTCCAAAACAAATACCTAGATTTCAAAATCAAAATCTTTGCGAAAACCTGATAGGACAAGTTTTGCTCGAACATCTTGATTTTTGGTCAAAGTTTACATCAAAGCCAATAGTTGTAGAATCACACTATTTGAGCAATTTTGGATTCTAAAATGAATAAATAGACCCCAAAATTGGAAAGTACGCGAAAAATTGAGTAAGACAAGTCAATCTTAAAAATTTTGACTTTTGGTCAAAATTTGTGCAAAAGTCAATTTTTTAGAAATTGGACTGTTGTGCAATTTTCGAGTCTCGGTTGAAGAAACAGACCCCAAAATTGGAAAGTACGTGAAAAATTGAGTGGGACAGGTCTGTTTTGAAAATTTTGACTTTTTGGTCAAAGTCAAAGTTTTTTTTTTTTTTTTTTTTCCAGGCGGTCCGGATCCGGGTTGGTTTTCCAGGTCGAATCGGGTCGAACCGGTTCGTGGAAGATGACATCATCTGTGACGTCATCGATCTGGAGCGCATGTCACGCGTGGCGCGTGCACGCGTGCGAGAGCTTGCCGGCGCGTGGGAGCGTGTGCATTTGAAGCTTGTGATTATCGGACCTTCTGGTGGCACGTGGAGGAGCGTGGTTCATCGTTTGGGCTTGAAATTTTTAGGTCTTGTAGATCGGTGGCCGCAGGATCGAGTGGTAACGCCACTTTTTTGAAATGAAGTCTGGATTTGTGTGAATAGGAAGGAATATGCCGCGGTCCTCTGAAGCTTTTGGCGGCGCGTGAAGGCGCGTGGTAGAGTGTTTGCTCTTGAAATTTTTTGGGTTTTGTCGATTTTTGTTGGCTTAAGATCTTGGTGGATTCTGCTTTGTGAAATGAAGTCTGGATTCCCACGAGTTTGAAGAAGAAGTCCGTTGGCATTGTTGGACCTATAATCCTCTTGGTCTATTTTGGCGGTGGTTGTCCTAACAGCATGTAGAAATTCAGGCAGGATGTAGGTTCATGGTAACCACTGAATGCCTCTAGTATTCTCAAGGGTTGATTTTTGGGTCATCTTTGTCAGAGAATTTGGAAATTTGGAAGAGAAGCCTGCAAGCATTGTTGGACTTTGTTACTTCTCCTTGTTTGTTTGAAGTCCTTAGAGGATTTTTGTGGCATCTTGTCAGAGGATTTTAGAAATTCAGAAGAGGAGACGGCGGGCATTGTTGGATTGGTTGCCATCTTAGTCTTCTCTGTTCTGACAGTGTTTGACATTCTTTGAGTTGTAAAATCTGACTTCAAATAATATCTGTTTGGTGGCAGCATTTTAATGGCTTGCCAAATCTCCTTTTTTTTTTTTGTCTGTTATCTCAGAAGTTTTCTATATAAAGGCATGTGGGGCATGCATGAAGTTATACAAAGCATAATCTCCTGAGTAACGTAATACAAGTGTAGAGATTTTTATTTTTTTTATTAATTATTTATTTGTTATTATTATTATTATTTTTTTCACTTTTTGATTGATTTTTTTTTTTTTCAGGGAATCATGATGCTTTATTTCAGGGATTCAAAGATTGGGCAAGAACCAGCCTTATTTATTTGTAAAGAGAAAGATGACAAGGATGCAAAGGCTACAACTTTGATTGTTCGTCCACCCATAATTGGAAGATTTTCAGAGAGATGGGGCCGTAACTCTTATCCTCTCAATTTGCCGAAATGGTCACAAGTTATTCACTCTGATGGCGGCTCTAATTTGGAGATAGTTACCCTTCTTGCTTCGCATCACAAAAATGTTGCCAAATCAAAGTCGTATAACACTTTGGGACGAGAGATAATTGCAAAATGCGCCAATTGGGATTCTTCCTTTAGCACGAATGGAGGGTTTTCCTATTTTTTTCTTTATTGGGATTGGCTAGAAGATGTGCTTGGTCGGTGTAAGCACCTCCTTGATGCGGTCCACCTTTACAACGCTGTCTTTGCCTCCCTATTCACATATGATTATGATGAGAATCTTATGAAGGCGTTGTGTGAGTGTTGGAGTCCGTCTACCAATACCCTCCATACCTTAGTTGGGGAAATTTCTATCACACCATGGGATCTTTCTATTCTTGGCGGACTTCCTTGCACAGGTGCATGTTATGATGAAGTGGTACCCAATGCGCAAGAGCTAGATGGAACCAATGACGAAGGACGACCCTATCTACCGCACAGCTGCCGCTACCTTTTCATGGCGTATCATCACCTTCAAAACCGGATGAAAAGGCAAGGGAAAGTGAGTGTTCGTGACTGGATTACTTTTTGGTACAGAGAAAACAGCAAGTACCCAACTCCCAGAAAACCAGCGAGACGAGCAACCATTCCCAAGTGGAGTTAGAATCCCTTTGGCGAGATAAACGAGCCTGGACCATGGTCTGATAAAGAACACGGGGTCTTTGCAGACCTTCAAATTGAGGGTGACTTAAAGGAGGAGACTTACCTATCGGCACTTCTTTCCTGTTGGCTGTGCATATTTGTCTTTCCTAACAAGGATCTGAATAGCATCAGTCCCGGCACTTTCAAGATTGCTAGTTCTATGGCCAATGGTCGTTCATTTGGCCTTGCCCCCCCAGTACTGGCTAGCATTTATCGTGGGCTTAACACCATTTCTTCCTCTCCTACTCTGAGCAAGTCTGGAGCTAGTTTTGCTATTCATTATGTTTACGCCTGGGTGGGTCATTTTTTCAGAAGCAACCGCATCGTTCATGCCAAACTATCCCATCCTTTGATGACTAAATACTCCGGTGTGGGTTCTGCCTCTGTATTCAGTGAATTGTCCGCACAAAAGCAGATACGAACTGCTACCGACTTTTTTTGGCACGGGACTGCTTTTAATAAAAGCTATGACCAGACATTCGTTGACAATGATCGTTTATCCATTCAGAGGTTCGACTACTTTATAAGCCTTCGCTCAGGGTACTTGACATTTTAATGTGAAGACCAACACATTGTAGAAGCATATAGCCCCCACAGATTCAGTCGGCGCTTTGGATTTCATCAAGACATTCCAAGTGACTTAAAGGAAGAAATTCATACAAGTTCTTTAAAAGATCTGTACCAATTCTACCAATCTTTCACTTGCCGCAACACAGATTCCAAGGTACTTATTCTGGCTTTTGCGTCAGACTTTGGAAGCCGAGTCAGACATAGCTACAAACGATGGTGGGAAGGAGTATGTAAAACTGATTTTACCAAAGGAACAAATTTACTAGTTGAAATTGCCTCCTCTGTTAAATCACTGACGTCCAACAAGCCTCAAAAGGGAAAGAGGGATCTTCAAGATTCAGACATTCCACAATCCTTGTCAAAGTTTGCACAAAGTCAAAGCATCAAAGGTTCGCTTGCTGTACCAGTTAGGGATGTCATTGAAATTTTTGAAAAGGAGGTGTGTGACGACTTCGACCCCAGTTGGAAACATTCGAAGAATCCAATGAAAAGTGTTGATGCGGAGACTTCTACTAATTATGCACATCTTCTTACACATAGTCAGTCTTCTACCTCAAAGCCATCTACCAAGAGTTCGGATCTCAAGAGGCGTAAGTTTGCTGATGCTGGCACGTCATCCAAATTTCCGATTGAGACAGAAATGACACCTCTCTCATCCTTGCAACCAATCGACCCTCCAGAAGCCTCTATATTTCATGCCAAGGTGCATATTTCTTCCGTGCGTAAGACAGGAGCTTCTATGCTGGGAGATGTTCTTTTAAACAGGCTTTCGAATCTTTCTATAGACAATATCCTCCCACAAGCCGAAGCACATGAAATTTATAGTGAGATTGCAATTCTTGGAGTGGACCCTCAATACTTGCGCGAAAATGTTGACAAATATTGCAAGGGTGTTGCGGACTACTTGAAGATGAAAGAATCTCTGAATACATGACCAAGTCCTGCTGTCTTAATTCAACGTGAGGTTGAAGTTGAATTCCTCCTTGTTGAAGCATTGCATGAGAAGGCATCTTTGAAGACCGAGCTTGATACTGTTACTTTGAGGATGGCTAACTTGCAAACTGAGCTTGGCCAATTAGAACAATCATTGTCTCAAATCGAATCTCATCAAGTTGAATAAGACGACGTTGTGCAAGCTTTGGAGGAACAACTTGAAGAAGTCAAATCCGCTCCCGTTCTTGAAGACCAGGATATGGAGGCTTTAGAGAAGATACGAACCTTGCTGGAAGATAGTCGTTCTAGTTTGAAAGACTTAAAATGGATGTCGTAATCTTTTGTATTTTAATTCCTTTCATACGTGTCATCATGCTTTCCCCTGTACCACTTTCCTTTAATCAATAAATAAGACTTATTGCCTGCTCCTTTCTTTTCATGTTTTAACAATGAAACTCTTTTTTTTTTTTTTTTTGAGTGACTGAACTTAGCAAAAAGATACTAAGTTGCCTACGTACCCTCGAGAGGGATCAAATCATTACGTAGTTCAATATTTTTTTTTTTTGACGAATTTTTTTTCATGGTTTTGATGATTTTTTTTTTTTTTTTTTTACAAAAAGGGAAGGCTCACGTGCGTAATCCTCGCCCTACACCCCACGGCATTTCATGGGTACCAATTGCGCAATAGTGGGTATCACCTCTAATCGAACCCGAGACCTTGACCTCAAGGGCGACATGGGCATCTAGCCACTACGCCACACTCACAAATGGTGACATAGAGTGGGATTAATTTCTCCTTATTTGTACACTTTCAAAGGTAATGGGAAGACATCATGTACCCTTGTAGTGCTACAGTAGGCAGTTTAAACTCTTACCAAGGAGCCATTCTCGATTTTCAAGCATAGAAGCGTTTGAGGAACTTTTCATTGATGGGGCCGATCCTTACACCCTCTTGATCAATCAACTTGTAAGCTCCATTAGTGTAGACTTCTTGTACAACATAAGGTCCATCCCATTTTGAGGTGAACTTACCGCCTGTACGATGAGTCATGATGATAGGTCTTCGAATGGCGAGGACTAAGTCACCAACTTGGAATGATCGTGGTTTAACTCTTTTATTGAATGCGCTTGACAAACGAGCTTGATAGCACTCAAGGCATTGTTGGGCCTCGAGCCTTTTCTCATCCAGTGCCTCTAGCTCTTGTAACCTAAGCTTGGCATTTTCCTCTTTAGTTATTTTTTCTTGAATGGTGATCCGTAGTGATGGGATCTGGCGTTCTAAGGGAAGGATAGCTTCTACTCCATAAATGAGAGAATACGGGGTTGCTTGAGTAGGCATTCGAAATGTTGTTCGATATGCCCATAATGCTTCTCCAATTTTTTCATGCCAGTCTCGCTTAGTTTTGGATACCACTTTCTTTAACAAACTGCCAAGAGTTTTGTTAAAGGCTTCAGCTAATCCATTTGCTGGGGCATTGTACATAGAAGAATTGTACTGTTTGAATGCAAATTTCTTCCACAACTCTGTCATCAACCTATTCTGAAATGGTTTGCCATTATCGGTTATGATATATCGAGGGACACCATACCGATAGATCAAGTGAGTTCGGATAAAATTGACCACTGTCTCTTTCTTTACCTCCATAAGAGGCACAGCTTCTGCCCATTTTGAGAAGTAATCAGTTGCAGCCAAGATGTACAAATGGCCACCAGATGATTTTGGTAATGGTCCTATTGCGTCAAGCCCCCATGCATCAAAAGGCCAAGAAGCTACAGTTGGGTGTAGAGGTTCTAGTGGCTGATGGATGAAGTTTGCATGATATTGACAAGCTTCGCACTTCTTAGCATACTCCATGGAATCTTGCACCATCGTAGGCCAATAGTAACCCATTCACTTGATCTTGTAGTGTAACTTAGGACCTGATTGGTGTGCACCGCATATTCCAGAATGAGCTTCTTCTAAGGCTTGTTTAGCCTCTTCCTCTCCTAAGCAATGGAGAAACAAACCATCAAATGAACGGTGGAAGAGAGTTTCTTTATAGTAAATGAATCGAGCAGCCCTTCGCCGAACTTCGGTCTTATGGCGTACATCATCCGGGAGTCTTCCATGTTGAAGGTACTCAATGATTGTTTGTCGCCAATCTTCCTTTTCAACAAGGCATACAGAAATGACGTTGGCTTGCTTTTCTTCTTTTTCTTCTTCAACCACGAAAGGCACCACCCACCTTTGGGAAACAGCAACTTTGGCTGTCTCTTCTTGGGATAATGCTAAGGTGGTAGCCAAATTAGCTAAAGCATCAGCCTGTCTATTCTCCTTCCTCGGTATATGCTTCAATGTAATTGCCTCAAAATTTGCGAGCAACTTCTTCGCATATTTGCAATAAGGGACAAGGTCCTCTTTCTTGACATCATACTACTCCAAGATTTGGTTGATAATTAATTTGGAATCCCCAAAGATCTCGAGTTGCGATATGCTGATTTCAATGGCCATTTGTAGGCCAATGATTAATGCTTGATATTCGGCTACATTGTTAGAGCAAAGTTCGCTTAATGAGAACGAATATAGAAGTATTTGTCGTTGTGGAGAAACAAACACTATACCTGCCCCCGCTCCTTCTTGACGCACAACCCCATCGAAAAACATCATCCATGGTGGCATTACTTCAATGTAAAACACATCTTCGTCTGGGAAATCATCAGAGAACTCCCAATCAGATGGAACTGGGTGATCAGCTAAGAAATCTACCAATACTTGTCCTTTGATAGCTTTTTGCGGAACATATGCAAGGTCGTATTGTTGCAGCAAGACTGCCCATCGAGCTATGCGACCTGAAACCACTGGCCTGGAGAGGACATATTTAATAGGGTCCACCTTTGCTATCAAACGGACCGTATGTGCTTGCATGTAGTGCTCCAGTTTGTCTATGGCAAAGAAAAGAGCGAGGCACATCTTTTCAACAGGAGAATAATTTAATTCAGCTCCATTGAGAGTCCGACTTAAATAATAAAGGGCTCTTTCTTTCCCTTCTTTATTTTCCTGTGCCATAGGAGCACCTAGAGACCTTTCTTGTGCCGTGATGTACAACACCAAAGGCTTTCCAAGGATAGAAGCACCTAAAACTGGAGGATTAAGCAAGTATCTTTTGATGCGCTCAAAAGCATTGCTACAAGCCTCATCCCATTTAAAGTGTGCATCCTTCTTCATTAATCTATTGAAAGGTTGACATCGACCTGCCAAGTTTGAAATAAATCGTCGTATGTAAGCTAGTTTTCCTTGCAAGCCTCTAAGTTCTCGCAGGTTCTTGGGCTCTAGCATTTTCTGGATAGCTTCAATTTTGGACTGGTCAATTTCAATACCGCGGTGCCTCACAATGAAACCAAGAAATTTCCCGGATGTTACGCCAAAAACGCATTTGCGAGGGTTCATTTTAAGCTGATACTTTCTTAAGCGGTTGAACACGGATTGCAAATCTACCAAATGGTCTTCCTTCCTTTTTGTTTTAACCGCCAGATCATCGACATAACACTCCACGTACTTATGAAGTACATTATCAAAGATCTTTTGCATGGCTCGTTGATAAGTAGCACCAGCGTTCTTTAATCCAAAAGGCATTACTTTGTAACAGTAAATACCTTTAGGGGTATGAAAAGCTGTGAACTCTTCATCCTTAGGATTCATTCGAATTTGGTTGTAACCAGAAGAGCCATCCATGAAAGATAAGGCTTCATGACCAGTAGTGGCGTCAACCATGATCTTAGTGATAGGCAACGGAAAATCATCCTCGGGGCATGCATTGTTCAGATCACGGAAGTCAACGCACACTCGGATTTTTCCATTCTTCTTTTTGACAGGGACGATATTAGCGATCCACTCTGGATACTGTACTTCATGGATGAAGCCTGCCTCAATTAGCTTATTGACCTCAGTTTCTATTTGAGGGATAAGCTCTGGCCGAAAGCGTCTTTGAGCTTGTTTTACTGGGTGCACGCCTTTCTTTACTGCCAAATGGTGTAAAGCAATACTTGGATTGAGCCCAGACATTTCTTTGTAAGTCCAAGCAAACACATCTTTATATTCTACCAGGAGCTGGAGGTATCCTTCTTCTTCTGCAGGAGTGAGAAGGGCACTGATGAAAGTTGGTCGAGGTTCTTCAGTAGTTCCTAAATTGATCTCTTTAAGTTCATCAACTGTAGCCTGTACTCCATCTTCCAAGGCTAGGGGAGCTTCATCGACCTCATTCTTTGTGGCTTCATCATCTGACAGTGTATCTTCTTCTACTGTAATACGAAACGAGGATGATACTTATTCAATTTGCTCATTGTGGACGAGTGACTGACTTGTGTGTACAATCATTCGCCTTTTGACTTTGAGAGCTCCTTCAGTGTTGATATCCAAGATAAAGTTACGCTTCATGCGTGAAGGAATACTACTACGTATCTCATTATTAGCTTTCTCCTCCTTTTGGTCCTCAAAGTTTATTGAGCTTTGAGAGCAAGTATCAATGGGCCTTTTTTTTGCCCCTAATCGATTAAAGACTGATCCACACGCAAAAGTTCCCGACTTTGCGTTAAACAAGCCGTATTCAACCTGTCGAACACTTTAATTCGTGACGATGAAGCCTTAATGCGATCGAATACTGAGATGTGTGATGAAGAGTGATCTTTTCTTTGATTCGAACTTTCATCAACCTCTACTATTTTGTATTGGGAACTTGAAGCATTTTTTATTGATCCATATTTGAGCCGGTGATTCTGGAGTATAACCTATTCCGGTCTTTGGGATAGGAATTTCATGCCCTTCAAGTCGCATTTTCCCTTGCGTTTTACTAAGGCCGTGCATCTTTTCTCCGATGGCTTCTGGAATTAGTTTCCCTAGGCCGCTTTGTTTTAAGAAATCATAGCCTGCTTTGGCTAATAGCCTATATGCCTTTGGGTCAAACCATTCTTTCGTCCGTTTACTTGGCAGAATACCATGCTCTATCAGACTTTGTGAAGACCTCACGAATCCATTTAGTGGCTTTAAGGGCAAAGGATTTGTGGATGAAGTTAAAGGCATTACATGATTTTCTTTCAATATGGCTACATCCTTCATCGTGAGCTTTGTAGGAGGTCTTCGCATGTCCATTGTAGATTGAAGGCATTCCGTGAATGGTGATTGTCCGTTCTTGCGGCGTGACAATGGTACATAACGGAGGAATGGAGGGTTATTGGAAGGCGTAGAACTTTCATCCGCTTTCTCTGAATTGCTAGTAGATTCACTAGACTGGTTATTCTCATATCCTAGATCTTCCTTTGGGGAAGGAATATCCTTTCTAGTGATGACTTTAACATGCTTCTTTTCACCCTGCTTACTTTTCATGGCCGAGACTTCAACTGGGAGAACTTCATTAGGGATATCATCTTCTACATAAAACTTTGCGTCAGCAAAGTGAGCTTCAGTTTCAGAAAAAGGCTTCAAGTCGGCATCGACTTTCTTTATTCCACCTTGAAGATACTTGAAACATTGGTGCAAAGTTGACGGCACTATTCCGTTCCCATGGATCCATGGACGTCCTAACAACATGTTGTAGGTTGTCTTGGCATCAATGACATGGAACAAAACGTTGCTTGTCAATTCTCCAATAATTAACTCCAAGTGTATCATGCCGATGGCGCGTTGTCTTCCTTGGTTAAAACCTTGTATGACCAAGCGACTGTGTGATAATTCCTCCATAGCAAGACCAAGTCGTCTCATTGTCATTTTTGGTAGTATATTAATAGCTGAACCTCCATCAATGAGAATACGATCAATCTTTTGTTCACGAGCATAACCAGAGACATAAAGTGGACGATTATGAGGCTTAGGGCCTAACAATAGATCCTCGTCAGTGAAAGTCAAGTCTGGAGAGCACGCGCAACATTCCTGTGTTTGTTGAAGTGTATTGGTACAAGGAGTGTAAATCTCTGGCTCTTCAAGAGCTTGGATGATCCCTTCTTTCGGTGAGGTGGAGGATTGCGAGGGTTCAACTTTAATCAACTTGAGATTTGAGTTGTTCTAAAGACAACAAAGTCTCATTTGAACTACCATGGTCAACACCTTTTTGTTTTTCATCAACTTCACAACAAGAGACCGTGTGAACAGCCTCCGCTGACTTGTTTTGAAAGAATTTTATGGGGAAAAATTCTTCCAATGTGACAAGACTTCAAAATTTTTGGGTTTGTGCCGAATCATCACACATTTCCGTTCTTAGTCTTTCTTTCCTTTTATCATTCTTTCTTCTTGACTGCGGCTGAATTTGGTTTTGTACTCTTCTGGACTCTTGGGTGATTAAATGAAGAGGGAATACTCGTCTCTTCTTCCATCTCTTACAAGTAACCAACGTCCAACCCTCTTCCTCATCCATTGTTGACTTTTTATCATCATTTGAGTTATAATCAGATGCTTTTTGTGAGAGCTGAACTTGAACAGGTTCCAAAGAACCAAATCGGATGAACGTGGTATTCGCCCTCTGCTTAGTAGTTGGAGACTTGCAACTAGGCGACCTGTAAGCAAATGTTACAAGGTTTGACTGAGCAACATCATTAACATCTAAGTCGATTTTCCTTTCCTTGGCTAGCTTCATGATGAGTTCTTTAAGAACAAAGCATTTTTGGATCAGATAACTTATGATGCGATGATACTTACAATAGTTCGGGTCATCAACATTTCCTACTTCTTCCGGTCGTTTGCATTCTGGCAATTCAATTAATTTCAAGTTGAGCAGTTGTTCTAGCATTTCGAGTATATCAGCGTCAAGGAAAGGATATACCTTTTGTTCCCATTCCTTGAGTGATGAGCGACGCGTCTCACATCGTTGGCCTCCCTTAGGCCTCTTCTCGTTAGCCTTTACATTTGCCGTTGAGATTTTGACTGGGGCAGGGTTGACATTCATGGAGTGTTTGACATTACTTTTCGTATTCCTGTCATTTTTCCTTATTTCTCGCCTTTCTTTCTTTTCTTCAAGTACGGGAGGTTTCATATTTTCATGGCAAGAGATACTCAATTCCATGTCATGCGCACGAGTTGCCAATTCTTCGAATGTTCGGGGCTTTACCCCTTATAGGATGTACAGAAGTCCCCAATGCATGCCTTGGATGCATATTTCTACAGCAAATATTTCAGACAGTCTATCCTTACAATCTAAACTCAAAGAACGCCACCGATTGATGTAGTTAACAACGGGTTCGTCTTTCCACTGCTTAGTATTGGTAAGCTCCATCATGCTTACCGTGCGGCACGTACTGTAAAACCGGTTAAGGAACTCCATTTCCAACTGATCCCAACTATCAATTGACTCAGGTTCCAAGTCTGTATACCAATCAAAGGCATTCCCTTTCAGTGAACGAACAAACTGCTTTACAAAGAGGCCTCCTTGAGTCCCTACATTCTCACAGGTTTCTACAAAGTGAGCAACGTGTTGCTTAGGGTTTCACTTGCCATCGAATTGCAAGAACTTGGGGGGTTGATACCTATTTGGCATTCTCATATTGTCAATGCGCTTCGTATAAGGTTTTGAATATATGAGAGAATGTGTAGAAGAACCTCCATATTGTGCTCGTATGGTGTTCGTTATCATGTCCTGCAGTTGTTGGACAGATATCGAGGCCATTGAGGTGGAATGTCCTTGTTGAGAAGTGCCTTCACCTCCTTTTCCCTTATCACCCCTAGTGTTTTCTCCCTTCAAGGTAAAGCCAGGAGGGTGCTCAAGGTCAAGATTTGATTCACCTGAATCTTGGACTTCCAGTTTGTTCATCAGGGTTGCAATTTGGACATCCTTATCTTCAAGTGCTTTTGTGAGAAGGGTGACCCTTTGTTCCATTTCAGCCATCTTTTCTTCCATAGTAGAGGTGTTGGTCATCATTACTGGCATGACCTCTAGATATGATGGAGAAAACGATGAGACAGGATGAGTCAAAGGCATTTTGTTCCTTAGGCTTCTCATCACGGGTGAAGAGTTGATAGAAAAATTCTTTGTTGGTGATGATTCATCATTGATCTCAAAATCCTTTGAGACAGATGAATCCTTAGCGGTAGCTTTCCTTTTTGCAAGAAAGTCTAGAGAGATGATATTATGAAGCTTGCTTTCTTTGGTTGATTGGGGTTGCGGTTGATCAAGAGCTTTGGATTGACTACAAGTGATTGGGCCGACATAATCATCCGCAACAGAAGCATCCATCATCGATTTTTAAGCATTCTTGTTAGAAGCCATCAAAGCTAGCAGTAAATCGAATTTCTTTTCTTTTGAAGGAGAAAGAGATGAGAGGCAGAGATGTCCCACTGGGCGTGCCAGAATTTGTAGACGACTAAATTCTTAGTTCGAAATAAATCAAACAAGTAAAAATAGTTTCACAAATGCGAATTTGTATTGATGAATATGTGGTACAATTCTCTGTAATTACAAAAGAGTGATCCTCTGATTCGATCTCCTTGAAAGATTTATTGATTGGAATTGTGGTAATGTGATTTTGATTTGAACACAAGATATCCTTCAATTTGGCTGAGGAATGGATCGAAGATCTTTGAAATGGAATTACAATGAATCCCTAGCTATGAGCTTGTTAGAAATTCTTTGTTCTTCGTGTTCTTCGTGTGTTTTTCGTGTTTGAAGGTTTGTGGTGAAAATTCTTCGGTGCTTTAGAGGCTTGATTCCGTAGAGCTTCGTTGATTTGAGCTTGATTCTAGTGACCTTTGAGACCTGGACGAGTAGTTTGGATGATTTGGCTTCGAATGTTGTCTGTATTCGAGGTTGAAGTTCTTGAATTTCATGGAGGCTTTGGGGTTTGATTCCGGCAGAGCTTCTGGATTTCTGAACTCAAGATATCTTCTTCCTTCTCTCTGTCCTCTCAAATGTCTTAGGAAGACTTCTATTTATAGGAGTTTAGGGGTGGGTGAGCGACACGTGGCGGAGTCTGATTGGTGACATTTATCACAACCTGATTGGTCCGCTTATGTCATCGCTTACACATGCTGGATTGCTTGTGTCATTGCTTACACGTGCAGGGCTGCTTGTGTCATTGCTTACACGTGCTGGATCGCTTGTGTCATCACCTACCAAATCTTTCAAACCAGTCAACGGATTGACGAAGCAAGGGGACCAGAATAGCCAACGCCATGCCCAAACTATTACCCTCACACACAAAACCCACAACCAAAGGAGAGAAATTGCGAGAGATTCTCAGAGAAGCCCCTAAATGCGCAAAAAGGAATGAAACAGAAGGACAAAGTGTCCTAACCTTAGAGCTACTAAGCATGGAGCTCAAAAAGCAGAAGGAAAGGGGCAAAATCCTAAGAAGACCCAAAAAAAAAGAAAAAGAAAGGGGAAATCAAGAAAAGAAAGGGGAAATCAGAATCCTTTGCAAAAATGCTATGACAAGAAAAATAGAAGGAAAAGGAAGAAGACGTACCTCAGAAACACAACCCCAAAAAAGAACAAAATGCAAGCAATTGCAAGGGAAGTAGCTTGGAGAAGAAGATGGCAGAACGGAAATGGCGTCAGAGAGATGAAAAGTGAAGTAGAAAGAGAAAGGAAGGGAGTTTTTTTTTTTTTTTTTTTTTTTTAAAAACACAAAAAAAACTGAAAACTAGCAGGAAACCCAAAGAGTCACACAAGTGGAGCATTAACTCCGCCAACCATAACGCACCACATGGCCACGATGTGTATAGCGCAGTCACAACACATTAATGCGTCGCCACTTCACATCAAATGCGGAACGAAACCCCAAGAGTCATGTTTGGGCAAAAGAACTTTCACATCCTGGTGGTTGTCAGGAAATGCAATGACGACAACAGAGCCTAGGGGGGTAGCTGATGGGACCAACGAACCCTCTTGTCTAGACGACCTCACCAAACGCCTTCATCCATCTTGCCACATCATGGATGAAAGGAGGCAAGTCATTAATAAGGAGTTTTAGTGCCCCAGACAATTACCAATTAGTTGTTAGATCATTGGGAGATCATAAAAGCCCACATTGATAAGCCTAGAGGTGTTATGAAAGCCACAATTAAGGCCCAACGGCTAGAAACTACGAAACTATATATATGAGCCCATCAAAACCAAACCAAGTACAGATACACAAACCCAAAATACACTAGCATACGTAACTTTGATATTTTAAGTTTTCTTACTTCCTCAAAAGCTTCTGTACACTGACTTAATCATCGGAGGCGTTGTGGCAGACACCACACCGATGACCATTTGAGGGAAGCTTTTGCACTACGTTTGCAGGTACAGTGACGAGGGCCCAACTCCATCTAGACAAACCTACACTATTGACGATTTTCGCATCATCAATACACACACGCACACACACACACACACTACTACTACTACTACTATTTAAGAAGTTTTCCCTGTTTGGGATATTATTTTTTTGGTTTAAAAATACCCTTACATCCCTATATTTAAGTAGAGAAAAAACTAAAGGACAATTCGGTAAAAATACAACTCTAACTCCTACTAAAATATTGCTTAAAAGATAAAGTTACTTTCCTGTTAATTTTCAAATTGCTTTATCTAGTTATAGATTATATTTTCAAAATAAAAATTATATATAAAAAATAAAGATATAGACTTTTTTTTTTTTTTTTGGTTATAAAATTGGACTATTAAACTAAAAAAAAAGGGTAAATTTCACTAACTACCCCTGAGATTTGGACAAATACCAAAGAGGTCCAGAAGTTTTCAAAACTAACCCCTTCAATCCTTTAAGCCCAAACGGACCTAACTCCGTTAACCTCTCCTCTCATCCCTTTCTCTATCTATCTCTCTTCTCTTTCTTAACTAATAAAAATAGAAACTCCCCTGTAACTTTCTCAGTAAACAAACAGGGAAAGAAAAATGCTTGAATGAATCCAACAATCAAAGCGGAAAACATACAACAAAAATCACAAATCCATCAAGAACTGTGACAAAAAAAATCAGCCTCTCAACTCAAAATCCTAATCCCAAAACCAAACCCAATAAATTAAACCTCTCTTAACCAAAAACCCAAAACATCTTCTCAAATTCACAAACACTGCTCACTCCATCACCAAAACCCCTTAACAATGGCTCTTAAGCTCAGCATCTTCATTAGCAAAGAGAAAATCTTTGCTCAAACCACAGCAAACCCATAAAACCTTTGCTCAAAACCAAAGCAAACCCGCCTTACCAATCCAAACCAAAATACACAAACCTCCGCCGCCGGCCTAAACCAAAATCACAAACCTCCACTGCTGACCCACAACCGATCCAAACCAAAATCCGCACCTCAGCCGCCGACCCAAACTAAAATCACAAACCTCCATCACTGACCCACAACCAATCCAAATCAAAACCCACACCTCCCCTGCTGACCCACAAATAACCCAAACCAAAATCCATAAACAACCTCCATCGCCGACCCACAAATAACCCAAACCAAAATCCAAAAACAAACTTCACCGCTTCCGCACCGAAACCCATGAGCCACTGCTAGCCCACAGCACGACGCCGCCGAAAGACCACGAGAACCAAATCGCTCCACACCGAAATCCATGAACGCTGCTTACCCACACCATAGCGTCGTCGCAGCCACGAGAGAGAAGAAAGGGACAAGAGAGTTAAAGCAGTCAGAAAGATTGAGAAGAAAGAAGGATGCAAGGATTCAAAGAAGGTGAGAAGAAAGAGGGATGAGAGAAGAAAGGTTTGAATGAGTGTGAAAGAGAGAGTAAAATTAAATAACGGCGTTAGGTCCGTTTGGCCTTAAAGACTGAAAGGGTTAGTTTTGAAAACTTCTGGACCTCTTTGGTATTTGCCCAAACCTCAGGGGTAGTTAGTGAAATTTACCCCAAAAAAAAAAGACTCATTTTCGCGCGTGATGAGACTTATATGCATGAAGAGGGCCTGTATCTAACTAATAAACTTGCAAATGCACAAATTGACAACACATCCCTGGAGATGGGCCTTTGATATTGATTGGATTGGCATCTGGTGCAATTCACCTAATCCCTTCACAAATTTTTTTCTTACTTTTTTTATTTTTTCACTTTTACTTTTTTACTTTTACTTATTTTTTATATTGAATGGCTGAGATTTAAAGTTGCTTTTTGTAAATTTAAATCTCAACCATCCTTACAAATTGCAATACCAATACCCTGATCTCAATCCTTGTTATTAAACTCATCACAAAGGCAAAATCATACGATCAGGGGTTGAAGTTAGTTTGGGACCCACACCCAAAAACATTCACATGTGGGGCTCGGGTAGTGGTCCCACCATGTTCAGTATCCCACGTAAACTTCCAGTTTGTTTCCAGTCAAAACCGTAAAAAAATCAAATAGCATTTATAGGACGCATACACACACACGTGGTACAACAGTTAAAAGAGGACGCTGATACTGTCACACACTCACTCACATCTCAGGGTCTCAGCTCTCGTACGCACGACTGCTCATTGTCTTTTTTTTTTTTACTCGCTATGTCGGCGCGTGAATGTTGCGTCCCATCTCAAAGTGTCAAAATTTACACGTCAGCTATGGCCCAACTTGTCCCTATCTAGAATAATAGAATTTTTCCCTTTCATTTTATGGTACACCTAACGCGCGTCAACTACGCGTTTAGATTTTTATTTTTTTATTTTTATAAACGTAAATTTTTGTAGTAAACTGTAAATAAATCAGGGCATGACTAGTCTCACACTACAGTACTGCTATTACTAACAGTGTGGTCAAAGTCATGTTCTACATTAGGCCAAGAACACATTGAAGAAGGGTGCAAATCATGCAAGGACCATTTTGTATCGATGTGGATGAATCACTAGTTTTCCATGAAAGCTAAGACTAACAGTATGTTTTTAAGAGAATTTTTTCTTTTATCTAAAATTTTCTTATTAAGTGACATTAAAATATATATATTTGGGATAGTTGTTTGTTTGTTGTAATACAAGTTTTGATGATTTTCCCTATATTTGGATTGAGAGAAAGTAAGGCAAAGGAAGGAGGGGTCCAATACTATTACTCATAAGTGGAAGTTTAGTTGGGAGTGGGAGGAAATGAGAGTGGCATTGGAACTGGTTCCACCGCTGGATTTGATGCTCGGCAGGGGGGTTTCCTAGGCAATGGAAGTGAGGTCCAATACCATTTTACCTAAGTGGATGTTTGGTGGCGGGAAGGAGAAAATGATAGTGGCGTTGGGACCAACCCCGCATGTAAGTTCTGTGCTCGGTAGGGGCACGTCACAGGCTGCTTTGAGCACTCCGAGCTCAAACCTCTTGGATGGCACATGCATTACCGTGTGTGATCAGCGCGGGGCTCTTATAAGAGTTAGTCTTCATGGGCCTTAGGGCGATTGGGCTTGACGGGGGGTGAGGCCTGTACAGTCTCAAATTGAGTGAAAAGAGAGAGAAAGGAGGATAAATTTTGGGATTACTTTATTCTATTTTTATTATAATTTACCAATATGTCATTCTATTTGGACAGGAGATTTGAATATAAACACGAGCCATGATTAGGAATAGGAGAGTCATAATCTCTCCTAAGTATTTTTGTTATTCCTTTTTGGTTAAGATAAAGATAAAAAAAAACATTTATTAATATATATGAGATGTAAATAACCAAAATGATTATCTACAAAAATTTTGAACTACTATTTTGAAAAATTCTTTATTTATTTATTTGTGTGTTTTGACGTGAGTTCCCACGTTTACCAAGAAGTTAGAAACTTTCTAATACAAAAAATTTGACAACATTTTTCACATTTGTTGAGTTGACAAGTTTTTACTCGATCTCATTTAAATTCACTATTAATATCATTTTTTATCTAATACTGATATTTTACCACATTAATAGGTGTCAAATTTTTTATTTCTCTAAATTTTTTCATACAGATTGGATTGAGATATTAGGTATTGCACTTGATGTAATAGCTTTTAATGGCTAAAATTTAGAATTAAAAAAAGTAACTTTTAATTTCAACTATTAAATTAAAATAATTAAAATGTAAGAGTTGTAGCAAATTTTTATGAAAGGGGAAATGGGTAATTACACTTGAAGCAATACGTATTACACGTGATCCTAATCCATACAACTTAACAGTAAGACAAACGTTTGGAAAATTGTAACGGTAATTATATAAGAATAAGAGTAGGTATTACAAGGAATAAAAGATGTTATAATGTAATACTTATTACTATCCATTTGTTTGGTGACAACATAATAATAGAATCCCGAAGACAATGGAATGAAAACATTTTTTTTTTAAATTAAGATATATTTTAGAAAATATTTTACTCATATAATTATATTTCCTAAAAAGTAATGTTTTAAAAATTTTGAAAGAGAGATTAATTATTATTTTTTTAATTTTTATAATTTTTATAATTTTTATGTACATATGGAAAGTTTGCTTATTTGGAAATATATTAATTTTAGAAATTAATTCATCTTCTAAGATATAGAGATGAATAGTTATTCCTCATTTTACCGAATGAGAAATGATATATTCACAACATTTTCACAACAAATCTCAAGTGATAAATTGTTACTGATTTTTATTGGTTGGGAAAAAAAGAAAATGGTAGTGTTAGGTTCAAATTTGAACTAATAACAACTAACTACCTATGATTTGTTGTGAAAATGTTATAAAAATGTTGTGGACGTTATAAAAATAGCTATTAATAGGGAATGACTATTCTATGTAATAAAAATATAACCAAATTATTAAATAGCTAAATCATAAAAATAACTATTATATAACGATGTCTGTTACAATCTATCAAACTTACTGTATACAATCGCAGGGCACATTTAACACGCAAAAAGTGTAATTAGCGAGTAATAATAATTTCAGAAAAATATTTGGTATGATTAGAATCATTAGATGTTTTGATACCAGTACTCGCCTGTACTGTACAAATTAGTGGCCGAAGCGCGCACTTGATAGTATTATTTATTTGTTTATTTTTCTGCTCAGTTTAGATTGTCATTTGACTCTCTTTCTCTTTTCAGATAGCTGCCCACACGTATCCTTGTCTTTAAGCGTTTCACAATTCACAAAATAAATATCATATTCATATTCCATTACTCTCTCTCTCTCTCTGCCAGTTTTAAATAGTTCCCAAATAAAGCAAGAATCCGTCAAAACCTCTCTTAACAAACCCAGAGAGCCAAAATAGCCAACAAACCCAAAGAGCCATTATATCCATTCCTCACCAGCGAGATCCTCAGTTTTTCAGTCTTCTCTAAGCCCCGACTCTCTCTCTCGTCTTCTTGCTTTATCGCCTCAAGGTTCTCAACGGTGGCCGGTTTTCCGTGTCACTCCAGCACGGCCTTCTAACCATTTTCAACCGCCACCACCACCACCTCCTCCTTTTTCTTCTATGGTCTGACATTTGATCATTGGGGGTGGGATCCTTAGCCAATTAATTAATTTGTCCAGGATTCCGACTCTCTGTTTCACAAAGTGTCAATCTTCATTTCTGAGAGAGATTCTCATCCTCTGTTATGAAAAAGAAACTGGGATTTTCATGAATTTTGTAGGGATCTTACATATCAAAGCCTTAAAAATTTTCTTGTTCAAATGCCAAGAAAAGAATCAGAGCCATAGCACAGGCAGAGATTCAAACTCATTTCCCTTCTTTAGAAATCTTAACCCCCCCATTACAAGAAATCACGTTCTTGAACCCAATTCTCTCCCTTTCTTTTTCAATATAAATTTTTAACAGAAATATTTAGGATTCAATATTGGTATATATCATGGCATCGAGCCAAATCAACTCACGCAACCATCGCCAACAACTGCTGCTAACACCTCAACCCTCGACCTCCTCCTCCATCTCATCATCATCATCATCATCATCATCATCATCAACAACGTCAACGTCATCATCCTCATCGAGGAGCTCCCGACTGGCCGAGGTGGTAGGCAGCACCGCCGCAGAATGTGCGGCTATATGCTGCTGCTGCCCTTGCAGCGTTGTCAATATAGTCTACATGGCTGTCTACAAGGTCCCATCTGGGTTGTGCCGTCGTGTGATGAGGAAAAAGAAGCGCCAGCAGTTGATCAAAAAAGGGCTTCCGCCACCACCGCAGCGCCGCCAGTGCACGTGCGGGTGCGACGAGACCGAGATACAGTTCCATCCGGCGGCGATGAACGGGTTGAATGATATGGACAAGAAGGAAGAGGAAGAGGAGGATGAGACAAAGAGCGAGGTGATGAAACTGGAGAAAGAGATGTGGGAGAGGTTTTGCAGTACTGGGTTTTGGAGAAGCCCTTCCCATATGGAGTCCATCCAACGGTAAAAATAAAAAATAAAAAAATTGATAATAATATATAAATATATAAGAAAATATAGTCCCCATGAGTTAATCGGGAAATCGGTTGGCTCGTCCCAGTTGTTGCTTGCACCAGGAAAACTTCAGCATTTGATTTCTTTTCTATTTTGTTGCTTTCTTTTTTTGTATTTTATATTTCCCATCTCTTTGTCAAGTTTCCTTTTTCATTTTTTCTTTTCTTTAGTGAGGTTTGTATGTATGTACTATGTACATGAGAGATCAATTGTGTAGGTGCTTTCTTGAATGGGTCAAGTGGGTGTGTAATTCTTTGCAAAAAAGCAAATGGATATGGAATTTTGTACATGGTTGTATCGGATGCATGTCTTTATGTTTTGACTTTGGACTGTTTTGTATATTGAAAAAGATTATGGTACCAAATTTCAAAGATTATGGGCGTTTAGGTTATTTAATGCAGATGAACTTTAAATGAACCTCGAGCGTTTGTTATTGCCACACACGAGTGATGTTATATATGGACTTTCCTGAGTTTGTTTTCTGGCTAGTGGGTAATATTGAAGGGAGTCTCAAGGGCTTGAAAATGGCTGGTGATTATATTTAATGAGATTTATTAGTATCATACATTAGATTCTAGACATAGATTTATAAAAACTTATAAAAGATGGTGGATATCTTATGGAATTTCGTGTCAAAAACACTTGAAGTTTAGGTTTAAAGGTGATCCCCTTGTCATCACCATTATTTTGGTCATATTGACAAAAATTAGAATAAAAAGATAAACCCAAAAAGTAATCTTAGGCTTTTTTTTATTTAAAAAAAATTGAAAAGAAATTGAAAAAAGGAACCCTATTTTAACATGACCAATTGACCATAATAATCATCAACCACCAATCAACAAATGCTTGAAAGGCCTAAACAGCAAAAGTGTAGTCGCTCTCTTGGTCTTGGGTGGGTTTAGGTTTGTAATAACCTATCCTCACCTAAAGCTAAAAAGTTCTTCAAAAAAGAAAAAAAACCTTCCAAGAAAGTTCTAGCCATCTGGAATCTAAAAGGGCATATATAAAAAAATGTAAATTCAAAGACAATCAAATAATTCTCCCTTGCAAACCTTTTTTTGGGGTTGAAAAAGCAATAAAGATGATGCTTTTTCAAATGGTGCTTTTTGATTAAATAAATTGTAATCTGCTTTTCAATAATTTACACCAAACAAATCCTAATAAAGAAATTAGTGGTTAAAAAATTATAGGTCAACTTGGATTTCTTGTCTATATTGTTTGTCTTTATTTCCGGGAGTCCGTTAAGCTACAACTGTATGATTAGATTCTTTGTAGTTGAAAACGAAAATCTTCCTTCTAGTACAGGTGTTTGTTGGGTAAGGCGCTTTTTTCGTGACAGATAACTTGTAAAAATCATGCAAATTAAAATTTTAAAACAGAGCAATCAGCCGCTTACGCTCACTCAAAGTTTCAAATAATCCGGTAAAGTTTTAATTTACAACTATTTTATGTTGACTTTAACTCCGTTCTAAATTTGATTGTAATTTCTTCTATTATATTCTCTTGTATTTATATGGGTTTTTAATTGTAAAGGATGAGTGTGAGAGAGTATGAAGACTCAAGGTTAAAAAGATGAACAAGTGAAGCACATGTAGTGCACATTTGTAGAGCACATGACTGGAAGGTGAAAAGTCATGCTAGCCTGAAGGATTTCGAGAGTGTCTCGCGGGAAAGGCCTACCCGCGAAATACTCGCAAAATATTCTGTTTGGCAAAATGTTAGGTTTTGTTTTTACCAAGTCTTTACTCATACTATATATACCCTCATTATCCACAAATTGTGTTGAGTGCTTTTCAGAGAGAAAATCTTAGAAAATACACTTGAGAGTTAGAGATTGTTATACTCACAATCATCTACGCATTTCCTTATGGTTTTCCTCAACTCCTACCTCTCCATCTCCATATCTTTGAGAGGTTGAAAGTCCAAACACATACCACACCTATTCTGAGTGTCAAGTGAGATTTTGGTGCTATTAGGAAGTATTAGAATGAGTCATTCATTGGCGGATGCAATCGGGTTGAATTGCGGGATTTGGAAAGCTAGAGAAGACAAGGTTCCAAGAAGCCAATTGGTAGCAGGAGCTTGGAGGGCTCAAGTACATTGAGTAGATTAAGCTTGGAGGGTCTTTTGTTATTCATGTACTCCAACTTTATTTTCTAGTGGATCGATTTCAACTTGAAGGGTCGCGGAGAGGTTTTTCGCCGAGTTCTTCGGTTTCCTCTTCGATAACACGTCTCGATGTTATCTTGTGTTTACATCTCTCTTCCCTACTCTTTAAACTTTTCTTTTATTGTTGATAATGGATGAATATGACTTAGGGTAGTGCTATAGGTTATTTGCGCTCATTTACTCTTATTCCGGACTTTGTCTGAGTTAGAGTAAAAGCAATCTAGCCGTAATTTTAATTTGGGGGTTTAAACAAACTCTTGTGTTTTTACACAAATCTGAACTTTCAATTGGTATCAGAGCGGGTACACTTATTGGATTTCATTATCCTAGTGTGACCCTAGACCCCAAGTGAGATGGATAGATCTCAATCTCTCAACGCTCCTCCATTCTTTGATGGGAGTAATTATGCTTTTTGGAAAGTGCGCATGCGTGCTTTTCTTTGTGCTATTGATGAGATGGTATGGGATTTCGTTGAGAATGGGTATGTAAGACCCACTACCTCCAAATCTAAATGGGATAAGGCTGCTCTTCCTTTGGCAAATGACAATAGCAAAGCTATTAATGCTATTTTCTGTGGTGTTTCTATTGATGAGTTTCACAAGATTTCATATGTGAAGACTGCCAAGGAGGCGTGGACCATTCTTGAGACAACCTATGAAGGTACCAAGAAGGTTAAGGAAACTAAGCTTCAAATGCTCACTACTCGGTTTGAAGAAGTAAAAATGAGTGATGATGAGTCATTTGACTCCTTTTATGGGAGACTCAATGAGATAGTAATTGCCAAGCTCAACCTTGGAAAGAAGACAGAAGATGCCAAGGTGGTTAAGAAGATCTTGAGATCCTTACCCGAAAGTTTCCGCGCTAAGGTCATGGTCATAGAGGAGAGTAAAGATTTGGATGAGATAAAGATTCAAGAACTTATTGGATCTCTCTAAACACATGAGCTAGGTCTCTCCTCTCACAAGTCCAGCAAATCACTTGCTCTCAAAACTATAAATGAGAGAATGGATGATCCCTCCGAAGAAGACGATGTAGAGAAGGAGGTGGCGTTTCTTGCAAAGAACTTCCGGAAATTTCTCAAGATGAAGAATAGTGGGAAGTAATTTGGCAAAGGAAAATTCTCATCCTCAAAAAGTGATAAGAAGGAGTTCAAGAAAAAAGATGGGAATGATTCTCCATCCACTCAAGAAATCATGTGCTATGAATGCAACGACCATGGACATCTCAAGAAAGAATGTCCAAACTATTTGAGAGGAAAAGGGAAAGTGTTTACTACCACCTTTAGTGATTTCGAAAGCTCAAATTCCCGATACAGAAGGAGAATGTGATAGTGAGGGAAACTATATATTCAGCTTTCATGGCAATTACAATGGTTGACTCTAGAGATGAGTTGAGCAACTTGGTTGATGAGCTTGGTGTACATTCCGAAGGTGAAGAAGTTTAAGATTCGGAAGAGAGTGTGTGCCTCAACGGAGGTGAGAAGAACCTTAAAGAAGTGTATGATGCATTTTTTGAAGATTGTGGCAGATATGCAAAGGTTGCAAACAAAGCCATTAAGAAGATGAAGAAAATTAAAGAAGAGCTGAAGGAAGATTTGGTGAATGCCTACTCGAAAATCAAGTTCCTTGAACTTAAAATCATTCAAGTAAATGTTAAAGTGGAGCGCATTTCCACCAAGAAACTTGATAGCGTGTTCTCTTCTCAAAAACCTTCAAATGACAAGACCGGTTTAGGCTATACCAGTGAAGAAAGCTCAAGCAGCGAACCCAAGAAGAAAGTGAGGTTCATGTTGGCCAAAAATATAGAGAAACCCAAGTGAAGAAGCTCGTGATTGAGACTCCTGTTGCTGCAAAGAGAACCATTGGTACAAAACCAAAGGATAAAAGGAAGTCATTACCCAAAAGTCAAAGGGGACCTCAAGTGAAGCATTTTTGTCATCGTTGTGGCATGCGAGGGCACATAAGGCTAAATTGCTTCAAGCTTCAAGCTTCAAGCACTCAAGAGGGCCAATTTTTTGCGTGGCCAAGACAACTCAAGAAGAATGCCAAAGAGAATTCAAGCTAAAGGAGAAAATGAGGGACAACTCATTGGAGATGTTATGGAGATGTTGAAAAACATTTCATCATGCCATGCCAACTTCACCCCGAGGTTTGAGAGTTATGTTGGTCGTACCCCTCCATCTCGAGATCTCGCCTAAAACACTCGTACAATGTGGGTGAAGAAGGGTACTCATGCATGATCACTCACTATGCCCATGCATTAATACTTCCAATGTATTAGGGTCATAGTCTCATGCATCATGACATATGCAATCTTCTTGTGTCATTACTACCAGTTTTTAGCATGTTTCTTTTACAAGTTTTTTTGTTGTTGTTTTTGTTGATCTTACTTTGTTTGTTCTATTTTTGAGTGTATTGAAAAATTCAAAAACCCATAAAAAGTGAAAAATCTTAAAAAGTTTGATTGCTTGTGTTGTGTATATCACATGTGAGTTTGGCCTAGTACCTCTGTACTAATGACGTAGTGTATTTACAAATTTAGCTTGTTATGTATGCATATTTTCTAAGTGTGAGGGATATCTAGACATCTACGTTTGATTGTTGCAAATAGATCTTCAAGTTTGTCATGAATAATTGGTCAACAGTCTTACTTGATCTTGATACATAAGAAGACTTATGCCTATATATCTCCTCACATTTTTTTTTTCAAAAGAGCTCTTCAAATGTCAAATCTCCAAAAGGAGAAAGAGTTGAAAAAACCTTACTTCAAAAACTAGTTTGACTAGGAAAAGGTGGAGCAAATATGTATTGAAATGTATGGTGCCAAATCCAAAGGCTTATTTGTCAAAAATACATCAAAAGTTTATGGCATTGCTTCTCAAAAAATTTGAGTTGTATCTGATCAAAAGTATGAAAAATGAAAGCCAAATGAAAAGATTTCAATCACATGTAAACACATTGGTTAGGGGTCATATATATATTCATTTTTACAAGTGAGATAGGTCACTTGATTTCGTATTAGTTGTGTATGACTTGATTGAATTGATTATTGAAGCTTCATACTAGACTATGGACTAGTTCATGCTTGATCAACACACACATCACACAAGTTTAATGTTCAACGAATATTTATTCCATTTGTGTGATTTTACGTGTTCAAATGTGATGTGTATACTCAATTGCTTGTTGATCAAACCCAATTTTTGAGAATTTTATATGTTTTTGAAAGTGTTTTAATGTATTTTGTGTGTTTAGAGTTTTGTCCAAAATGTCTATTTCATTTTTCTCAAAAAACTCTTTCGGAGGCATTTTCGCGATTTCGCGAGTAAGCCCCACTCGCGAAAATGAGGAAGGCAAGATTTAGATTTCATTGAAATTCAAACAGAGAGTTTCGCGATTGTCTCGCAAGTAAAATCTACCTGCGAAATTTGTTATGTGCTTCAGTGGCATTTTTGCAAGTAACTTCACGAGAAGCTTATCCATGAAAAGTGCGATTCTGCAGTTTTTAAAGGCAAATAGTGATAATTTTTCAAACATATTCATTTTGCCTCCTCCGAGCCTCTCTCAACCCAAAACACCTTTCTCTCAAAAACTCACCCAAAGCTCAAGATCAATCACTCCTGAGACTCATCTAAGGTATGTTTCAACATCTTTTTACTTTTGAATCCTTAGATTAAGCCTTAGATTCTAGGATTTCTAGGGTAGGGTTTATTTTGAAAGGGTTGGGAAAAATTTCTTTTCTTGCAAAATCTTTTGATTTTCTTGATTGGGCTATGTCCCATTTTGTTTGTTTGTGTTGGTCCCAAGTGGAATTTTAACATGTATTTAGGCAAGTTTTCATCATGTTCATGCATTGTTTTACATGTTAATGGTTTGTATGCACACTACGTGTTTGATGAAATGCCCAAATGACATTTTGTTGTTGTTTTGGACTCCGATGAGTACCAAACTTTGGGGATTACTATGTTTTTACATTCTTAACATGTTTAAAATATTGGTTATGTGTTTTACACACTTTTCCCCATTCATGCTTTATCATGCTTTGTTCATGCATCACACATGCACACCGCATGGCCACTTGATGCACACTTGATCACTTGGCATGTTTTTTCATTTCACTCATGCTAGATAAGTATTGTTACATGTTTAGCACTTCAAACATGTTCTTGTGACATTAGGTTTTATGTTTGATGGGGGATAACTCCAAATAATCGTCCATGAAGGTCGTCCAAGGCAAGACCAAACAATCGAAAGCTGTCAGAACCTCATCCATGAAGCTCGTCCATACAGGGAGATGTTTGGATGAGGTTTTGTGTGGTAAAGTTTCACAAGAACCCTGCCATGTCGTCCAGGGTCGTCGTGAACCTCGTCCATGGAAAGGTTCGTCCATAAAGGAAAGACCTCCCTAGGATGCGAGGTACGCTTGGCCAGGAGTCCTTAGGACGAGGACACTTGGACGAACCCTAGACACTTAGAAAAATTCCTGAGCGTGTAGAACAACCCCTTATTATACGCATAACTTCCAACAACAGTTAGGTGAGATATATGTAACTCCTAGGTAGTTGTGGAAGTTATCTTTGAACCCTCACACCTCCTCAAATCTAGGGGAGGTTACAAGTTTGATAACTGTTCTTAGGACACTATATAAATGTTCATTCAGACAAAAACAAGGGTACGTTTTACATTTCCCAAAAAATTTGGAACTCCGAAAATATAAAAAACTAACTTTGCCATCGGAGGGTTCTTGGCCGGCGACCCCGGTCACCTTTGATCGCTTTTCTTTCATATTCAGGCCATCGAAAGAGCAAGTAGTCCCTTCAAGTCCGAAGCATCCAGCCTACTGATTTTCTTCACATCATCAGTTGGCACCGTCTGTGTGAATATGGAGTATTCTTTTCGTTCGAGTTCTGATTTTAACGATTAGCCTTTCCCAGACAAAAGGCTGAATGGTTCGAACAAGATCAAGGGCTACCAGCCCAGGCCACCAGGAGAGTAGGGATGCTTTAAGTAATCCCCTCCGCGATCGTCAATCAGCGCCTGTCATGCAGCCGCCTTCTGTTCAACATATACAGTCCATGGCTGCTGTTATGGCGGAATTGACCCGTTAGAATCAAGAGTTGAACAGGGAGATCAATCTAAGGAGGCAGCGCTATGATGGGCACGCGGAAGGACAAGCCCAGAGTCAGGAAGGTGGAGGAGAAAATGTTGAGTCCGAAAATCAGATAAGAGGTACTGCTTCAAGAAGAGTGCCACACTTAGAAAAGGAGATGGACCAGATGAGAAAAGCCATGAATGAGATTAGGGAGAACATGAGGTGGGCGAACCTAGCGGATGATTTAGTTGACCGAACGGACTCCCCTTTCACGGCTTCCATCAACAGTCACCCCCTACCTCCGAAATTCAAAATGCCTTCCTTGGATTCGTATGATGGAAATCGTGACCCGTGTGATAACATTGCTACTTTCAAGACGACCATGCACCTTCAAGGGGTCCCGGACGAGATTATGTGCAGAGCTTTCCCTACCACACTTAAGGGACCAGCGCGGGTATGGTTCAGCAAAATACCCCCAAACTCAGTGGGATCATTTAAAGAGTTGAGTAAATTGTTTGTCAATAATTTCATTGGAGGACAACGCCACAAGCGTTCCTCTTCTAGTTTGCTAACTATAGAGCAAGGAGAAAATGAGAGTTTGCGGTCTTTCATTACCCGGTTTAATAGGAAGCCTTGACGGTGGACGAAATGGATGACAAGTTGTTATTGGCCGCTTTCCATAATAGGGTCAATTCTGACTTGTTCATTCATAAGCTCTATGAGCAGGAACTACAGACTATGGCTAAACTCGTCCATACGGCTGAGAATTTCATGAATGCTGAGGACGCTATCATAGCCAAGAAGAGAAAGAGAGCAGGCCATTACGTTCATAGATGAGGACGCAGGACGACTTCACCACCAA
The DNA here is from genome assembly GCF_040712315.1 of Castanea sativa. NCBI lineage: Eukaryota > Viridiplantae > Streptophyta > Magnoliopsida > Fagales > Fagaceae > Castanea > Castanea sativa. The sequence goes on along the minus strand of NC_134021.1, from coordinate 22,760,255 downwards.
CACGATGACGCAATAGTCATCACCCTACTCATTGCTGACTACATGACCAGGAGGGTGTTGATAGACAATGACAGTAATATTTTGTATTACCCCGCCTTCTAGCAAATGAGGCTAGGACGAGATCAACTTCGACCAGTGAATTCGCCATTGGTGGGATTCGGAGGAATAAAGGTGCAACCAGTGGGCACCATTACATTACCAGTGGTCGTTGGAGCGTATCCATAGCAGACAACCAAAGAGGTAAATTTCCTTGTTGTTGATTGTGCATCGTCATATAATGCAATTATTGGAAGACCGACTCTGAATAGTTGAAAGGCGGTAACCTCCACCTACCACTTGTCCATCAAATTCCTGACCGAGCACGGAGTGGGCCAAGTACAAGGAGATCAGTTGGCCACCAGAGAGTGCTACCTAGCCATGCTGGCGATGGACGAGCATGTACAGGCAATGAGTATAGACGAGAGAAGGATCACAGTGGAACCCACTGAGGTCTTAGAAGATGTCCCTTTGAACGAGAGCAGGCCTGAGAAGTTCACTAGAATTGGGACGAGCATGGAAGAAGAGGCAAAGCATGCTTTGGTCCAGTTTTTAAAGAAAAGCCTCGATGTCTTTGCATGGAGTCATGAAGACATGCCTGATATTGATCCAAGTGTTATTACTCACAGCCTAAACGTGTGTCCCTATTCCAAGCCAGTGCGTCAGAAGAAGAGGGTTTTTGCTCCTGAGCGAGACAATGCCATCAAAGAAGAAGTCCAGAAGTTGATTACTACAGAGTTCATCCGAGAAGTTTATTATCCAGATTGGTTGGCGAACGTAGTCATGGTAAAGAAAGCCAACGGAAAGTGGCGGATGTGCGTGGACTTTACTGACTTAAACAAAGCTTGCCCCTAGGATAGTTACCCATTACCACGTATTGACCAATTGGTGGACTCGACGGCAGGTCACAGGTTGCTGAGCTTTATGGACGCCTTCTCAGGCTACAACCAGATAAAGATGGACGAGGCAGATCAAGAAAAGACCTCATTCATTACAAGCCAAGGGTTGTTTTGCTACAAAGTAATGCCCTTTGGTTTGAAGAACACAGGGGCAAGTTACCAAACATTGGTTAACCACATGTTCCGTCCTCAAATCGGGCGAAATGTGGAGGTTTATGTGAATGATATGCTGGTAAAGAGCCTGGACGAGGGAAATCATCTGGACGACCTTCAAGAGACTTTTGATACACTTCGGCGGTATAACATGAAATTAAATCCAAGCAAGTGTGCTTTCGGAGTTTCGTCGGGGAAGTTTTTAGGGTTCATGGTTTCGCACAGAGGAATTGAAGCAAATTCGAGCAAATTCCAGGCGATACTAAATATGGAACCACCAAGGAATATCAAGGAAGTCCAGTCTCTTACCAGACGAGTTGTCGCCCTTAATAGGTTTGTGTCGAAAGCTACTGACAAGTGTTTGCCATTATTTAAAGTCCTTAGGAAGGCATTTAAGTGGACGGACGAGTGTCAAAAGGCCTTTCAAGACTTGAAGACGTACCTCATGACAGTTCCATTGCTGAGTCCATCTGTACCTGGAGAAAAGCTGTATTTGTATTTGGCGGTGTCCCCACACGTAGTAATCTCAGCGTTGGTCAGAGAAGAAGGGAGAATCCATAAATTAGTTTATTACACAAGCCATGTGATGAAAGGAGTGGAAGGATGATATCCGATGATGGAGAAGCTAGCTTTTGCCTTGATTACGGCTTCCAGGAAGCTGAGGCATTATTTCCAAGCTCATATTATTAACGTCCTAACAGATCATCCCATAAAGAAGGCAATGAACAAGTTGGAAGCCGCTGGATGATAAATACAGAGGGCTGTTTAACTTAGCGAGTTTGACGTCAGATACCTTCCAAGGAGCGCGATAAAGGCGCAGGCATTAGCAGATTTCATTGCAGAGTTCACCCCTAGCCAGGACGAGCTGGACAAAGACGAAGGAGTTGAAAGGTGGGTTATCAATGTAGACGGATCGTCCACACTATATGCAGGAGGGATTGGAGTCATACTTAAGTCCCCAGAGGGTGATAAGCTGGAGTACGCGGCCCGTCTACAGTATCAAACCACCAACAACAAGACTGAGTACGAAACTCTACTCAAAGGACTGAAATTGGCTAAGTCCTTAGGGGCGGAGTCGATAATAGTCAAAGGAGATTCTCAACTAGTCATCAACCAAGTAAATGAAATGTGTGATGCTAAGGAAGACCGGATGAAGAAATACCTCAGCAAAGTGAAATGACTTACACGAAAGTTTTCAGAGGTAAGTTTTGTTCAACTCCCCAGGGAGGAAAATATGGAAGCAGATGCCTTGGTGAAAGCAGCTTCGACAGGAGGAGTTACGGACGAGTACGACAACGTCCAATATATGCCAAGCATAGACTTTCCGGACATACAGCAGATATGAGGGGGAGAAAATTGGATGAGTCCAATAGTAATCTATCTTAAAGATGGAAGGCTTCCAGAAGACAAAGACGAAGTTAGGAAGTTGGGGGTCAGGGCAGCCAAATACGTCCTCATAAACGAAGTGCTGTACAAGTGAGGTTTTTCCTAACCTTACCTAAGGTGTTTGGCTCCGAACGAGTCAAACTATGTTTTGAGGGAATTTCATGAAGGAGCATGTAGGAATCATTCAGGAGCGAGATCGCTTGTCTATAAGGTCGTCCGTGCAGGCTACTATTGGCCTACAATGCAGGCAGATGCTAAGGCCTATGTCAAGGTGTGTGACCAGTGTCAGCACTATAGGAATGTCTCTAGACAGCCGTTAGAGTACCAGACCCCAATGATGGCCTCATGACCCTTTGCACAGTGGGGACTGGATATCCTAGGTCCCTTCCCCATGGGAACCAGACAAATGAAGTTTTTGGTAGTAGGGATCGATTACTTTACCAAGTGGGTAGAGGTCGAACCTCTTGCAACAATCACTCAGCAAAATGTTAAAAATTTTGTTTGGAAGAATATTCTATGTAGGTTCAGAGTACCCAGGGTACTAGTATCAGATAACAGACGTCAGTTTGACAACACACCCTTCAAGGACTTTTGCAAACATTTTGGAATCAAGAATCACTATTCCTCACCTTCCCATCCACAGGCAAATGGACAAGCAGAAGTAGCGAACCGATCCCTGCTGAAAATCATCAAGACTCGGCTCGAGGGGGAAAAAGGGATATGGCCAGACGAGTTATCAGGTGTTCTTTGGGCCTACAGGACGACTGTACGAACTCCGACAGGAGAGACCCCCTTTAAGCTAGCCTATGGAAGTGAAGCCGTCATACTAGCAGAAGTTCATATGGCTAATCATCGAGTGATGAAGTATTAGGAGAGAGAGAATGGGGAACAACTTCGTCTTGACCTCGATCTTATTGACAAGGTAAGAATGGATGCGGAGTAAAGGACAGCAAGATACAAGAATCTTATGGCTAGGCAGCATGATGCCATGGTGAAACCCAGACGATTCAATGTTAGGGACCTCGTTCTCAAAAGAGTCTCCTTGGCAATTAGGAATTTAGCTCATAGAAAATTGGGACCCAATTGGGAGGGACCTTACAGGGTAATCAACTGCAAGAAGCAGGGGTCATACTACCTGGAGGCCCTAGACGGACGAAAGTTAGAGCACCCCTAGAACGTGGAACACCTGAGGAGGTATTATCAGTGATGAGCTTGGACGAAATAATCTAGGGACAAGGTTGATACTATGGACAGCTACAGCTATGGTCTATGTGTTTACTTATATCTACTGTTGTGTTCTTATTACTACTATGGTGTGTATTAAGAATAAAAAGTGCACTAGTTCTTAAACTTTTGCATCGTCTATAGACCAGTTTGTGAAAGACGAGGTTATGTATTTTCTTAAGTATTTTAATAAGGCACCAGCTTCTAAGCGTGCCATATTTGTGGACAATGTTCATGCAATAATATGGTTTGAATTTCTAATGTATTTAATGCATAAATCTAGTTTCCATAATAATACCCACAAGGGGGGCAAAAGCCTAATACGAATGAAAATCTCTGGACGCAGGGATGTAACGTTCATAAGCTTTCCTCGAAATGAGGATAAAGCAAAGGAAAATAATCTAAGGCATGCTCGTCTGAAGATAAACGGACGAGGAAAAGGCATATAGTGAAACTAGTCCACGGACGAGCATCAGACCAAGACGCCCAGGTATACTGGAACAAGGTAAACACTAGAAATGTCTAAGTGAGAGACGGATGCCAACTACCTAACCCATAGACGAGGAAAAAGATGCATGATCATCATTGCCATTTCGGAGACGAGTTATACTTAGAAAAATATAAAATGGCAAGCAAAAACATCCAAGCATAGGTAGATCGTCCATAAGAGAGATGTATGGACGACCATTCAACAATACTGTTTAAAAGCCAACACCTAATGGTGAAAACAGAACATAAACTCGTCCATACAATAAGATAAAATACTGGATAAAAGTATATGATCATCAAAGTCTAAAACAAGGGTAGACGACTATCGTCCAAAAACCCTTAAAAAGTAAGCCTTAAAATGGCAATTGTTAATAAACTCATCCAGAAAACTCTGGACAAGATAATTGTATTCAAATACATCTTAATAAAAGTCCTAAAGAACAACGGACCAAATCAAAAAGAAAAACAAACAAACACTAAGTTAGCAATCTCGTCTTTAAGCAGGAGGGGCGTCGGCATTAGGGTCGTCCTGAGGTGGCTTTATAGAGGCATCGTCCTCAACATTGACGTCCTCTGAGCTCGTCTGGAGGAGGAAACTTGAAGTAGCCCCACCCAGGTTAAGTTTGATGAGGCTGAAGTCAATTTCAGGGAATTTCTCCATGGCTTCCATCCTGAAATCTTCGAACCCAGCTGTATAGTTGGCGTCCAATTGATTGGTGCATTCTTTGGACGACTTAAACTCTGCAACCGCGTCTCCCCTAACCTTTTCAAGAAGGGTGCTTAGCTCGTCATTTTTCTTTTGGAGGAGTTCAAGACGAGCGTCCTTCTCCTTGACGTCCGTCCTCAACTCCTCAACATTGCTCCTTAGCTTCTTTGCATCCTCCTTAGCCTTGGCAGCTACTTCAGCCCACCTTGTAGACTCGTCCTTTACCTTTTGGATCGTCTTCTCTAGCAGAATTCTCGTCTTATCCAATTCAGTTGCCTGCCTGGACGCGGCAATAAACTTAGACATAGCCTGCACAAATTAAAAATTTCATTATAATAGGCATATATACGAAATTGGCAAGACAAGGCATGTATATATATAAAAAAAGAGAAGAAAGAGGGAAGCATACCTTGAAAAGGTCATGAACACCAGAATGTTCAAAATCCTTTAGAGACATGTCATAGCACGCCATCACGTCTTCATCCGTTACAACCTTCTCAAGGACGGAGAATCCTTCGGTTCAACTTTGGACGAGATCTGCAAGGACGGAGAATCCTTCGATTCAGAATCAACATCTAAAATTTGGATGGGACTTTTGGAGATGAGGAAATGGTGGGATTGATTGTCCTGGGTTTGAGCCTTTTTAGCCTTGGACGACTTGTGCTTGACCCTCTTGTCCTTACGCCTGCTTGGAAGATTCCCCAAGTCAATTCCAAGAGACAAGCTCTTCCTTTTATCTCTAACAGAAAGATAAGGCTGAGATTCCTCAAGGATAGGACGAGGCTGGGAATCCCTGAGCACGGGTTGAGGTTGAGGCTGAGCTTCTGGCCCCACAACCTCGTCCACTACCTCTTCCCTTTATTTTCCTTCATCGTAGCCATACCTGTAGGTAAATTTGTTAGAATCAACCCTAGGGAAAGCAAAAGAGGGCCACTCAAAGTAAAAACTTACGTCTATGCACTGTACGCTCGTGGGCTGTGGCTTCGGGAGAAGGCTCAGGACCAAGATCCTAGGTAGCTAGGCGTTGAAGAGTGACCAAGGAGTGGAAATCTCTTTCAGGGTGTAGACGAGCTTTCTGAACTCGTCCAAGGAAAAACTTGCTCAAATGAGGTCGTCTGGCACCTACAAAATAGAGAAGGGTGATTAGACGACTACAATACGAAGTGTAACAAAAGATGAAGGGATGGCTAGACATACCTTCAGCACGAAGGTTCCCTAATTCTCCTATGTAGGGAGGGAATGAATCCCTGTCAACCTCAATAGGGCGTCCAGCCCAAAAGCCAGAGACGAAGAAGAACTCCGTTCTGAGGTGACTAAGGATTTTATCAGCCTATAATCTCTCCCTCTGGCTGTAAGCTGGTAAAAGCCAAGGGATTGGTTAATCTCGGAGGACGATCCCCCTCAAACACCCCCTCCATAAAACTCGCATAGCAACTATTAGCCTCCATGCATTGGGGTTGAACTGACAAATACCTAAGCCTAACCTAGAAAGTAACTCCCTGGCAAAGGCATTGAGGGGCAACCTCAAACCCCCCAAGAGGTAAGCCTCATAAATGTCAACACCAAAACGGGGCTGACAACATCACTTATCACGCACAAGTAGTCTAGGATTTAAACTTTCAGGGATTTGGTACCAAGACTTAAGGAGGCCTAACTTTCTCTCATCTATCTTGGAGGCAACCCTAACAGCACAACTATAGACCACTTCTTCCTCGTCTTGAGCAAAAGACGAGGGGGCACTGGTGCCAGCCCTAGACCCAAACTCAGTCCTCGTCCTTAGGCTTTCCTGAAATTCCTTTAAGGGAATCCTAGGAACACCTGACGTATACTCGTCCGTGGTGTTTCCTTCACTACTGCTATGGCTATCACCACTATTACTATTACTAGACCCATTAAAACTACTAGGGTCATGATACTCGTCTATAGCTTTGCCAACGCTATTGTTAGACGAGGAAAGCTCTATAGACATTTTTTGAGAAAGCTTAAAATTCGAGGACGAGGCTATAGAAAATACATGAGTCTAGACGGAGGGGAACTACGGACGCAGGAAACTTCTAGACGAGGTGCTAAGACGAGGATGTCAAAAAAGAAAATTTGAAAAAGTGCAAAGGGTATGAGAGGAAATCCACTATTTATAGGCATTGATAAATGGTGTCTCGAATTACGTGACAAATCAAGACACGCCACCTAGCGTTTCCCTCGATAAATTAAATCGACATGATAAATTGCCTATGAAGCTACGACGCGTGGCACACATACAGCTAACATAAAGACACGCGTCCAAAAATGACACCGTTTTACATGCTTCCTAGACGACCCATAGACAAGGGGGCAACTAATGGGGGATAACTCCAAATAATCGTCCATGAAGGTCGTCCAAGGCAAGACCAAACAATCGAAAGCTGTCAGAACCTCGTCCATGAAGCTCATCCATACAGGGAGATGTTTGGATGAGGTTTTGTGTGGTAAAGTTTCACAAGAACCCCACCATGTCGTCCACGGTCGTCGTGAACCTCGTCCATGGAAATGGTTGTCCATAAAGGAAGGACCTCCCTAGGATGCGAGGTATGCTCGGCTGGGAGTCCTTAGGACGAGGACCCCTGGACGAATCCTAGACACTTAGGAAAATTCCTGAACGTGTAGAACAGCCCCTTATTACACGCATAACTTCCAACAACAGTTAGGTGAGATATATGTAACTCTCAGGCAGTTGTGGAAGTTATCTCTGAACACTCACACCTCCTCAAATCCAGGAGAGGTTACAAGTTTGATAACTATTCTTATGACACTATATAAATGTTCATTCAGACAAAAACAAGGGTACGTTTTACATTTCCCAAAAAAGTTGGAACTCCGAAAATATAAAAAACTAACTTTGTCATCGAAGGGTTCTTGGCCGGCGACGCCGGTCACCTTTGATCGCTTTTCTTTCTTTTTCAGGTCATCAAGAGAGCAAGTAGTCTCTTCAAGTCCGGACCATCCAGCCTACTGATTTTCTTCTCATCATCAATGTTGTTATTTTCGTTTTAGGACTTGCTGTTTGTTTATGGACTAACTTGTATCTAATCAAGTTTGGTTCCTTGTTTGTTTTTCTCTTGTTTCTTTGTGTTTATGTCTGTTTTGCAAATGTCTCCTCTAAAGAAATCAGCCACAAAGAAGTCCTCAAAATGTCAACGCATTTCCTCGGATGCATTTCGAAACGATGATGCAAACATGGCCTATAAGGATTACTACAAAAGGGCCCCAATCATCTTGGAAAGGATTGTGGAGTTAGTGTCCTTAGAACACACTTTCATTCCCGACGTGTTCAAAGAAAGGATGTGGGCAATGCCATTGAACTCAATGAGGAATATCGATGAAGAAATCATTCGGGATTTCTATGCCAATGCCTTTGTGGAATGGGATTGCATAAACTATTAGCTGCGAGGGAGAGAGTTCTATGTCAGAAGGGAGACCATTCAAGAGATTTTGGAGGTTCGTCCAACGACTCCACACACATCCCTCTAGTATGATGAGAGAAGGGAAAAACTCGGACAAATTGTGGATGTCCTTGGTGGCAAAATTAGTAAGAAGGCCTTGCACACCATTCCATTCTCTGGAGATGAGAACCTTGGCCTATATCATGATCTTCAACCTCTACCTGGTGAGGAACTTGATGACCTTGTCAGCACCAAGATCCATATTTCTGCTTGATCTTTTCACACACAAGGAGATCGACATTTGCAGTCACATCTACCATCTCTTCACCAAATGCTTCACAAATTGGAATACAAGGCTAATTTTGCCATTTCCAAGCATTATCATGGCTCTTGTCACAAGGGCAAGGGTGAAGATTCCTAGTGGACTTCTAGTGATGCAAAGATATTATCCAATCAGTGCTCAAACTATGACCTGAAGCAAAGCTCATATCCTCGGACCATCTGTTGGTGTCTCTTAAATTTCAAGAGATGATGTTGCTAGAGAAGGTGGAGACAAGGAAGAAGAAATTGAGCATTTCACATCAGTTTCGGAGGACATTGCACAACCTTCTTCTCAAGCGCGTGCACGAGCACTCGATTGTCTTGATCATCTAATTGCAAGGGTTGAACAGATGTATGGTACGATAGACTCCCACATGCGACACTTCTCAACTCAATTCACCTACCTAGAAGGCCAGATCACTGCACTCTCATCTCAGATTGATGACATGATGAGGGACCAGCAGCAGCAATAGGATAACTCAGGGTTGAAGTCCGCACAATTCTAGTCTCTTTGGCCATTCTGGTAAAAAAGGGGGAGTAGTTTGAGGGGGAGTAGTACAGCTTAAGGGGGAGCACAGTTTTAGCACACCTTAGAGCACATTGGTTCATTTTGGTGGTTCTTTAGTTTATTAGTTTACTTTAAAGTTTTTATAGCTTTTGGATAATGTTTACTTTGCTTTAGTTTAAAGCGGTCTAGGTACTTTAGTTTAAAAAGTTTAGAACTTAATTATCTTTAGTACTTTTGTGTATCTTGATTTTTATAGTCGTTTTGACGCTTATTGTTCTCTATTGCTCTTAGCTTTAGTTTCTTTAATGCATCATGCTTGTTAGACATGTAATTGATTTTAGCATTGCTCTTAATTGCATTGTGTGTCCGAATGATCATTTACTGGATAAATGTTCATTGTAGTTATTCCTTAATGACTTTTCATGTTTGATCAAGTTATGCTTCATCGCTTATAACTCTTTTGGTATATTGATTGCATTCTACTTGTTCCTATACGTACCTTATGTTCTACTTGTCATGAGCTTAATGAAAATTTATTGTATGTGAGAGTGTTTCAGGATACGGGTGCTTCACAGCTTTTAGAATTAGGTGTGAGTGAGTTTTGTCTATGTTCCCAAACTCATGTTTAAGTCTAGAGTCTGTTTAGGGGTTCTGTCACGGAATAGCCAAATGGGAAGAGTGTAAAGTTGTAATATACAACTATTTTAAGTTAGCTTTAATTTCGTGCCAAATTTGATTGTAATCTCTTCAATCATATTTCTCTGTATTTATGTGGGTTTTTTAATTGTAAGGGATGAGTATGAAAGAGTGTGAAGACTCAAGCTCAAAAGAGTGAACAAATGGATTTTGTGAGTGCCTCGCGAGAAGCTTACCTGCGAAAAAGCCATAAGTAGAGCACATGACTAGAAGGTGAAGAGTCATGCCAGTCTGGAGGATTTTGCGAGTGTCTCGCGGGAAAGGCCTACCCACGAAATACTCGCGAAACATTTTGTTTGGCAAAATGTCATGTTTTGTTTTATCAAGTGTTTACCCACACTATATATACCCTCATTACCCGCAAATTGTGTGCAGTGCTTTTCAGAGAGAAAACCCTAGAAAATAAACTTGAGAGTTAGAGATTGTTATACCCACAATCATCTACACATTTCCCTATGGTTTTCCTCAACTCCTACCTGTTTAATACTTCAAGGAACTAGGTTTCAAGTTCAAGCGTTAAAGCCATGCAAGTCTGTCCAAGAATCAAGTGATGAAGTGCTGGTTTTTAAAACTCGACAACTAGTATCTATCGAGATTTAAAAAATTATCTAAGCACGAAGCTCAATAGCTGCTCAATAGATAGGATATCTATCGAGAATTATGAAAATAAGATTTTCAGTTCTGATTTCATGCCAATTCTTGAGTATGTGTTTGAGCTTTCTTTTCTCACAACCCTAAACATATATAAATATTAGTTTAAGGGCCGTCACAGATAGTACAATTGCACAAGTGTGAAGCAAAGTGTTGTTCATGTAAATTGTGACCGGAAGCCTAGTTTGCCCTAGTTCTTCTTCTCTTGATGAAACTGCTGTGTTTGTACATCGTAGGGTTTTGTGACAAAGTAACTTCGTGATCTTTATCATGTGAAGAACTGAAGAACTTTGTAGCCAACATCCTTCTCAAGTTGGTGATCAAGTTGCGTACTGGGATCCGCACATCGATTAGTTAGTCATGTACTGGGAGCCGTGCATTAAAAGGAGAGATTGTTATTACAGAACAAGTTCAATTATGTATTGGAGTAAGGGTTGAGTTGTAGGTTGGTATAAGGTACTAAGATTCCTTTACTTGTAACCGCTTGTTGTGATAATAGTGAATTCTCGGATGTGGTGACCTGAAAATCGCCTGGTGGGGTTTTTGCCTTGGAGGTTTTCCCCATTTGTAAACAAATCACCATGTCAACTTTAATTTCCGCTGCATTTTATTTTTAGTTGGTGATTTGTTTGTGCTGCCACGTACATTGCATGTTAATTTGATTAATTAATAAACTTGGGTAATTAATCAATTAATTCATTACAAGGGGTCAATACATTTTTCACAGGGGGTCAATACATTTTTGGCCTATCACACCACTTACAAAAGAAAGTTACACCTAGTGTAACTCTAAGTAATATTACACCACTTAATAATTTATTATTATAAGCAAATTTTGACAAATCTATCATTGGATTACATTATATTTATAAAATCTCTATGCTTGCGAAATTTCGTGGTGATAAAAGATCAATAATTATGTTATTAATCAATTGTTTAAATTTAAGTTTTTGTAATTTAAAATAATCCATAAATGATGAGTTTATGGGTCACATGGTAAATAACATCCGATTGGCAAGAAAATTGGCACATATGTTAAGCACATATAGAACATGTAATTCAACGATGGGGTTCTTAAAATATGAATTTAATAACAAGTTATTGGGTGCTGTAACATTGCTTAGAGTTATACCAGGTGTAACTTGAACCTAACTCATATATATACTAGCCTCTAAGCTCGAACGTTGCGTGTCCTCAGAGGCTTTTTTTTTTTTTTTTGTAAAGATTAATAATTTGTATCTATTATAATTAACTTTTTTTTTCAAACAAATAAAAAGGATAAAATTTAGAGATAATAAAATGAACGTGAGGGGAAAGAAGGGTAAATTTTAGGAGTTCTCTTAATTTTTTATTTTTTAAATTGAGTGTGTTTTACTTTTATTCGGATGAAAAAAAGAATAAAAAAGACTAAATTTTAGGGAATAAAAAAATGAACGTGAAGGGAAAAATCCTAAATTTTAGGAGTTTTCTTTTTGAATCAAAATAAAATTTATTATTTGAAATTTATGACTCTATTTCTAATAGAAGTTACCATTTATTAATGAGGATATATTTGAATCACATAAAAATCTTGTTCAAGGAGGAGAATCCTCTTATATATAGTATAGATATATACTAGTCTTATCACACGCGCTTTGCGCATGCGATGAGATTTTTTTTTTTTGTTGGTCTAGCGTCATAATTTTCCATTTTTCAAAATTTTGAATAAGTTTGTTTTGAAAACATGGATTAGTAGGAGAGTGTCTAATTTTGTAAGCATGCATTTTAAGTGGAGTTGGAAATATATTTTTTTCGGGTTGTCCTTAAGTTTTTTCCCTGTTAATTAAACATAATGTTTATGGGTATTTTTTCAAGTCCAAATCCTCTGTACAACTTTTTGTTTATCACTCTACATTCCATCAATCACTACTTACCATGTGTATGATTGCTTTTTATTTTAAACTCCAATTATTCTATAAGGAAAGTAAAATGAAAACATGACAAGTAGTGATTGGTGAAACATAGAGCGGTATACAAAAAGTGGTACAAAAGATTTAGACTCATTTTTTAACCATATAAAAGCTCAGTCCAAAGAAAAGAATTCTCTTATAAATAGTGAGTTTAAGTTATAGCTAGTGTTGTATCAAAAAAAAGAAAAGTTACACCTGGTGTAACTCAACAAGAGTTACATCTTTTTTAGTTATAAATTTTCAAAAGATCTAATGGTAAAAAAGAAAACATCATCATTCTTTACATCGTTAAATTCTTACCTAATTAATAACATCCTTATTATCTCTCTTCTTATTAAATATTTCTATGTATCTCCTTTTACTCTCTCCACTTTCTAATGCTTACCTAATTTATTTGCAACGTGATCTATAGAGGTTACAATATTGATTGCCCAATTTTATGTCTAAACACACTTCATTAAGAATCTTATAACTCAATTGATACAATTTTGTATTTTCTACGAAGATATTCAAAATTCAAGTTTGCACTCCTTCAACTATCAAATAATCCAAAAATTGTATATAAAGGTCCCTCATAAGCGACCTTGTGTTTAATTATTATGACGGGACTACATCTGGGATTGAAACAAGGCCATGAAACTACTTCATGACATTCTAGAATAGTTGAAAGACAATGATAGAATTGCTCTATCATTGCACCTTTTACTCACTCTCTTGAGTTCGAACTTACTCATTTTCCTTGGAAGATTATTCGTTCTTCACTTTGTTGCTATTATCCAAAATTTTGATATTAAACTCAAAGGGGTGCTGAAAAATAAAATTCAAGAAGGATTTTTTTTTTTTGCTGAATAAGATTCAACAAGGATTTAGTTCATCCAACACATACATATCATGGAAACCCCGCTTTTCAATGTTATATATAGTCTTGTATTTAACTTTTAAGAGTGGTGATACCAGGGTGGTCGATACCGTACCGGTACCGGCCGTACCGGCCGGTACGTACCGTACCGGTCAGTGCACCGGTACCGGTACACTTCTATTTTGTACCGGAAAAAATACCGGCCGTACCGGTCGCGTACCGGCCATACCGGCCAATTTCGGCCAATACCGGCCGATACCGGGCGTACCGGCCGGTATAGAAAAAAACCTTTTTTTTTTTTTTAGTTTTGTAATTTTTAAATTTTTGTAAGGACATAATAATAACTTATTTACACTAACTTATTAGTATTATTTGTTTTCTTAATATGCAATGAACAACTAAGTTTTCTATTTTTTATATTGTGTTTTTTTTTTCCTTTTAATTGATACTAAAGTTTAAAACTATGAATAATTTATTCTGAATTGAGGTAATATTTTTTGATAAACTTTTATATTTACTATAATATAAGTGAAATATTATATGCTTATAACCATGGTTCTAGAGATTTTAGTTTGTGTATATAATATATACATATATATATATGTATATATAAAATAGCGGTAAACCCGAAACGGTACACCGGTATTGACCGGTATCCGAAATATATCGTACCGGTGGCCAAACCGGTACAGCCTCCGGTACGGTATTGACTTCCTTGGGTGATACTATATATAACATGACTATTCAACCAAAAAGTTTTCTTCTAGATCAAATTAATCCATATGTACAATTAGATAAGTAATTGTTAATTGTTAACATTAATTCACACAAAAACATGTACTTTGAATTTTAGAGAAATGGCTAGAAAACAATTTATTTCGACTTATTAGAGGGAGGAATGTGCTTGGGTACCGATGTATACTATGCACTGCAATTTACAAACATATCCATATCTTACTAAAAAAATGTCAATTAGGAATATTATAGGTTTGTATCGCTTTAGTGCAGTACCTTTTTGCTTTAAAATGATTAAATCAAATAAACGTTTTTCTCTTTCTGTTATATTGAAAGATCTTTTTTAGTCTTTTAAAAAGCAGTGATCAAGCATGACCCAAAAAAAAAAATTAGTGCATATCTTTTTGTTTAAAAGAAAAAAAAGAAAGTGGGTTTACTAATTATTCAAAATTAAATCTACTCATATGTAGGGGCCTTGTAATTTCATATGCCACACAATTTTTTATTTATTTATGAAAATTCAATAAGTTTATAGGCACATTATTTTTCAAAAATATGTGATAATTTTTAACATAATATTTTGTAATTTTTGTATAATAAAATTAGGTTCAATATTGGACCAGAGTGAAAATGATATTAATTTAATTTGTGAGAATTGTGATGCTTTTTTTTAGAGAGTTTTAACCTATAGCGTGATTGAACTCTAGATCTCTTATTCAACCATTAAAGATTTTACCAATTGAGCTAACTAGAACTTATATATGATGCTTTTTCAAATAGTCATTTTTTATTAAAAAAATTGCAAACATTTCTTTTCAGTAAATTACTAAATTACACCAAACGAATCCTAATAAATAAATGAGTGGTGAAAAGATTATAGGTCAACTTAGATTTTTTTTTTTTTTTTTTTGGGGTAGAAATAGTTGGATTTCTTGTCTATATTGTTTGTTTTGATTTCGCAGGGAGACCATGCAAGTGTGTACGCTACAACTATATGATTAGATTCTTTGTAGTTGAAAACGATAATCTACCTCTGTGCGTTGGGTAGGGGTTTTTACTTTTTAGTTTTTAGTGACAGAGAGCTCGTAAAAAACAAGTAAATAAAAACAAACTCACTCAAAATTTCAAATAGTCCCTTACCGTTATTAATTTCATAGGGATTTCCAATTTTAAGCGACTATAACAAAACTATTCCACCAAAAATTTTCTTTTAATTCTTTTTTTTTTTTTAGATGAATTTTCTTTTTAATTCAAAATAATCACTTTGTACAATTAATTAGAATAAGTTATTGTTAAGATTGCACGTACTTTGAATTTTAGAGAACTGGTTAGAAAACAAATTTATTTGGACTCGGAGGGAGAACTGTACTAGGGTACCAATGTATACGGTGCACTAGAATTTACAAAGAATATCCATCTCTTTTTTTCTTTTTCTTTTTTAAATGTCAATTATGTATTTCATAGGATCATATCGCTTTGTGCAGTATTTTTTTACTTCAAAATGATTAAATCAAATAATTTTCACTTTCAATTGAAGGAAGTTATGTTTTTAGTTTATTAAGAGGTAATGATTCAGTGTGTGTGTTTGTGTAGTGTGTGTGTGTGTATATATAAAGAAAGCAAGTTGTCGGGGTTTTTTTTTTGCGCATAGCCACGTGTCTTCCATTGGAGGTGTGACTTTGCTAGACCTGAATTTGTTTTGAGGAGTCCAATTCGGAACTCGACATTAGGCCGCATAGACCAATAGCTTCCAGTGCATTTTTAAGCCAACAAAATAGATAAAGCCCAAAATTTTGGAATCATGATAATGATTGAAATAAATAAATAATATGTTTAGCATAATAGCTTTGATTAAATGGTAAGTTGAACTTTATTATTATGTGTGTTAAATGATGTCCATTAGAACGTAATTAATTAAGTGTCATATGTCCAGTAATGGGGTGAGTCCAAAATAGTCCATATCCAGCTGCGGTTCATGGTTCATGTTTAATATAATAAAGTATGTCCAACAATGGTCTATGTCCAAATAAGGTATGTCCATCGATGGTTTATGTCCGAATAATATATGTTTAGCAATGGTTCATGTCCAAATAATATATGTCAACGATGGTAGATCAATTTATTAATATATATATATATTTATATATATATATATATTTAGTAATGAAGTATTAGTGAATCCGTGTTTATTGAATAGTGAGATAATATTAAAGTAATTTGCATCTAGTGGTACAATAATAATGAGTTAACATATACTTAATAATGTAATTTCAAAGATGAAGAAAACATTGACTTATCTTATGTTTTCGACTCCAGCCGAACAACATCACTTTGTTCTTTATATGATTGTGGCTTCAGTTGTATAGCGTTAGTGAGCTGATAACATTCCAGCAGCAAAATAACATAAGTACAACTATACAATGATAATAAATTAAAATATACTCAATAGTATAATTTTGGAGATAAAGATATAATGACTTATCTTCATAGTTTGTAACTCTAGCCGTATAACATCAGTGGACTTATAACATTTTAGTAGCATGAGAAAATGAGTCCAACGGTGCGGTATAATATTATGAGTCATTTCATGATGACTTCATGATTGAAAGGGAAAAATTGGTGCAACTGGAGGGAGAGAGAATATGTCCAGCCATGTGCACAGGTTGGTTAAGTTTATCTCATTTATCATGCACTTAAATGATTTTCTCCATGTAATACTCTTTTAGTTTTTAGTCAAATATGAGTGATATTGCCTTCCGTAAGAAGGGCTTTTAATTTTATAAGTTTGTGTCTTTCATAAGAATCATTTTAAGTATTAGAAATGTATGTCTTCATTGAGAATGACTTGAATATGAAATCTTTGTGCCTTTTAGGAGAAGGGCCTTAGTATTGATGTTCATATGTCTTTCATGATAAGGGCTTTTGTAATATGTTCTTGAAAGAGTGTTTGGTATCCTTTAAGATGTATGGAGATAGTAAGAAATATGTATGTTTTGTGAGATATGGTGTTTGTAAGATAGATTAAAAATATATATGTGAAAAGTATGTATGAATAGTTTGTGAGAAATGTATTTGTAAAATATATGGAAGTATGAGATAGATAATATGAAGGTTAAATATAGTAAATACATAAGATTATAGCTGCTGGTGGAGTGGTTTTTTGTGTTATGTCATGGGTTATGTTGCTTTCTAAGAAGAGAGATTTTGTATGAAAAATAGAGAATGAGATGGAGATGTGTTTTTGGGCAGCAAAATGATGAAGTTTTAGAATATTAAAGTGTGGGAGAGATGGACAGTGTGTAATGGTGTGGTGTAATAGGTGTGATGTAATGGTGTTATCTAAGAAGAGATATTTTTGTAAGAGAGATGAAGAAGTATGAAAGTGTTTAGAGATATGGGCAACAAAGTGAATGAAATTTCAGAATAAGGGGGTGAGAGAGGGATGGATGGTGTGCAATTGTGTGTGGCTTGGTCTTTTTATATAGAGCCAAGCATGTAACTAGATTAGAATTAGTTGAAGGGAAATTTAGCAAATAAGGAAAAGTTTTTGACAAAGTAAGTGGTTTCATTAGTGGATTTTTGTTTTTAGCCGAAAGAAGAAAGTTTGAGCCTTTAATGCCGCTGGAGTTGTTGTTACAGTTGTCAGTCATAGCTGTCAACTTGACAGCAGTAGCTACTGGATGCTGTCATTTGAATGACATCTTCTACTAGAGGAAAATATTTAGCCTTAAATTGATGGTTTGGCTGAAAATGGTAAGATGACTTTTATGAGACCTTTCTATTTCTGTTATTGTAGCTGGAGGCTAAGGATCTTAGCTTAAAACAATATGATTTCTTTTATGGGATCCTTACTTATTTTTGTATAGCAGGTAGTTGTTGGGATTGACCATTAATGGGCAAGTGATGTCATTTTAGGACATGTGTCAACTACCTAAGTTGCTGCTAGAGCTATTGCAGTTGCTGCTGGAACTGTTGCAGCTTCTACTGGAGTTTAAGACAACTTTTGCTGGAGCCATTGTTGGTATTTTTGGCTAAATTTCCCCTTTTGGAAAATTATATGTTTAGTCCATATATAATTTTGGTAAGTAATAGACTAGTTGATTGATATTTGATGAAGTTTTAGAGATGTAATTATGGCTTTTTTGTATTTTAACCAAATCTTGGAGAGTAAGGAGAGTATTTAATGCTAGATATGATATATTAATATATATATTTAGCCATGTGCTTGGAATTGATTTAAATGAAAATAATAATATAATTTAAATGAAATAATATAATTACATTTTTAACTTATATTCTATGATGAACATTAATTTTTATGTAAAGAACATGGAGAATTTTATTATTTTAAGTGTTATGTGATATGAGAGACTTATCAAGTGTTACCTATTGCACACTGACCTGTCAGAGTTCAGGGAATTGGAGAAGACATGCTAAGCAACATGCTTTCCTTTATCAACTTTGAACCACTAGAGCTTTACTGAACATACTTCTTGGCTCTCCAAACCACGACTCCCAAAATTCCCCCGATGAGACTCATGAACTTGGATAATGAGCTAAAAATGGGATGTTATGCCACGAGCTTGAACCATGGGCTTTGATGAGATAATATCACCATGAGTTTTGGACCATGGGCCTTGACGCCTTTTTATGTTAATAAGGACTCTTTTGGGCTTTAAAAGAAATTTTCCCAAAATCCATGATAATGTTGATATGGTGCGGGTTTGCCAATGAAATAAAGCTATGTGGTGTGAAAAATTTGTCTTCAAAACAAGTATTCGCCAAACGCCTTATAGCTCAACTAACATCTCTTAGCGTATCACACATAACTAACTAGGATCCAAATTCCTCCACCATTGTTGTAACTATCAGATTATAAAAATTAAAAAAAAAAAACATTAAACTATGTTAACAGTTGTGAAAAATTCTATGTTCCTAACGTTATTCCGCAAACAAACTAATAAATAGATTATTTGTTTCATTCAAAGAAGAGGTTAAATAATACATATGTAGAAATAATATTAATAAACAACAAAAAATCATTTTCATTATTATTATTATTATTATTATTATTATGAATTAAAAAAAAAAAAAAAGAAGAAGAAGAGGAGAGATGTCCATTAGACAACAGTTTACTTCATTTTTGATAATTTGTCCTTCAAACAAAATTTTTAGACCAATATCAGTCAAACATTCAAATTATTGAGAACACTGATTAAAAAAAAAAAAAAAAGTGTTAGCAACTGCTTTCATTTTTTCTTAGACCATTTTCAATCAACGATTATTGGGACAACAAAATTTTGAATTAACATGCTTTCAAATAACTTTAACAAATATATCTTAAATAGGAGTGTGAGGAGTGTGCATCAAACCGATCTACATGATAAAACCAACTCAACCCAATCTGACGCCTCAGATTGCTTTTCATAGGTTGATGGATTGGGTTGGATGGAGTAATTTCCAGGTTAAGTTAGGTATAGGTTAATAGTTTTTTCAATTCATTTGACCCAAGAACCACCATATTTACAGTTCATTTTATTTTTTTAGTTTGATTTATATTGATATTTTGAAAATAATTTTTACATATTATGTAAATTGTAATAAAAATTAATTAAATAACTAATGAAAGTTCAAGGGTTAAGTTCTACACACGTGATGGGGTTGGAAATTTTTCAAACCACAAGCTCGGTTTGAGTTGAAAAAACTCTCAAACCTGACTAATTCACACCCTAATCTTAACAACTTTTCCAGCCAAGTAGTTTACGATAACTACTCCATATAGGCTATAGCACGGCTAAAGCCTTGGAATCCCCTGGTCTGGCATCTATGTGCTTTATTTTGGAATATCGTTGGGTCATGCATGTGGGCCATGTGGCTTTGTTTGCTGCCCCAGGTATATAATATGAGTGTGGGGTACCAACATCTGCACCCATTGATCTATTGGTTTTGATGTGATTGATGTAAAATTGAGAGGCCACCCTGTGTTTGTTGATGTTTGGATGGCATGGGGGCATTGAAAGAACATGTTCTAGTGTTTTGGGTCTACTCTGGAACAAAACTTCTCTTTTCTAGGGAATACTTCCCATGTCATTTTTCATGGTACCTTTTTAGTCTGTTTGCTATTTTTTAATTAAACTTGTGCCTTAAACATAATTAAGCTTTACCCTTTATATTGCCTGTTGCATTAATATGATAAATTAGCTTTACCTTTGGTATTGTTCAGTTAAGTCTTATTAATATGTAGCCCCGTGCATATGTATGAATATAATTACAAAAAATCACAACTATGTGATTCAAATTAAACTTCTTTTGAAAAGAGGTTCAAATTATATATGGTATTAGTTTACATTTTTTTTTAAAAACTATATGGTATTAGTTTACACCTTTTTTTAACTATACATTTCTAAAATATGTAATAGTTTCTCATTATATATATATATATATATATATATATATATATATATATATATATATATATATATATATATATATGTGATTTAGAATTTTTAATTGGTTTTAAAGTCTTTAGTTTTTGCACCCAATAATTCACTTGCCACAAAAATTAAAAACTTAAATGGACACATGGCGAAATATTGAACTTCAATTGAAATCCAATTTAGAATTTAATTGGATTTGAACTCTTCGAATTTTACATTCAATAATTCACTTGGTACTAAATTAAAATTAAATATGACACATGGCCCAAAATTGAGAATCCAATTAAAATATAATTGGATTTTTTTCTAAGTTTTGGCTATTAATATATACTAGCACGTAATCCATGCAAATGCATAAATGCATTTAAAATTAAACACAATTTTTATCATAAAAATATAAATAATTAGTCAAATTTTTTCTTTTAAAAAAAGTAAACATAATTAGTCATATATTAAAATTCTTATCTAAATTTGATACTACTTATGATAATTTTTTGTCTAATTTTTAATAAGATAGAACATATGGTGATCTTTGTTGTGTGGTATTTTTTATTAAGTATATATGATTGGTTATTTTATTTTATAGTTTATTAATATTAGATTCTTAGTATTTTGCACTCATTAACTCACTTGGTACAAAGATTAAAAAACTTAAGTGGACACATGTCACAAACTTAAGTGGGTAATTATACTGTAGTCTCCACATAAATTGAGACACATGACTCAAAATTGGATTCTAATTGAACTTTCTCTAAGCATTACCTATTAAAAGATATACATGGATATACCCCATGCATATGTATGGATATATTTAAAAGATATACATTAAGATGCATAGTATAGTTCTTATATTATTGATAGTCATTCTTATATTTTTTTAACTCTTTAAAAAGTCTTGTAAGAATATTATTAGGTAGAAAATGTGAATTGTCTATTTTTTTTATATTTATTAATTCTAGACTCTTTGGTTTTTGTACAAAATAACTCATTTGGATTGATATTTATAATGTGGTCCCACACTTAACTCCAAAATTAAGAAATAAAACTCTCTCTAAAAATAAATAATAGGACACATGGCGTAAAATTAGACTTCAATTGTAGAATCTAATTGGATTTTCTCTAAATTTTGCCTATTAATATATATATATATACACACACTAGTATGTAATCCATGCAAATGCAAGGATGCATTTAAAATTAAACACAATTTTTATTATAAAAATATAAATAATTAGACAAATTAAAAAAAAAAAACATATAGCACATGAATACGTATAGCTACATTTAAAATTCAACACAATTTTTATCATAAAAATATAAATAATTAGTCAAATTAATTTCTTTTTAAAAGTAAACATAGTTAGTCACGTATTAAAAGTCTTAACTAAATTTCATACTACTTATGATCATTGTTTTTCTAATTTATAATTAGATAGAAAGTGTGATGATCTTTGTTGTGTGATGATTTTAATTGAGTATATGTGATTGATTTTTTCTTTTTATTTTATTTTATAATTCATTAATTTTAAATTCTTAGTATTTTGTACTTATTAACTCACTTAACACAAAGATTAAAAAACTTAAGTTGACACATGGTATAAACTTAAATGAATAATTATAATGTGGTTCTCACATAAATTTAGACACATAGTGTAAAATTCGATTCTAATTTTAAATTCTAATTGAACTTTCTCTGTTTCTCAAAAAAAAAAAAAAATTTTTGAACTTTTTCTAAACTTTACTTTATAAGAGGAGGGGGGGGGGGGGGGGGTGGGGGAATGATATGAGTTCACTTCGGCTAAGACGTTGGAGTTAGACTGTCTGTTCACAAGTCACTTCTTACTCTAAAGTGATTGTCTCCGCCCCCCCCCCCCCCCCCCAAGAAAAAAACCACCTTTCATGTGGTTTTTAATTTAGTTTCTAGGTTGTAACTATTCACCATATTTTATGTGGTAATTGAGATGTATTATAAATTATAAAATCGTAAATTTGTATCAACTCTTCAATTCAAAATTAATTTGCAATTTATACTCAAATCATTTAAATTACCCTTAAGGTCTGTTTGGATTAAGGGAGAGGAAGATGGAGAGAGAGTAGAATAGAATAAAGTAGATTTAGCACAAAATTAACTTATTTTAACCAACTCTGCACTACTCCCATCCACCCCCCCCTCCTATTTCTTCTCCTCTCCATCCAAACAAACCATTAAAGTAAAACTTTAATAATCATTTACATGCCACATGACTATAGCTTGTGCCGAGAAAATAATGAATTTACTCTCGTGATAAAATGTACAACTCCTGAACTTATCAGGATAATGACACGAGTTAATTTGTAGTCACCTGTCAATTGCCATCATCTTGATAAGTTCAATGTGCTGTAGAACTGCAAAAAAAAAAGTGTCCTGGAGAACTGGATGAAAGTCAAGTTTAAACTCATATACTTCACTGCCATGTTATTCCGGCGACAAAGCATTGAATTTACTAGACTTTAAGAATCCTTAAGAAAATTAAAAATTCTTTAAGAGAATATATAGGCCTCCCGGCATTTCACCAAGCAAATCATTACATAAATTGTGTCCACACTCTTTTAAGAAACAACCCACTCAACTTAATTGTTTCCTTCCATCCATTATAATGGCATCAACTTGCATGGGATATGGGATATGGGATGTTATGGGATATGGGATGCTTCCTTCTACATAATTAAAATAAAGGCAAAATACAATGTTGCTCCTAAACGTTAGTATATAAGCGGTTCCTTAAAATTTAGAGTTATCGGTTTAGTCTCTTAGTTGATATGGCCAAACTAAAAAATTGATATCTTATCACTTTGTTTGATATATGTACGGGTGCTACCCTCCTTCAAGTCCACTTACTCAGAGGCCTACGAATGTGATAACACATGTGAAAGCCTAACACTGATCACGTGTGAAAGCTCTCACGGCATGGCCAGCGAGTGTGGAGTCTCGCACAACATCACTTAGGGGATACCGCATCAAGCAGGTTCGACTCAGAACGCACGGCAACACTTAGGGGATGCCACCGCCGAGCAGAGAGCCTACTGGCGGAGCGGGTTCCAACGCTACTGTCATCTTCTCCCACCCATTACCAAACAACCACTTAAGTGAAATGGTATTGGACATTCCTTCCATTGCCTAGGGAATGCCCCTGCCGAGCATAAAGTCTAGTGGTGGAGCTAGTTCCAATGCCACTGCCACCCTCCCCACTTAAAATCAGACATCCACTTAGGAGAAGCAGTATTGGACCCCTCCTTCCACTCACCAGGGGAATGATCATGACCATTCCACTAACTATGGCTATAAATAAGCAAGGAGGATTTGGTTGGGGGGGTTGGCAATTCCTAAGAGAAAGACAAGAGAGGGAGAGGGATCAGTCATTCTGGAAGAAGAGGGAAAGTGATAGTGCAAATCAGGAAAGCTAGGTATTGGATCGGCCGAGCATAGCATCACCCGTTGTAGGAAATCAGAAAGCCCACCATACAAATAGATTGTGAGCCCAAATACATCTTAGGCCCGACAGCCATACTTGGGAGTGCACAATTGGCGCCATCTGTGGGAATCTTCTACGTAGCTGTGGTACTATCTAGGCACGCACGGGGGAATGCCTGGCAGCGGACAGGGAAGCCATGCAGAAAACGGCTCTAGAGGGTCGTCGCAGGGGTCTACATGGCGAGAAAGGAGGCAAAAAAGGTAGGAGGACAGAAGACATGAGGAAACAGAGGAACCTGGGCCCGGAGAAGGGTCGTGCCAAACCCTTCGAACAATGTCTGACGCCTTGGGCCGTAGACGCCTCGGGCCGCAACCGCCTCGACAGGAGGGACCAAGAGCTTAAGTAAAAGGATTGAGAACTCGAGCGCCTGCGTAGGGCGGTGAGGGATTTAGAGTTGCAAGCGCGGGGCAGACGCAAGAGAAGGGACCATAAGGAACGAAGGGAAAGGTCGGTCAGTGTGGGGAATCACCTTACGACAGGATCCTAACAATTCGGGTCCCGTCGACACCGCAAGCGTTCGCGAGAGTATGCGGACCGTGAATCGACTTCCCCGAATAAGGGGTGACCTCGAAATGTGGCCATGGATGCCATGAGTAGGGCATTACGCCAAGCTGCTCGGTCTCCATTCTCAAGAGACATTGAGAGCGCACCAATGCCGAGCAGGTTCACGCGGCCTCCGTTCAACTCATACACTAGAAGGACAGACCCGGTGGAACATGTGAGTCCCTATATTCAAATGATGTCTTTACATGCCTGTAACGATGCCTTGATGTGCAAGGTTTTCCCTTCGAGCCTCGGCCCAACTGCTTTGAGGTGGTTCAACAGATTGAAGAAAAGTTTGGTCCATAGTTTCTCGGAACTGATCCAGGAGTTTAAAGTGTGGTTCATGACTTGTAGCCAGGTTCCGCAGCCCGTAGATGCGTTACTGTCGATGAAAATGGGGGCTGGGGAAACCCTTCGCAAGTACGCCAATCGGTACTGGGAATTGTACAACGAGATCGGTGGGGGCAATGAAAAGATTGCGGCAAGCACCTTTCGGATGGGGTTACTCAAAGAGTCTGGGCTGAGAGAATCATTGACCCTGAGGCCTCCCGAGGATATGAGGCAGTTGATGAGGCGTATCAAGGAGTACAAGTGCTTGGAAGACGATCGGCTACAGACCAAGGGGATGGCCCCGATCATTAATTATCCTCGAAACACTGGTTTCAACCCCAGACACAGGAAGGATTTGAGAATTCAAGAGCCCGGCCCGGCGATCGGGGGAGTCAATGCGGTGTTTAAGGAGACCGTGCACAAGATCATTGAAAGGATTAAAAATGAGCTGTATTTTAAACGGCCGAACAAGATGGCGGGTGACCCATCAAGGAGAAACCAGAACTTGTATTACACCTACCACAGAGATAAATGGCACACCACCGAGCAGTGCAGAGTATTGAGGGATCACTTGGAGCAGTTGGTGAAGGCAGGACATTTGAAAGAATTTCTTACGAAGACCGGGAATTAGAAGACCGGGCAAGAAGGCCAACTGCGTCAAAACCCTCTCCCACCCCCTCTGGGAGTAATAAAAGTCATCAATGCAAGGGGCAATAGAGCATGCACGACGAAGGGGGTATTGGCCGTGGTATCAGCAAAAGGTTATGCAGGCGAGCAATCCTCGGGGAAGAAGCCGAGGTACACTAAACAACCCATAGCGTTTGACGACGACGACTTGGAGGGCACCACTCAACAGCACTACGATGCTTTAGTAGTCATGGCCCGTGTAAGGGGTTTCATAGTAAAGAGAGTAATGATAGACCAGGGGAGTGGCACAGATGTAATATACCCGGACCTGTATAGGGGGCTCAGCCTGAAAAAGGAGGATTTGTCCAAGTATGATACTTCGTTGATGGGATTCGATGGGCACATGGTGACACTAGAAGGGCAGATTTCACTCCCGGTCAACATGGGAGGTAAGGAGGTGATTGTGACATTCATAGTGGTCGCTTCTTTTTTCACTGTATACGGCAATCCTCGGAAGGTCGTGGATTCACGACATGGGAGCTGTACCGTCCACATTGCACGTCAAAGTCAAGTTTCAAATTGAAGATGGGATTGCAGTGATTCGGGGTGATCAGCAGGCAGCCAGACAGTGCGTAGTAGCCGTAACCTACAAACAAATCGAGCAGGAGGAGTCAACGGAGAAGGCTCCCCTATAGCAATTACAGCAACCCCAAGTGAAGGGGACCAATGTCACCGAGGATTCAGTGAAGGTAAAAATCTTGCCGGGAGGCGAAAAGAGTTTCTTGATAGGGGCAAGCTTGAATGATGGAGGTAGGGTGGAGTTACTGCTT
The DNA here is from genome assembly GCF_040712315.1 of Castanea sativa. Taxonomy (NCBI): domain Eukaryota; kingdom Viridiplantae; phylum Streptophyta; class Magnoliopsida; order Fagales; family Fagaceae; genus Castanea; species Castanea sativa. The sequence continues at coordinate 22,733,945 of NC_134021.1, read as the reverse complement.
TTTCTTATACGAAACATGGATGTGTTCGCCTGGAGCCCATATGAAGTGCCTGGGGTCGACCCCAAATTTATAGTTCACAAGCTGAATGTGAACCCTTTATGCCCTCCTAAGAAGCAGAGACCGAGAAGGTCCGCAAAGGAGCATGCGGAGGCCGTCAGATAGGAGGTTGGGAAGCTCAGAGAGGCAGGGGCCATAAAGGAAACGTTATTCCCAGAGTGGTTGGCAAACACGGTGGTCGTGAAGAATAAGTCCGGTAAGTGGAGGGTTTATGTTGATTTCACTGACCTAAACCGAGCATGCCTAAAGGATCCATTCCCGATGCCAAAAATTGATCAATTAGTGGACGCTACATGCAGGCACCCGAGAATGAGCTTCCTCAATGCCTTCCAGGGTTATCACCAGATTGCCTTAGCCGCCGAGGATCAGACGAAAATGGCATTCATAACACCCGATGCCAACTATCACTACACCGTGATGCCATTCGGATTGAAGAACGCGGGAGCCACTTATCAACGAATGATGACGAGGATGTTTCGGGATAAGATTGGACATACAGTTGAGGTATACATTGACGACATGGTGATAAAAAGCAAGCAAGAGGGGCAGCACATTGACAACCTTAAGGATGTGTTCGAGATACTTCGGCGACACTGGTTGCGCCTCAACGCCGAGAAGTACGCTTTCGGAGTAGGGTCCGGCAAGTTCTTGGGTTATTTGATTGCCAAGCAGGGGATCAAAGTTAACCCCGATCAGATCGAAGCCGTGATGCGTCTCAAACCACCGACCAATCCGAAAGAGGTTCAAAAATTGACCGATATGCTGGCTGCTCTTAACCGATTTATTTCCAAGTTTGCTGATCGGTGCCAACCATTTTATTAGCTTTTGAAGAAGTGGAGGTGGTTTCAATGGGACGTGGAGTGTGACAGAACCTTCCAAGATCTTAAGGACTACCTTGGGCGGGCACCGACGTTGGCAGCCCCAGAACCAGGAGAAGACCTGTATATGTACCTCTCAATATCCCAGCACGCAGCCAACGCCGTGCTATTAAGGGATAGTGGTGTACAACTCCCAGTTTATTACGTCAGCAAGACGTTGGTTGACGCTGAGACCAGGTATTTACCATTGGAGAAACTGGATGACACGCATGCATTCCACCCAAAAATTGCCCCATTACTTTCAGGCTCACACCGTCCATGTCTTGACCGAGTATCCACTTCAGTCATTATTGAGAAGATCTGACTTTACGGGGAGGATAGCTAAGTGGGGGACTCGGCTAGGTTCTTTTGACATCAGATACAGGCCGAGGAACTCGATGAAGGGACAAGTACTTGTGGATTTTATTGCCAAGTTCTCACCAAGAAGTATGGATGTAGTCTGCCTCGCGGAGGTCAGGCCATGGAAAGTATTTGTGGATGGCGCATCCAATGTGGCGGGAGCGAGGGCTGGAATTGTGGTCATCACCCCGGAAGGGCTAAAGCTAAAGCACTTGTTCAGGTTAGGCTTCAGGGCTTCTAACAATGAGGCCGAGTATGAGGCCCTACTAGCCGGACTTAGAGTTGTCACGGATCTGAAAGCCAAAGAGGTGGAAGTTTACTCAGATTCTCTCCTAGTAGTGAATCAGATGCAAGGGAACTTCGAGGCCAAAGATACTCGGATGATTGAATATCTGCGGCTGGTAAAGCAGACCATGGGTAATTTTTCAAAGGTCAAGATTGAACGGGTAGCCTGGGGGCAGAACCGGCACTCCAATTCCTTAGCAACGCTAGCATCATCAATAGTTGACATGGTACCTCGGTTGATCAAGGTGGAGTTAGTGCCGGAACCAAGTATTATCGCCAGGACGCCGGTCACACAGATCACCACAACCGAGAGTTGCTAGATGGACCCTATCATTAAGTTCCTTGCGGAGCACTGAGCCCCGAAAGATGAGAAAGAGGCAGCCAGAGTACGACAGACCGCTGATCGGTACTGGTTGACTGCCGATAGGAAGTTATACCGAAGATCATTCGAAGGGCCGTACTTGCAGTGTCTTCGTCCCAATTAGGCCGAAGAGCTTTTGACTGAGCTACACGAGGGTGTGTGCGGTAGCCACGTGGGGGGCGTTCATTGGCTCACTGAGCAATGACTCAAGGGTTTTGGTGGCTGCGAATGAGGAAAGATGCAACCGAGCATTCCTAGAGATGCGAGCAATGCCAGATACACGTACCGATGATCTACCATCCCGCCGGGAACTTAAACCCAGTAAGCAACCCGTGGCCATTCGCCCGCTGGGGGCTAGACATAGTCGGGCCATTTCCTCGAGCACTAGGCAACCGGAGGTTTGTGCTAGTGGCCGTAGACTACTTTACGAAATGGGCAGAAGCGGAGGCGCTTGCAAACATCCGAGATGTTGATGTCAAAAGGTTCGTATGGAGGAACATTATAAGAAGATTTGGCGTGCCGGAGTCTCTTGTCTCGGACAATGGTCTACAGTTCGACAGCAAGGCGTTCTGAGAGTTCTGCAACAACCTTAGTATCCGGAACTGGTATTCCACGCCAGCATATCCACAGAGCAACGGCCAGGCGGAAGCAACCAATAAGGCCATTGTGAGCAGATTGAAGAAAAGGCTGGAGGGCGCCAAGGGAAGATGGGCCAAGGAGTTGCCGAGCGTCCTATGGGCATACCGAACAACTCCTAGAAGATCCACGAGAGAAACACCATTTTCTCTGACTTACGGGGCAGAGGTTGTCATCCCCGCCGAAGTGAACTTGTGCAGCGCCCGAGTCGCGGGATTCGCTCCGAACGAGAACGAAAAGCTAATGGCAAAGCAACTGAACTTGCTAGAGGAACGCCGAGAAGCGGCCATCATTCGACTAGCAGAGTATCAGCAAAAGCTCGCCCAGAGATACAACAAAAGTGTGAGGAAACGGGAGTTTGCCGCTGGGGATCTGGTACTTCGCAAGGTCGTAGGGAACACATGAGACGTTAATGTAAGGAAACTAGCTCCATCTTGGGAAGGGCCCTACCGGGTAACTGTTATTGCTGGTGCGGGGGCGTACTACTTAGAAGACTTGGAGGAAGAACCCCTTCGCCGGCCATGGAATGTTCACAACTTGAAAAGGTTCTATCCCCGGTTATTTTCCAAAGGTGTAAACTTGATGTAATTTTGCGTTATCAAGTATTTAAGATGACAGAATTTACTCATGTAAGTGCATATGACCCCATTACTTTTAAGTTATTATTGCCGGGCAATAAATATAGAGAGAATCACTAATGTGAAGACGTCTCATTCACACTAAGGACAGAAACCTATCCTCTGTTCGATTCTTATCACTGAGGAGGTGGAAACCTTAAACTACACACCTTCTAAGGACAGAAACCTATCCTTGGTTCGATTCCTATCACCGAACAGGTAGAAACCTTAAACTACACACCTTCTAAGGACAGAAACCTATCCTCGGTTCGATTCCTATCATCGAGTAGGTGGAAAGCTTAAACTACACATCCCCTAAGGACAGAAACCTATCCTCGGTTCGATTCCTATCGCCGAGCAGGTGTAAACCTTAAACTACACATTGTCTAAAGACAGAGACCTATCATCGGTTCAATTCCTATCACCGAGCGGGTGGAAACCTTACGCTATTTTCATCTAAGGGCAGAAACTTGTCCTCGGTTTGATCCTTATCACCGAGCAGGTGTAAGCCTTAAACTATTTTCATCTAAGAGCAGAAACTTGTCCTCAATTTGATCCTTATCACCAAGCAGGTGTAAGCCTCAAACTATTTTCATCTAAGGACAAAAATCCGTCTTTGGTTCGACCCCTTAAACTACGTCTTCCTTGAGACAAAAACTCGCCCTCGACGTTGCCTGCAACACCGAGTTACCAAGAACCTAGGTAAACACATCCTAAGGGCTGAAGGGCTAGTCCTTGCCCCCGAAAAGTGAGAAAGTAAGGTATAATGAGTGGCCTAACCTTAAACGTGTGCAGAATTGGCGGTTATCAAACAAGCGATAGGGAAACACAAGTGATATTTAAACAACATTAATAAAAGTTATCCAAGAGATAATGAAATTGTTCCATCACCACAGCCCAACGATTTAGGTACACCAAACACAAACCAACAAAAAGAAAAAGAACAGAGCTAGTTCTTCGAACGGCAGGGTCAGTTGGTGCGGGGGGAGTAATGGGCTACTTAGTTCCGCTCCCAGCTGTCTGGATCATTGGTGGGGTCTGACCTTGAACAACGTCGGCTCCAGTACGGATATTGCTCGTAACCTCCGGTTCAGCTGTCTCCGCATGAGCGTCAATATCTCGCACAAGATCCCTTATGCTCGGAGTCTCATCATCAGTAGCATCGGCTCGACTCTAAACGGCGGGGAGTGGAGGGGCCGAGTAAAGGATCTGCTTGGGATTCCACAGCAAGGAATCCTCAGCCACTCCCAACGAATGCAGTAAAAGGAATGGGAAATTATAGCAATGGTGTGCCATTGTAGCTGCCTGACGAGCGTCTCGTCGTCGCCTTCTGAAAAATAATGGACATCCTCGGGCAGTAGGAGGCCTTGCACCAAACTCTGAGCTACTTTTCCCCCTTCGCCCTTGTCCCACAAACAAATGCTGGCGCTGGCCGGTAAAGGCTTGTCACCCAACTGAAAAGCGGGTTGCCAACCAACCTCGGATTGGGAAGAAGACGCCACGTTCGTCCCGACCTGAGCCGCTGGCGGAGTGATAACCGGCGTCTCTTGGATCCTAGACCCGCCCCTTGCACGGGGCGACGTCTTCGGTAAGGCATTAGATGGGGCAGGTGTATTCTTCTCGGCGACTCTTTTTCTCTTCCTGGTTTAACCCACAGGAAGAGCCGAATAGGTCCTTTGAGGAAGTGGGGGTTGTGAAACAGGTCCGGCACTAGGTATGAACCGAGCAAGGGTCATCTCCCTATACTTCACCATTTTTCCCATGTTGACGGAGTTAGTGCCCAAAGTACCTGCTGGTTCGGCCGCACTTTCCTCGGCAACTGGGGTAGCGTTTTCAAGCTATTCGACAGCTTCGTGCCTTCTTCGGCTTTGAGACACTCGCTCGGCGGACTCGTCCCTCACTAGAGCAATGTCATCTGCAGTTGTATAACAAGGACCAAGTTCTCAAGCTTCGCCAGTGGTAAGCGCGGGAGGAAGAAATTTTTTGTGCCGGACATCGATGTACGATAGGAGCAGACCATCTACCAAGAGCGCCTGGCTGAAGTTTTGCCAAGTATTGTACACCGGGTTAACGCCGAGGATCAGATAAGACGCCCGAAGTTGCCCGTCGTCGTGCACAAAAATCTCCGACCTCAAAACAAAGTTAAGATCCCGTGAATGTATGACTCGGGAGTCCGACAGAAACCTTCTTGATTCTGCAGCAAATTCGAAAACAGACAGATCAGTTAATGGCTCAAACAATGAAAAGATGCATGGTCATAATAATCAAAGGTTCTCGGTACCGACCAACATTACGTGGCGAAAGCGGGCAGAGCAACTCACCGGCAAGCCAGTTGCCGCGCACCCGAACAAACTCGTTGGCTGAGTTTTCATTAAAGTCAGGCAGGCAAGAGATAAGCCAGACTCGCATATCTCTAGTTTTCAAGTAATAGTCACTTGAAAAATTGCCGCATAGTTTATACATAAAATTGATGTCATGATGATTTAGTTGCAACCCGAACAGCTGATTCAGTCGGCTGACGCAACTAACGACCCTATAAAAATTTAGGGGGAGCTGGTCGGAGCACAGACCATAGAACCCTAGGGTGCCTACTATGAGAAGGTCTACAGGGAATCTAACCCCACCCTCAAGTATTGACATCAGCGGAAAGAACGCCGCTCTCGAATTAGCGGCCCTCTCGAGTTCGATATCGCCCATATTGCAGTACGCAATGTCGACCTCCTCTGGGACACCAAAGGTCTCTCTAAAACTAGCCAAGGTTGCCCCAGGGGTGAGAAGATGAGAATACCCCATTCCTAAAGTATGAAACGAAGAAGAATTGAAAAAATAGAGAGTTAAAGAAAACTTACTTCGGGCTCTAGGGAGTGAAGAACTGAGGATGAGTTTTTTCGCAAAAGAGGAATGCTCGGCAAGGCAGAGATAGGGAGCGTAAGGAACACAAAAAATGAAATGGGAGCCTAGAATGGGCTATTTATAGGACTTTAAGGCATTTAATGAGGCAGAAGCAGGAAAAACCTCCCAAATTCCTTTTGGGTAACCTTCCTACACGCATGGGCACGGTTTACGAACCGTCAGGTTGTTCACCATCTACAGAGTTTTAATTACTGATATGATGACCTGGCGCGACACCGTTTTTGAGAAATCTGCAATGACGATTGCCCTGACCGCGTGCAGGGAATGGACATTCATGGGGAGTTATCATCATGATCTGACCAGGATCCTTGATTCATCACCATAAGCGAAGCATGAATCAAGGGGGGGCTATTGTACGAGCGCCACCCTCCTTCAAGCCCACTTACTCGGAGGCCCACGAATGTGATAACACGTGTGAGAGCCTAACACTGATCACGTGTGAAAGCTTTCACGGCATGGCCGATGAGTGTGGAGTCTCGCATGGCATCACTTAGGGGATACCGCATCCAAGCAGGTTGGACTCAGAATGCACGGCAGCACTTAGGGGATGCCACCGCCGAGCAGAGAGCCTACTGGCGGAGCAGGTTCCAACGTTACTGTCATCTTCTCCCACCCATTACCAAACATCCACTTAAGTGAAATGATATTAGACCTTCCTTCCATTGCCTAGGGAATGCCCTTGCCGAGCATAAAGTCTAGCGGTGGAGCTAGTTCCAATGCCACTGCCACCCTCCCTACTCAAGATTAGACATCCACTTAGGAGAAGCAGTATTGGACCCCTCCTTCCACTCACCAGGGGAATGATCATGACTATTCCACTAACTATGGCTATAAATAAGCAAGGAGGATTCGGTTGGGGGGGTTGGCAATTCTTGAGAGAAAGACGAGAGAGGGAGAGAGGAGAGGGAGAGGGATCAGTCATCCTGGAAGAAGAGGGAAAGTGATAGTGGAAATCAGGAAAGCTGGGTACTGGATCGGCAGAGCATAGCATCACCCGTTGTAGGAAATTAGAAAGCCCACCATACAAATAGATTGTGAGCCCAAATACATCTTAGGCCCGACAGCCATACTTGGGAGCGCACAATATATATTGGACAAAAAACAATCATTTTACGGTTTTTAGAGCCTAAAAGCAATCATAGTTTGTTTAGAACTAGGAAAGCGCACGCTTTAACAGTATTAGGGATTAAAAATGATCATTTTAAATTTTAGAAACTAATATTTTTTTAAGGTTAGAAGTTTAAAGATTAGCAATATATTTTAGCCCTTAAAATAATAATTAAACTATATACTTTTACTAGGATACTTAACATTTTTTTTCAAAGTAGGATATTAACAATTGTGCCCTGCCCTCTATGCTGTGTGATCTGCAGGAAATGGTATGAATTTTGTATTTTAGTTGGATAAGGAGAAACCAAAATGTTGCTGGTGATGCTCTTCCTAAATCTGCTTTAAATGTAATTTCAGTTGGTTCCTATAGCAAAGTTACTTCACTAAAGAAGTCAACGATGCTTTCCTCTTAGAATCGTAGCTTGTATATGATACCCTTTCTATAGATCACACTTTCATTTTCTTCTGCAGAAAAAAAGAGAAGAAGAAAAAGAAATGGCTCTGTGGAAGACATTCACTATGCCACCTTTATTGAAGTGGAATAGATCTCTCCCTAGATATATCCACCTTTTACTGTCACCTTTAATTTAATTTTTCCTTTGCTTTTCTGTTTTTAACAGAACTATAAGTTATTTTGTACTTCTCTAAGCTCTAGACTTTATTCAAGGGCTAGTACTTCATCACTTTTATTAATGGGTCACACTATTCAATGTTGATGACATTTGGGCCAGGGTGATTAGAAGAACTGAACTACAATCAGTGTTTCGGGCTGAGCAAATACGTAAACTATCACTTTCTGTTGCCCACTTGCCCCTGTGAGGTTGGGACCCCTAACGTACATGTCCTTGGAAAAGGGTACCATTTGGCCTTCTATCCCTTTTTTTTTCCACCTCAAGATTCAATGCGAGGGACTCATTACTCACTAGTCCCTAGTCCCTGGTCACACTAGTCCGATTGCCTCTCTTTTGCGGTGTCTTTTGGACCACATTGCTAAGTTACAAAAAATAGTTTCAGAGAAAGGGCAAGGGCAAAAGCATTGACTGAATGGTGGATGTAATAGAAGTACCGAAAAGTGTAGCTAGTAAAAGCCAACTTTAGTAGACATAGAGCTCCTCATCCCAGCTAAAAAGCATGTCCCTCAAAATTATGAAGAAAATGACATTCTCCTCATTAAGACATGTATAAACTGTGACAAATAAGTTTATCTAACTTTCTTAAAAGAGTATTGTATTTTAAAAAATAAAATACTCCTATGCAAACCATGAAGATTTGTACAAGTGAGAAAAAATCTTTTTATATATAATAACTAATAATCAAAATGTGGACTTTTTGTTGATTACACTTCGTTGTGCCACGTGGCTGTACAAATTATTTCCTCAATTTCAATTTAAAAGACCGAAAAGTTGTCTTTTATTTAAACTATTATGTAACCCCGTGCATATGCATAGATACAATTATTTGATGGTTCAAATTATATAAATATTTTGTTTAGATGAGGTTCAAATTATACATAGTATTTAATTGGTTTTAGTCTATTATGTTTTTGTACCCAATAATTCACTTGTCACACAAATTAAAAACTTAGACAGATACATGGCGGAAAATTAAATTCCAATTGAAATCCTATTTAAAATCTATTTGGATTTGGACTCTTCAATTTTTACACTCAATAATTTACTTTGTACAATTTTAAAAATTAAATAAGACACATGGCGCAAAATTGAAGATCCAAATTAAATCTAATTGAATTTTTTCTAAGCTTTGGCTATATATATAGACTAGTGTATAATCTCATGCATATGCACGGATACATTTAAAAACAATCACAATTACACACACACACACACACACACACACACACACACACACACATATATATAATTTAGAATCTAATTAGATTTAGACTCTTTTGTTTTTGCATTCAATAATTTACTTGTCGCAAAAATTACAAAATTAGATGGAATATATGTGCAAAATTGAACTCCAATTAAAATTGAAATTAGAATCTAATTGAATTTAGACTCTTTAAATTTTGCACCTAATAATTCACTTGGCATACAGATTTAAAAATTAGATGAGACACATGGCGCAAAATTTGATTCCAATTTAGAATTTAATTGGATTTTCTCTTAACTTTGGCTATTAATATATATATATATATGACTTATAAAGTTGAATTCTTTTTAGTTATACAAAAAAAGTTCATAAATATAAAATCATTCAAAAATTATATTTTTTGGTTTACTTATATTGGACTTATCGCTTTTTACACTATATTAACTCATTTGACACAATAATTAAAAAACTTAGATTAGATGAGACACATAGCACAAAATTAAACTCTAATTGAAATCCAATTTTTACATTGAATTAACTCACTTGGCACACAAATTTAAAAACTTAGATTAGATGAGACACATGGCGTAAAATTAGATTCTAATTTAATTCCAATTTAAAATCTAATTGGATTTTCTCTTTGCTGCACCTATTATTATAATATAGATTAGTCGTTAACCTATGTGATGCATGGAATATTAGTTACACCAATTTTCTCGTTACATTGCTATTATATATATGGTTTTGAAAACCACCATTGGATATTGCATATACAATATCAATTTGCAATTATTGTTTGCGAAATTTATTAAATACAACACAAAATAAACTGGAAAATTGGTCAAATAGTATCTCCTAAATTGAAAGGGTAGGTGTATAATGAATCGTTCAGCACAATTACAATTTGTTGCGTTCAATATCTTCATATACAAAATATCTAAATAAAAATAGTATAAAAAATATGCTCATTAGTTAAGTAAAAAAAAACAAAAAACAAAAATCTAAACAATTTAATTTGTATGAAAAACTAATAAAAGCAAAATTCAATTTTGATTCTAATTAAATTTTCTCTAAACTTTAATCTAAACAAGCCCTTATGTAATATACCTTGACTATGTAATATATATATATATATATATATATATATATATTACATAGTCAAGGTATATTACATAAAGGCTCGTTTAGATTGAGAGGGGAAGGGGGGGGGGAGTGAAGGGGAGTAGAGTAGAGTTAGTTTAAAATAGACTAATTTTGGGTCGAATCTACTTTGCTCCCCCTCCTTCCCCTCAATTCAAATAGATCATAAATGACATATAAATTTGAATTGTTTTTAATTATATGATTAGGTTTTTTATGATTTATTTATATTGGACTCTTCATTTTCTATACTGTACGTTTTTAAACCTCTTAAAACAACCAGATTAACCTAGTTATTTAGCCAAGTTATTAACTTTGGTAAATTATGCAAATCTAGGTTAACACAAATATATCATATCGTGCAAAGCAACGGAAATATAAAGAACACAATGATATGATGACCCAGGAAAACCAAACCGATACAAAACCTGGGGAGGATTTAACCTAGCTATCCTCAAGGTAAAACTGAATCCACTATGAAAGAATCAAAGTTTGTACAATAGCGACTTAGACCACTAACATCCTATTGCTACCCACCAGTAGAAAACTTATTGACACAATCACGTGTAAGCTCCGAGACCACGGACTCCTTCTATCTTGGATTCTCCAGCAAGTAAAAGCACTCTCGCTTGTATATCTTTAAGCTCTTATGGCAGCAACTGAATGATCATCAAGCTCTTGAAGAAATCTCTTTCTTGATAATCCTAAGCTTGTGTGAAGGCGAGTACCTCTCAGATCTCACAAGAGATTCACACAAACAACAATATAAGCAACCTAAAAAACGTGGCTAGGGTTTGCCTTTTATACCTAGGGCAAAACATAAAACCCTACACGTTATATGGGCTTAGGGCTGAGTTGGAAATTCTGCAGAAAAAACAATCTGCACGACTTTCGATCGGTCGAGTCTAATTCTCGATCGATCGAGCCAGGTAGATTTGCACAGTAACTTTCCAGCAACTCGATTCCAACTTTACATTAAAGACACACACTTTGAGCAATCTAAACACGACTTAAACATTTTGATCATGGTTTGCCAACAATATAAATTAGAGTTCTAATACATTTAAACCTAAAGGTCTTAGAACCTAACATATACTAAATTAACTCATTTAGCACAAAAATTAAAAAAATTTAGATTAGATGGGACACGTGGCACAAAATTAAACTCTAATTAAAATTCAATTTTTACATTGAATTAACTCAATAGGAACAAAAATTTAAAATTTAGATTAATTGAGACACGTGGCACAAAATTAGACTCTAATTCAATTCCAATTTGAAATCTAATTGGATTTTCTCTCAGCTTTACCTATTATTATATATATAGATTAACTGAACCTTTTCAATACAATTACAGTTGGTGGCTTGATTCGGTTTATTTAAAAAACTGAACCGTAATCTATACTACTATTTAAGGGGCTTTTCCTGTTTGGACTGGATTTTTTTTAATTCTAAAATACCTCTACATCCCTATGTTTAAGTAGAAACAAAACTAAAGACAATCCGATAAAAATACAACCCAAACTCCCACTAAAACATTACCTAAAATATAGGGTCACTCTTCTGTTTCAAATTTCTTTATCCACTTATAAATTAGATTCTCAAAATAAAAATTGTTAGGACATATGTGGAACATGTTAAGAACATATGTCATTTAGAATTGACTTATCCTTTGATAAAACACACTTTCTTGTAAGAGCATTCTCATCAACAATTCTAAAAAATTTAGCATTTACCATTTCAAAACCCAATTTTATAACATATAACACACCACTTTATAATACAACCTATATCAAAACTTCTATTTTTTTTTACCATTTCATTTAAATATTGTTTCTTTATTATTTTTCAATAATTTTTTATTTTTTCTCTCTCCTCTGTCTCTGTCTCTCCTGTCTTTCTCTTTCTCACAGCACCGCCAATGCCACACTACCAACAATCACCACAAAACCCACCACCCAACCACCCACCAAAACCCCACCACCCATACCACAACTGCCACTAACAAAAAAAAAATCACAGCAGAAAGAAACCTTCACATCCACATCCACCCACCACCACCACATCCACTCACCACCACCAACCATAGCAGGAAAAAAATAAAAAAAAAAAACCTCCATCGGTGAGGGGATCGAGACCTACAGCCTACAAATTGGAACCCAAGGCGTGAGAGAGAGATAATCATAGATCTGAACTGGTGAGGGCGAATCGGAGGCAGCAGTGACTTGGCGATGTTGCGGCCAAAGAGTAGAGAGATCGAGTGACAGAAAGTAGAGAGATCGACGACGAGCAGAGACCGGCGATGTGCAGAAACAGGTGACGAGCAGAAATTGGCGACAAGCACGACAGACCATGAACCACGGAGAGAGAAGAGAGAATAGAGAACAGAGATGAAAGAAGTGAGAGAGAGGAAAGAGAATGAGAAATCAGAAAGTGCCGTTAGGGAATAAAAAAACTATTTTTTATTTTACAATACAACTACAGTGCCCTCTCAAAAATGAGATTGCACTGTAGCAAGATTGTAAATTTTATAACATATACCAGTTTTGATGGAGATGGTTTTTTGGGGTTTAGATGCTAAAAAATATCATTTATAGCATATGAGAGGCTTGATGAGAATGCTCTAATTGGGTAGATCTAGGATGTGTTTAATACTTTAAGGAACAAGAGTTCAAGTCCAAGTATTGAAAACATGCAAATTTGTTCAAGAATCAAGTGAAAAAGTGTTGTTCATTAAAACTTGACAGATGTATCTATCGATATTTAAAATGTGAAGCTCGACAGATAGCTTGACAGTTGTATCTATCAAAAATTACAAAAATATGTTTTTTAAATATGTTTTTCACGCATATCCAAGCTATGTGTTTATGTTTTCTTTTCTCACAATCGTAGACATATATAAGGATTATTTTTAGGGTCATCATAAAGTTGTTGCACTTGTTGTTGCAAGCATATTGTGACCAGAGACAATTTGCCCTAGTTCATCTTTCTCTTGGAGAAACTACCACGTTTGTACGCCGTAGGGTTTTGTAACCAATGAGCTTCTTGATCTTCATCGTGTGGATAAACTGAAGAACTTTTTAGCCAACATTCTTCTTAAGTTGGTGTGTTAGTCACGTACTGGGAACTATGCATTGATTGGTTAGTCACGTACTTTGACCTGTGCATTGAAAGGAGATATTATTACTACATTACAAGTCCAATTGTGTATTGGGGTAAGGGTTCAACTGTATGTTGGTATAAGGTACTGGGATTCCCTTACTTATAACCGCTTGTTTTGATAATAGTGAATTCTCGGGAGTGGTGACCTTAAATTCACCCAGTGGGGTTTTGTCTCGAAGGTTTTCCCTATTCGTAAACAAATCACCATGTTAAATTTATTTTTCGCTGCATTTAGTTATTTGGTGATTTGTTTGTACTACCACGTGTATTGCAAGTTAATTAACTTAATTAATTCACTTAGCTAATTAATTGGTTAATTTACCCAAGGGGTCAATACATTCTTGGCCTATCAAAAATTATATATATAAAATAAAAAAAAACACAAATTTTTTTTTCTACGAACACTAAAAAGAAAAAAAAAAGAAAGCTTCATCGCATGATTGAAAGATACAAGGGTTATTTTACTCAACAACTCTGCCATTACCATTTAAGGGTTATTTTATTCAACAACTTTGTCATTGCCATTACGGGTTCATTTTATTCAACAAATTTTCCACTGCCATTAAACAGTTCTAAGCAGTCACGTTACTCAAGATTGAATTTTCATTTTATTTTTGCAATTTTTTTAGTCATAGTCAATTAGTATTTTAGATGTTGACACAGTTTTTTCAAATTAGCAAGTATGATTGAAGTTATACCCTTGGTTGCAGCTAATGTTAAGTTTTCCTGATCCATAGCAAGGTCATGATGACCTCAAACAAAGTTGCTCCAAGTTTAAATCAAAAAGGGTAGAACCGAAAAAAGATCACCTTGCCAATGGCAGCAGTAGTGTTTCCAGCAGCATCTAAAGCATCTGTTCTTTCATGAATCTCATGGCTCATACCAGCCATTTCTGCAACTCCACCAGCATTGTCACTTATGGGGCCATAAGCATCAATTGCAAGACCAGTGGCAATAGTGCTGAGCATTCCCAAAGCAGACACAGAAATTCCATGTATAGCAGCTAAGCTAAAGCTCACATAAATGGCAATGGCAAATATGGGAATGATGACAGATTTGTATCCAAAGCCAATCCAAAGATTACATTTGTTGCAGCACCAATCCTACAAGAATTTGCTACATCCTTCACTAGACTGCAAATATCATAATTATAAGTTGATGGGTACTATAAATAGAAATATACTCAAACGCATGTTTTCTATGAGACATTGTTACACAATGCACAATGAAAAATTCCTCAAATTGAAATTTCTTTAGGATTGTTGATGCCCTCTTTGGGAGTCATAAATCAAAGGTACATGTCACAAAGTGATGAATGACATACAAGAGATGCATAGATGACATGTTAGTGATGGAAAAAGCCCATAAGGCAAAGGAGATCTAGTATGACTTGTTTGTGGCTCAAATAGATGTCTATGAAAGTTCACTTAGTGTGTAAAACACAAGTGAATGTTTAGACCCCCAATTTCAAATATAACCAACACAAGCTTACACTCAAACAATATATGTGTAGAATGATAAGTACAAGCAAAAACCCAAACAAATAAACGACTCTACACCACAATAAATCACAACATAGTAGCAATTAAAAGGTATGAGTAAGGGTTAGAGAGATGCAAATATAAAGATAACACGGGCACATATTATCGAAGAGGAAATCGAAGAACTCGGCGAAAAACCTCTCCGCCGCCCTCCAAGGCTAATCTACGCAATGCACCTAAGCCCTCCTAGCTTCTTGCTCCAACAAGGTTAAGTCTAACCGTGTCTTCTTTAGCTTTTGAATCCCGCAATAAGCTCATTGCATCAACCAAGTAAATTGGTCGTCTTTGAACTATTTCCCAAGCACCAAAATACCTCCTCATTGTTATGAATATGGTGAGATAAGAATTTGGCTAATGAACCTCTCAAGAGTATGTCAATGGAGAGGGTGAAAGTAGTGGAATTTGGAGAATCAAAAGTCTAAGATTGTGGATGAGTCAATCTTGGTTTTCTTTAGGGTTTTTCTCTTAAAATTCTCTCTGGAAGCTCTCTACATTTTGTGGGTATAAGGGTATTTATAGTAGGGTACGTGAGGAATGTGAAAAGTCATTTTTCTGCAAAACAGGGCATTCTAGTGACTCACTCGCTAGTGGGATGAGTCGCGAGTTAACTGTCAGGCCAGACTGTCTATTTTTGTCCTGTAGTGCTCCAACTGTCGTGACCCTTCAGTTTCCTGCATACTTCACATATGTGGCATTTTGGCGAGTAGTCGCGAGTCACTCAAGAGATCCAATCGCAAGAATCCTCTGAATGCTCACACACTTGAATTCTTCACTCTTCTCACACACAACCCTTACATTATTCCCACCTACATTCAGGGTATCTAATTGCTGAAATACAAGCAAATTTGACACGGAATAAAGCCAACACATGGTTGAATAAATTCAACCTTATAGTCTAGAAGCCCAAAGAGAGGCAGACTCATGCATGAGTGGGAGATTGTTGGGAATATTCTTGTGAGTGAAGTCCCACGTTAAATAAAAAAAGATAAAAAAGAATAGTTAAAATAACATATTTTGACTCAAACTCATAGGCTTAAGCCTTTTGGGTTAAGTGATGTTCCTATATGTTATATTAACTAATCGATATGCTTCTGGATTCATTACTTCCTTACTTTTTGGTCTTGTGCCATTGCTTGTGGAATTGTTCTCGTTGCATTTGCTCTTGCGTTCCATCTTCAGCATGCTTTTCTAATGCAGCTTTTGGCATTGCCTTTGTCCTTGGTTCCTGGCAACCATCTCAGCTACTTTCTCTTCAAAAATGGGATTTATGCCTCTTATATCACTGTTTGCAATGGGAGCTACATTCGTCCCTGCTACAAATTCTAGTGCCTTGATACTTGCAGGTCACTAGAGCGTCAGTGAATAACTTGCATACAGTAACCAGTTTCCCGGTGAGCATTCACACCCTTCAGTCATTCATTTCATGTGGAGCACTTGTCTTTCATGCTTTAGCTGAGGGGCTTGCACAAGGAGTGGCTGCACCAAAAGCTCCTGGACTCGGTAGGTACATGGTTCTTCTTGTATGTCTACATGGGTCCCCTCGGAGTCAGGGTACAGCTGTGGCTAGCTGCATATTTGGGGCTACAGACAGCTGCCATAGGTCACTTGCAGCTGCTGCCCAGTCTAATTGAATTTACAGGGCCAATATCTGCTATTGGAGCTATACTTGAAGGAATTGACTATACAGGTTTAGACCATGTGATGGTGTTTTGCTTGTGGGGGATTACTCAGGTTAAATCAAGTGTTTGCTTGTCGTGTTTATAGGCTATTGGAGCTATACTTGCAGGAATTGGCTATACAGGTTTAGACCATGTGATGGTGTTTGCTTGTGGGGGATTACTCAAGTTAAATCAAGTGTTTGCTTTTCGAGTTTATTCCTATGGCACAGGGCAAAATGCTTGAATATTTTATTTGTATTTGTCACATCTTTTCTTCTTTGATGAATACAATGCATACCTTTTCAACCTTTTAACAACAACGTATAACCAATATTGTTCAACCTAGTCTGCTAGTTACATGACTAAAAGTCTAAAACATATTTAGTCATTCTGGACTTAAATTCTCTAGGAAAGGGGTCAGGGGATTAGGAGGGAGAAAAAGAAAAATCATGGCTTCTTAGTGGCTGAATGTAAATGAAACCTCAGAAGTTTCTTGCACTAGTGCAACACATACTTAAGCCTGTTATTGGGTTTTTACTAAATTCAAGTGACTATTGTGTTTACACATTTGATGAGAAGGTATATAAGCTTCTTGTGGCAGTCTAAACCTTATTAATTGCAAAGATGGCGTTTAGGTAATTCTATATCGATTGCATGCTAGCTATGGAAGCAATAAATGTTGGAAATAGTTTGGACATAAGCCATACAGTGAATGAAAATGAATATCAGGTTGAAGGGTTGCCTTCTCATTTTTCTTGTTTTGTTTAGGTAAGCCCGACTTATACATACAAGTGAGGAATAAGCCTTCTAAGTTCTATCCTGAATTAAAAGCACCGGTCAGGACTTGAATTTTTTCAGTTAAAAGTTAAGGAGGAATTAATTTTTTGAAACGCACAATTACCCTCGAAAGGTAGCAACTTCTCATTTTACCATATTTCTTTTGGACAAAAGTTAGCTGTAAATTTGATTGTAGCCCAAAAGGCCATACAACCCCATTACATGATGAGTGGACCAAACCCAAAACAAGTAATAATGATAAATGACACGTGTCTCTATATTGCACATGACTCATTTAAAATGATTGAA
The DNA here is from genome assembly GCF_040712315.1 of Castanea sativa. Taxonomy (NCBI): domain Eukaryota; kingdom Viridiplantae; phylum Streptophyta; class Magnoliopsida; order Fagales; family Fagaceae; genus Castanea; species Castanea sativa. The sequence goes on along the minus strand of NC_134021.1, from coordinate 22,716,326 downwards.
TACAAAATTGCTTATGTATGGTTTAATAAATGAACACATATCTTATTATTGTTGGTTTGTAGCCAAATTTTGTCATTTTCTTAGTTTTTATCTAAAAGTTGTTTAGTTGTTGTTTCAATAAATAGTTTTGATAGAATTTACACTCATGTCGTTCACTCTGAGAGTTCTATATCATTTGGCTAAAACGCTAATCGATTTTTTTTATTTATAAATAGTTGTTATTGGAAGCAATCATTCAATTTCGTTAAGTGAGTTTTTAAGTATTATCATGATAGGTAAGAAAAAGAAAAAACCAGTTCACAATTACCTCATTAAACCAGTTCCTTCACTATGAAGATGCATAAGTAGAGATCAAATCCAATGTATAAACTTTTGGGCCTTTTGGCATGTATAAACTTTTTCTTTCATTAACGAGAGACCATTAGGCCATCCTTAGTGTTTCTAATATTTTCAGATCTTCTAAAATTGTTAGGGTACTCTACCAAGTAAATTTCTTTAAATCACCTCTCAATTAAAATTATTGGTTTAAGATGCTGCCACATCATCAATTCACTAACTTACACTCTTAAAAACACACCCAAAAAAAAAAAAAAAAACAAGGGATTAAGCCCAAGAATGCCATGAGCCTTAACGTTAGAAAACAAACTGATCTAACTTTTTTTTTATGGAACAAATCTAAAACTTGAAAAATTCATGAACCTGCAAATTACTTCTGCCATTTTTCCCATCTGAATCCAAAAAAAAAAAACAAAAACTCCGGGTATATAAGCTATCTTAGTCTCTCTCGTCTTTGTTCTCTATCTATTGTCTACTAGTTTCTTCCTTTCTTCTTTTTTTTTTTTTCTTTATTTCCGTCCTTGGCTTGATATTAGATTTTTGTTGTTTTGCAATTTTACTACTGCATCAATGTTTATTAATTGTTCAAAAAAGGTTTTTTTTTGGGCTACCGTTTGCCTACAAGGTGTTTGATAATTGTTCAAGATAAGAAACAGAGGAAAAAAACAAGATAATTGTATTGGTTTGTTACCTTTAGTATAATCTTAGACAAAGAGCAAGGCCACTATAATTATAGAGAAGAAAATAATGATTCTTATCTCATGACCAATTTCATGGATGACCTATATTTATTTAGTTTATGGCTTGCATTCTACTTATGCAGTAATAATATGGTTTTTCTTGTAAAATTGATAGGGCGCTTGTAGTGGGTTATGTGATATCCATAGTTGGATCATTGTCAAAGCCAGGGTGGCCAATGGCATTCTTTACAAGTTCTGGCAATTGGGACCCCTTTACATATTGATGATTTTTAAAAATTTTAATCTTTACTTTTGTGTTTGCCCCACTATGTTTATAATTAAAACCGATGAGTGATTACTAATTCTTTTTACCCTTTATTTTCACTCAAATGATATTTTGAGTCTTCTGCCCCTAGAAAAGAATTCAGAACAAGTCTAGTTTGTTTATAATCTCAATTTTAAGCAAGTGCATGATTTTGCAACTTGCAGTGTGACATTTTTTTCCCTTTCTTTTAGAAATTTAATGTATATTGATCTTTACGTCCCACTTTGACACTTTTTTTTCCAGCTTCTGATTTCAGGTTCACTTGAAAGCTTGGATGTTGAAGATCTATGATTGCACACTAATTATGCAAGGGGCTATCACTGTGTAGATTCCACAGTGGCTTTTAGAATTTAGTTCATAGGAAAAAGACAATAGCAGAGATCAAAATATTTAAGAAAAATATGAATCAATAGTGCCGAAAATGCTTCATGTGTTACCAATGTTTCAGTAGTTATAGATATGTAATGAATAGTTATTGGCAATAATATCAATTTTATCACTCTTATCTTACTTTGTTATTTTATAGATGCTTGTAAACTATGCATGTAATATAATGTAATTTATTGCTAAACATTAAAATTGCCAATAATATTCATTTAAAATCTAGAAGTTTCAACTTTGCACAAGGTACAAATGTTTTAAAGAAGAAAAAATGCTACATATCAAAGGCCTATCTCCTATTTTGTAAAGGTACAATCTTAACAATAGAAAATTGTAACACTGGCAGTATTAACAATGGTCTATCCCCTCCTCTCTTTTACAACAACGACAATCTTAACAAAAGAAAATTATAACAACGACAGCATTAACAATGACCTATCCCCTCTTCTCTTTTAAAATAGGGACAATCTTAACAAAAGAAAAATGTGGCACTAGTAGCATTAACAAAGGCCTATCTCCTCTTCTCTTTTACAAAGTCCATACCTTAATAAACTACTGGCTTCACTATATATCAAGCTTCGTTGTGGCCTAGTTCGAAGATAGTTTTTTTTATCAATTCCAATGTAGCCAAGATTAGCCCTTCCACTAGTCTCTCTACTCATTAACTCATGTATCTCCTTAGGCTAATCCCAGAAGCATAAGCTAAATCAATAGCGAAAGCTTAAATGCCAGACATCTTTCATTCTGATTGCATCATGAAAGTAGTTGCTTGCAAGATGAAGAACATGGTTGTGCTCAAATACAAAATCATACACCTTGTAATATCTGGTCTCACGAACTAATGAAACACCCAATCGTACTAGATAATTAGTCCTTGTTTCCTATCAAGGTTGACTGGTTAGATGATCTCGTTTATCAAGCTTACGAGTACCCTCTTTAGAACAAAATTCTTCTCAATGTTATTTCTCCATCTATCTTACTTTTATTTGCATAATGCTTTCAAACACTAAACCCCATTTTTTTTTCCATAATTTTTCTAAAACATCCAAGCTGCCTCTAACATATCAAACTCCATACCAACCTCCAGGGTACAATCAATCATGGTATCCTTGTTTTGACAAAAATGATCATCCTATAAAAATACCCAAAAAAAAAAAAAAAAAACTCAATTCCATAAACTGAAGCTGAATATTTCAAATATACCAAGGTCCCATTACTAATATACTCAAACTAAATAGACAAGTTTGAAACAATCATTGCAATAGCAAAACCTGATAACATGAAAGAAAAGGACCAAAGCAAATTACCAAATCTAACAGCTTACAAATCATCAGAAAAATTAGCAAAAACACAAAACAAACTGATTACACCAGTACATGTATATTGTTTTATGCAGTGAACCCTAGTATAATTGAGTGATTCATAGTAGATGCCTGCTAATTAATATATAGTTGATTCCAAGTGGTTAAAGGCATCATTGCTCTTTGTCTAAGATTATACTAAAGGCAACAAACCAGTACAATATCTTGTTCATCTACTTTGTTTCTTATCTTGAACAATTATCAAACACCTTGCAAACAAATGGTAGCCCAAAAAACATACCCTTTCTTGAACAATTATTAGACATGATGTTTGACAGGAAAAAGCATACACCCCAGTTAAAAGCTGCTGAGTTATATATAAGTGTGGAGCCTTGTACAGAAGTTGGCGGTGAATATGTGCAACAAACAATTTTGGAGGGTGGTGAAAAGGAAGAATTGCAATCTCTTAGGCTTTATGGTGAGAGTCGATTTTCGTTTAGGTGGACCGTGATCATTTGCATCGTGTGGTTGCTCAACTTGATCACGTTTACCCTACTCAACGTGTCCATCATGTGGTTGCGTTGCTTGAGCGACATGTATCAAGGGAGAGGAGGAATTAGGACGCAATTGTGTATAAATCGGGCTAGAAGACATTAGCTCAACTTGGGGTGTTTGAAGGCTAGGGGTGGGTATAACTGTTTGGGGGGAGCTATAAGACGGGGCCATGGGCAAGTTGTGGTCAATGGTGGTGGTTTGTGGGGAGGACTCGAATCCAGCATGGGTAAACCACAAGGGAGATTTGGTGTCAATGGAAGGGATGGGTGGCATGGGAGGCCCGGTTGTGTCATAAGGGGTGGACAAGGGTGGATTAAAGGTCTCAGTGGCAAGATGAGGAGTGGGGGCAGGTCCGTGACGTGTATGCACTGTAGCAGCTGAGCTTGTACTAGGCCATACATCTGATGCTTTAGTATGGCTTGCTACTTCATCATTGGATGGAACATCTATGTGATAAACCTCAAGGGCTTTCTTGATGAACTTGTATTCTTTAGAGTCTTCATTAAACCAGTTAAGGACAACCAGTTGGTTGGCAATCTGTCATTAAAATGCGGGCATTATTACATAGAACACAGACATGACATTAAATAGAAATTGAAAAACAAAATAAATTTGTACACATTACCAAAATTTCCATTTTAGCACTATCACGGTCAATATACAGTCGATTGATCCTACGATACCACACCATGTATGGATGATGACGCAACATCACCTCCTCTATCCTCTCTGCATGATAGACATACTCGAAACGATCATTCCATTTCTGAATATGGGCTGCATGTTCCACCCTCCAATTTTTTTTTCTACCTTGCCCCTTGCATCTATTTTATGCAATTCACGATTAGTATTAACATCTTCGGGTTGTTCCTGCTTTAGCCCAAATTGTCGGAGGACACGATTATGGAGGTGGAACTCTACAAGCCAAAAACATATAAGTGGAACTGTCGACCTCCACACGTTACTTCCCTCGATGCAAAAATTAGGAGGAAGGAGGCTCAATTCATCCGTATATGGCTCCCACTTAAACTACAGTAGCCCCCAACAAAAGAAACAACGTTAAGCAATTTTCTCATAATTTGCATAACTAGTACAATAGTGGGTAATGAAATACTTTTTATGATTTTGATTATAATGGGTGTAACTTCAAAGACGTAAAAAATAGATATAAGCATTATATAAAAAAAAATATTATACCTGGTCGGGCCATGTCACGGCAAGATGATTGCGATATGCGGAAAGCACGTGTGTGGGAGTGTTCTTTGTACACTTAGCCCTTGCCCACCAACAAGCACATAACATAGCATGGTCATTAGTCATTTAAATAAAACTCAAACAATAAAACGATTGTGGCATAATACATCTAATGATAGCATAATAATTATGCAATATATACTTACTTCATGGCAAGAGGAATTGGTGGTGGTGGACCATGAACACCCTTTGGTGGAGGCACCTTCTATGGGGACATATGTGGGAATCTGACATATATCTACAACTGGACCAAAATCAATGCTCCACCAATTTGCTTTGCCGTCTTTTTGCTTGCCTTGCACAATTGTTTGTACAACCATGATAGGGTTGTACTATCCCAACTATACTTAGGTGGATTATGAAGGTTCTCCATGAACTCCGACCACATGAGGTGGACCTTATCTCCGAACTTGTCAAAAAATACCATCTCCCCTAGTAGGGCTAATACATAACAGCGAGCATACTAATGAACCTGCAATTTATTGGCATCTGGAGGCAACGGTTGAATGATTCGGTCAACGAGTGCTTTTATTTGAATCCTTTGACCATCTAGCACGGTTTTATTTTCATCTAAAATTTGAATTTCAAGCATTTCATTACACACAACTTTCCAAGTTCTTTTAGTGAACCCAACCATTACTGAACCCTTGATGGGCATCCCCATTATAACTTCCACATCTTGCAGTGTGATTGTCATCTCATCATGTGGAAGGTGGAAAGAATGAGTCTCTGGGCACCATCGCTCTACAAATGCAGTGATCAATGCATGATCAAGCTTTATGGATGGGACCATGTGCAGACACTCTAAACCAAGCAACCTCACTATGGCAATCACACGCTCATCTACCATAAGATCTCGATTGTCAACTCTTCCTGGAAACATCGACAATTTAGTGTGCCAGGAGGATCCTGCACATATTATAACAATAGATAAATATCTTATACTTTGATCAAGTACGTAATATGCCATTAAATAACAATTCAACATCCAAAAGCAATAGTATAATCTATAAGTTTATTTTTGAATCAATTTTAGGTTTCTTTTATCACTTCACAAAAAAGTTAATAAATCACCAAATACCATTATGCGAAAATTTTTACCTGGCCTCTAGGGTTCCAAGTAACTCAGATCAATGATTCACTTGTTCTATCAAAATGCTACGATCAATGGGCCCAGGATCTATTGTCATGCTGCAAAAAGTAATGTCATTTCAATTAGAAATAAAAGAGAGGAAAAAGAAAAGACACAAGATTTATTTTAAACCAATATAAAATATCGTCTAAAATCCTTTAAATTTACAACACTCAATAATCAAAGTAATAAAATCAAAAAAGAAGCAAGGTAAAAAAAAAAAAAAGATCTAAACTTTCTTTCCATGACTTGTGTGCATTTTCTCAGCAACCCTAACAAAAGTAAATAAATTTAACCCCAAAAGAAAAAGTAGCAATCTTTTTCACATTTTGCTCTATTGGAGTAATGGATTTTGTTTTGTTGACCGTTTGAAGAGATCCAAAATATTTGAAGAAATAGTAAACAGGCCCATAAAACTAAAAAGTAAAGAAAAAAAAAATCCCAAAACTAAACCAACCCCAGAAGGAAATTAGCAAACCAAAAGGCCCTAATGAAGAAATTCAAGCATAAACTACAAATTACACTAAAATTAAACATTACCAGAATCTAAATCACCTACCCTATTATTTATGTAACCAAGCATAAATCCAACATTAAAATATGGTTAGTAAACAAACCCAGTTATTAATCACAAGCAGAGCAACGAAATTGAGCTTAAAAATTAAACTTACCTTGCAGGCACGACCAAGGTCAGGAACGTGAGGAATGCCGAAGTATTTAGACGATGTGTGACTGAGAGAGAGACCGAAGAGAGAGAGGGATGTCGTGACTGCAAGGAAAAATCAAGAGGGACGCCGTGAAGGAACGCTGGTGTATTTAAATGATGTGTGACTGAGAGAGACCAGAGAGAGAGAGAGAGAGAGAGAGAGGGATGTTGTGACTGCTGGGAAGAATCAAAATGTGAAAGAGATATAGTGCCCTAGAAATCGAGTTTATTAATCTCGGTCTCCATTTAAAAAAAAATAACTGAACTTCCCATCTGGGGTTTTTTTTTTACTGCATGGAACTTGAGTTTCGTAAACTCGAGCTCCACGTGTTTTTTTAAAAAAAAATTATTTCAACGTCAGATTTATGTTGGTCGGACCTCGACTATAGTAAAATCGATTTTGAGGTGGAACTCGAGTTTGGCAAACTCGAGTTCCAAAATCAGTCCAACTAACTAAATACTTTTAGGCACATGCTATTCACCAAATTTTTTCCTAAAATTTTACTATTTACCAAATTTTGCCCACAAATTACTTCCACCAGTTTTCCCATCTGAATCCAAAACATACTCTTGGGCAAAACAATTCAAGAAGAAAACTGGACCTTCTTTTACAACTTTCCTACATCCTTGAAACTTTCAATATTTTCAATCACAAATGATGGATCCATCCAGCTCAATCCCTTCAAATCATCCATGGATGACCATTGAAAGCCCAATGGAGGACAGATATATCAGCTATCTTACTCTCTCTCTAGTCTTTGTTCTCTGTCTATTGTCTATAGACTACTAGTTTCCTCCTCTCTTTTTTCGTTTCTTTAATTCATACCAGTGATGAAGCAACAAACCACACTAAAACACCAGATGTAGGGCCTAGTACAAGCTCAGCTACTACAGTGCATACACGTCACGGACCTGCCCCCACTCCTCATCTTGCCACTGAGACCTTTGATCCACCCTTGTCCACCCCTTATGACACAACCGGGCCTCCCATGCCACCCATCCCTTCCATTGACACCAAATCTCCCTTGTGGTTTACCCATGCTGGATTCGAGTCCTCCCCACAGACCACCACCGTTGACCACAACTTGCCCATGGCCCTGTCTAATAGCTCCCCCCAAACAGTTATACCCATCCCTAGCCTTCAAACACCCCAAGTTGAGCTAATGTCTACCAACCCGATTTATACACAATTGCCTCCTAACTCCTAGCTATGATTTCCCTTATAGCTATGGTTTCCATGGTGAGCTTCTCAAATTATTTCTTTCTTTCATATTCCACTTCGTCCTTTTCGTCCCATTCTTCATCTTCCTCCTCATCATCATGGATTTCGTCCTTTTCGTCCCATTCTTCGTCCTTTTCCATATGGATTTCCATATGTGGATTTCCAACCTAGTGAGCCGCCCTCCCATTCTCTTAAGGGCTTCTCCATGTTCATCTAAAACCTTAAGGATCCTTTGTGCCATTAGGTCTTCCGTGGAGGTAGTCATGGTTTCTTGGGGGGTTCCTTCTTCTTGATGTGTGTCCTCAATCTTGATGAAACGTCTTCCTTTCTCTTGAGTCCAAATAGGGGTAGGGACATGTTTTCTTGACTTTGGCAGTGCAATGATGCCTGAAAAAGCCCAATTTTCATTAAGTTCATGTCCTAATTAAAAGATTCCTTTTACTTTTAGATGTTCTTAGAAAATTCTTAAGTTCATTCTAATGGAGGCCAATTACAATGTCACTCCCTTTCCTCTCATGGATCCTTGCCCCTTATATCATTGGGCTTTGGTCCATTTACAATAAAGTTCTCATCTTACTCTCATGGGCTTTCATTAGAATGTACTTAGAAATTTTCAACCTTTTGTCTCAAACTTGGGCTTACAATGTATTCATCACTTTTGAGCTTTTCATTATTTATTCATCATTTCACTTCCTTTTTCTTTTTTCTTTTTTTTGAAATAGCCCTCTAGCTAGAATACATTGTAGCCTTCCTCTTAAAATCCATGAAATTATCATCATTTTGGGCCTAGGCATGCAACAAGGAGGCCCAAGATTAGAAAAGTTTATTTTGGATTTGTAGGATGTTGGATGCTAAGTCCATAGCGTATGTGTTATCTTAGGCCCAAAGTCCTCTTTTTCGAAAGGGCTTTTTCCACTTGGGCCTACGATAGCAATTAATACATAATCCTATGAACCTTTCAAGTTGAGATATGCCTTTGGATTTAGTGACAAGTCTCTTATATATGAGAATTTCTTTTCTTTTATCCCATGACATCTTAGGGTATACCATAACTTTAGGGTCATTCCTTTTCATTCTTATACCTTTTATTTGTCCTTTAGAATTAGGTGAACACATGATATATGGTTGAACAAACAAGAGATATATATAAAAGGTATCCTTTGTGATAGGATCTAGGATCTCTCTAGTGTGAGTAGGCTTCCTAAGACTAAAGGGAGAGATAAGTAGGTCACTCACAACTAGGTGGGCTATGATTCCAACCGAGAGCCTAAGTGGACTCCATGGTGGATAGGTAGCAAACCTTTAATATACTCAAAGCCCATTATAGGCGATGTCACCAATTGTGAGTTGGTGGGATGAATTTCGAAAGATTTAGGCCCGAATGGAGCCTTCCACCTTCCCATTTATCGCCAACCAAGATTAAGGGACAAAAGAACAAGTGAATGTGTGTCCAAAACAGGTATTGAAATAATTTTTATTAAGGTTAAGAAACAAGACACATAGGAATGAAACTCACCATCCCCAGTAGAGTCACCACTGTGGACACAAGGGGGGAGTCGCCACCTAGTTTTTGCAATGATCTAAGAACCATATATATAGCGTCCTCTCGAGAAATGACATTTTGATCTTACTACCAGAGATATGGGTTCGGAGTTTAGGTACGCTCTTGGGAATGTGTTAGGCACCCAAGATCGTCCAACCCTAAGGTTGGCCTCCCATCATTGTGTCTTATGCCTTAACCCTATTAAAAACTAACTCAACACTTTTATCCTAGACTCACACACACACACACACTAACATTCATCTAGCATACAACATGACATCTTTCATCCCAAAACACATACATGCCCATCCATAAAACATAAGAAACCAACCCAAATATATACAACCCTAGCATTCATCGAACATGGTACCAAAGCATATTCAAGGCAGCAACATATATAGTCAAATCAAGACAGAAACATAGGCATAAGGAAAGATCCAAGTAGCATGTGATTCATCCAAGCATTCACATTCATATCTAACACCGAAACAAGATCATATCACAAATGCATGAACATTTCCAATGCATGACTCACCTTTCACTTACCTTGCAGCGACATAGCACCTATGGCATCAATGCATGGGCATGTGAATGAATGGCATGGTCTCAAAGTAAAAACAACATAAAAACCTTAATCTAAGCATGTGATATCAAACGAGCATGTGAAAGAGGTAAACCAGAACCTATAGAGCCTAAAACATATAAAAAGGAGATTAGATAGAACAAACATGTGAAAGTAGAGACAAAACAAACAAATAAACAAAAATAAAATTAGGGTTTCTGGGCAATGGTATCACGCACGCCAGAACAGGTCTGTGTGCACATAATTAAGCCTATGTATGCAAGCAAGATTATGCGTACGCAAATCCTTGCCCATAAAACCTAAAAAAGTAGAAATAGAGCAGAACTTTAAAACAAAAATCTAACAACTTAACATGCACAAAACATGAGAAGAACTAAAAAACTAACTTAAACAGACAAACACAAACATAAACTATGCAAAAAATGAGATTAAAATGAAGAAAGAAAAGTAGAAAAGAAAAAGAAATAAAGAGAAAGGGTTAGACCCAATACCTTAAACAAAAGTTTTCCAAGCTTGATTTTGACCATTCTCCTCAGTCAAATCTATTAACAAATCAACAAGAAAGTGATTACCAACATTAAACTAAAATGATTGGGGCCAGAAAATGTCTCAATCAAATAAAATTAACTTAAGGGTGTTTTGTGAAAAACTCCATTTTGATTCACTATTTTCTAGTGAATCTTAGGTTTTTCCTGTGGGATTTCTATATGTTTTGAAAATGTACCATAAGGCTTTTTATAGTGGAAAAAAATGGGGTTTGGAGCGGTTCCCAAACGATGTGGGATTCATCCCAAACCTCAGTCATTATTGCAGAAAACTTGTTTTTCTTATGCTTTTGAAACCCTAGCTGTGTACGCAAGAACGTGCCTGCGTACGCATGCTTTGGCTTGCGTACACAAGCCGCAGCCCACATACGCAGGTTGAGGGCCACTTTGGTCATTTTATTTCCAAAAATAGATGTTTTCTCATTTAAAAGGTTATATTTTCCACTTTAACACTCCCCAAGTCAATTTAGTATCTGATTGAACTCTAAACTAGCCATAGGCCGAGTTCGAACATCATTAGGGAACGAGGGCCCAAGTCGTAAAGGGTACAAAATACGGTGTCTATAGTTATTTCTATTGTTTCCATGCTCCAACAACAGTATTTTAGCAAAGATATTTGTGAGTGCTATTTGTTCGTCACGTAATACTTGCTAAGTTTTCTATCACCGAAATTGCTACTGTCTCGTACATCAAGATAAGTCAAGGCTCAGATACCAACTGATACAGGAAGCAGAAACTTCAAGAAGCAGAACATGTCTACCTCTAGAAAACAAGAAACAAAACATGTTTGCTTTTGAAAATAACCTCGAATCCATGAAAGTTCCTTGAATCCCCAAGATGTTGTAAAAGCTACTGCAAACCATTAACAATCAAGATGTTGTTATGGTGTAAACCTTCAAGTTGGTACTTGACATTGCAAACAGGGAGTTCACGTTGAAGAGATCCGTTGTGAGAGAGTTCAACAAGGTTAAACTTCATGTGCTCATGACACTAAGTTTCTATTGTAGGTAGCACAGACTAGAGTTAGGGTTTTTATAAACTTCAATTTCATTAGTGGAATTTTTTGTAAGAAGATTATAGTTAAACCCTCAGAGGGTTTTTTCTTTTTCCCACCAAGTTTTCTCATCATAATCATATTGCTTTGTCATTTATATTTCTGCAATATTTGCTTTGCAAATTTTTTTTTTTTTTAGTAAATTGCTTTGCAATATTGGTTATATGCTATTCATTACCAAATATCCATCCAAAGCATAAGTGATTAAATAATATACTCAAATTAATTGATTAAAAGCTAATAAGAGGGGTTTAAATCATAACACTATTTATGAGATAATTATTGATCTTTTATGAACATGAAATTTCACCAGTGTGAATGGTATGAGAAGAAATATAATTCATTTGTGGACTTGCCAAAATACATATTCAATAAAAAAAAATTATTAAATGATGTAATATTGTCAAAAATTACACAAGTATAATTTGATGAGTTTGTGTGTGTGTGTGAGAGAGAGAGAGAGAGAGATCACTCAATAAGGTGGATGGAATTTTTTTTTATTGTTGCTACTAATAATCCATGGCATTCCCATAAGGAATCCGTGATTCAAACTCAAAAGTCTCCTATGGGGTTACCCAAGGTAGATGACAATCTTATCTCTTCACTTTCACCAATTAACAATCAATCTTATCGTGTAGGTACTTAGTCTTGAACCATGTTTGAGGAGTTTGGTATATATGTTTGGGTTGTGAGAGACTTCAATTTTCAAAACCCACCAACCAATGACACGTAGAGAAACCCAAGTAGAAGGCCCATTTTGGTTAGATATCAAAATTAAGCTAGATAGTTTGATCATGTTGGGCTTATTTCAAGTGCAATCATTTACAAAAGACAGCTTCATTAATGCTCTGTTTGTTTCGATATAAAATATTTTCCGTAAAATATTTGCTCATTTTCAAATGTTTGATTGCATGTAAAACTATAGTCAAAGTTGTAAAAATTTTTCCTTTGACTAAAACTTTGTGCGTAAAAACTTGTAAAATATTTAACTAAAAAAACAAGGGTAAAACATTTTACAGAAATCTCATAGTCTCACACCCAACTCGCTCCCCCTTTCTCATACTTTACTTGTCCTTTCTCACACTTGCCCAAACTAGCGACAACACCTATTGGCATGCCAGTCTTCGCCTCCACTCTGCTAGCACCCATTCACCAATCTTTGCCTCCATTCTGGTGGCACCACCATTAGATCTTGGCCTATTTTGTTGTAGGAGAAGTCTCTGTGAAGGCTCGAGGTGAGCCTTATCACCACCGCTCTGTTGCTCATTGCTCAGATCTGGCTTGAAATCTAGAAATGCCACTACTAAGATCTCTGATCTAGAATTCCTAAGAGTGAACATTTTGCTAACATTGCTAGCACTAAAGACCTTGTGAACAATGGCAAACTTATGGGGGTCATCAGATGGAAAGTAAGGAGCAAAAATGCAGTCTTTGGCCCATTAGCACCTCAGTAACCATTAAAAAATTGATGGAAAATGCAAGAAAAATTGGGGAAACGTTTTTTGCAACGATCTGCATTGTTCAATGTTTGAAAAGTTTGAATTTAGCTTTGGTGTTTTAAATGCATAAATGTTTTAAACTTCAATTAGTTTTTGTCAACTTAGCTCTATGAGTGCACAAATGTTTGTATATTTGTATGCACAGATACTAGAGATCAGAATTTATAGACATTTTATCCATTTGATCATTCATTGAGACTGTTTTTAGAATTGTGATGGAAGTTGACATGGAATTAGTTGATACCTTACTGACATTGTTAAAGTCTTAATTTTTGGCTATTTTACATTATTAGTAAGATTCATTTTAAAAATGATGGCGTCCACTTTACATGGTCAATTTTGGGAATATGAGAGCAAGTGCTATGAGAAGCCATCAAACCTCCTTTTGGTGGCACCACCACTAGATCTCGGCCTGTTTTTTAATTCCTTCATAATCTGGGTTTTTAGGATGGCTTGGGGGTTGTGGTGGGTGGCTGGGTGGGTTTGTGAATAGTAGTGGCTAGATGGGCCGCGGTGGCTGGCTGGCTTTTGTTGATTTTTTCTCCCTAATTTGTGATTTAGGTGGCTAGTGGTGACTACAATGATTGGGTTTGTGGTAGTAAATGGTAGTTAGTTTGTATTTGCATTTTTTAGTGCTGAGGTCAATCCAAACACTTGAAAATATTTTACATCCAAAAAAACAAAGTGTAAGTTGCGATCCTAAATCCAAATCTGGCATTAACATTGTGCTTGGCCACCCGAAGGTAAATAGAAAATAGAGTAAAAGTATAGAAGAAGTGGAAATGACAAGAAAGGGAAAGCATTCTAAACTTATTTTACCCTTGGTTTGACAAATAAAGAGGAAGAGAGGAAAGAAAAATGAGAGAAAGGGGAAGCAGAGGAAATAGAAGAGAAGAGACAAAATTCCATCCCTCATTTTGTTTGGTTAGTAGAGAAAAGTAGAAGGAAATAATTTATATTTTGAATCCAGTTACTAATTATAAAAATTAAAATTTTAACCATCTCATTTTCTCTCCCTTTCCTTTTAAGTTGGAAGGAAAGAGAGTATTAGATTTGGGAGAAAGAAATCCTTCCATTTCCTTTTCCTATCTCCATTCTTTACTTTTGCAGATGGTGAAATTAAAGTAGACAGATAGAATTTACAAAGACCTACCCTACGTAGCTTTACTAAGTCGACGAACAAAAAGATGAGGCAACAAAACTCCTTGAAGGTTGAAGAATGATCCAGGGGGAACGGGTCGCCTATAGTGGAAAGAATGATCTAAAGAGAATGGGACACCCGTAGAGGACAGAGAACGGTCCGGACGGATATTGAGGTTGACGGTGGCAAAAAGGCCAAGTGGCAATGACATGGCTTACTTGGCACCCAAGAAACTCCAAATGGCAATAACTTGTGCTCCACGATTATGCACATTTATAAGGATCTTCTCTACAAGGAAATATCCCTCTTCGCCAAGGCACCAAGGTCGGTTCCCCACTACTATAAAAAAGCCAAAATCTTTAGAAAACAAAGTACGCATAATTGACCCTAGCTCTAGCACTCTAGAGTGGTGATAATTTTCTAACTTAACCTTCGGAGGGTATTTGGCCGGTACCACACTGGTACTCTCTTGAGGTCTTCTTTTTCGGTGTTATGCAGGTGTTGTTTTGGCACGTAAGGGTTGTGCAACTTACTGACAATTTTTGGAATCATTAGTTAGCGCCGTCTGTGGGAAAGAAACAGAACGTAGGTAAGCCGCGTTGCTGCTTCTCGGATAAAGGGTTGCATGGTGCTTACTCGCTCGATGGCAACCAACAACCAAGGAGATGAACCATGTATCGCAACCCTTAAGAGACAGGTTTAGACACTCGCTGTGGTGATTGAACGTCTTACCAAGCAGAACTATAAGCTAGAAGAGCAACTACGCCAAAGGGACAACGGGCCCCGAGATCAAGAAGAGGAGCAGGAAGGCGACAGCCATCTACGCGCGAACGATAGACAGGATAGGGGAGGACCAGAAGGCAGCAATGTTGTGGGTAGGCAAACGGCCACAGATATCGCCTCACCAAACCTGGTCACGGATATACAGATGATGAGGTAATAGATGGACCTAATGATGAACGCCCTTAGGGGATGGGTATCAAGTGACCTCGACAAACTGGTGAACCAGATGGATTTACCGTTCACTACGCCAGTTACTTCATTCCCTCTCCCACCGAAATTTTGCATATCGCAAATTGAAGCCTACGACTGGTCAAAGGACCCTTTGGACCACTTGGAGACCTTCAAAACCCTAATGCACCTACAGGGCGTAGCAGACGAGATCATGTGTAGGGCTTTCCCCACTACACTGAGGGGACCTACAAGAGTTAGGTTCAGCAAATTGACACCAAACTCCATCAATAACTTCAAGGAGTTGAGCGCTTAGTCCGCCTCGCACTTTATCGGGGGACACATGTACAAGAAGTCGACTGCATGCCTGATGAACATCAAGCAACGGGAGGATGAGACGCTAAGATCTTACATCACCCGTTTCAACAGGGATGTGCTTTCGATTGATGAAGCTGATGACAAAATACTCGTGGCCGCGTTCACCAATAGGTAACAAAAGGGGAAGTTTTTGTTTTCCCTTTATAAGAATGACCCAAAGACAATGTTGGATATACTGTACAGGGCTAAGAAATACATGAACGTGGAAGACGCACTGCTTGCGTGGGAGGAGAAGCAAATGAAGAGAGAAAGGCCAGAAGAAACAAGATAGGAAAGGGGATGGAAGGCCATAAGGACGAAAGACAGGCGAGAGGATAGACGCTCCAAGCCCCACACAGGAAGATTTGCAAGCTTTACCCCGCTAAACCTCCCCATCGATCAAGTGCTCATGCAGATCAAAGATGAAGGATACCTGACGTTTCCTAGCAAGTTGAAGGGTGACCCCAACAAGAGGTCTTGGGACAAGTACTGCCGCTTCCATCGAGATCATGGCCATGATATGTCTGAATGCTATGATTTGAAGCAATAGATTGAAGCCTTGATCAGACAGGGAAAGTTGCAGAGGTTTCGTAAGCAAGGAGAAAACGGACTAGCCACAAGAGCCTATCCCCTAAAGGGAAAACGAGCGTCCTAAACCACCCATTGGGGACATAAGGACAATCGTAGGGGGCATAATGATGTCCTGTTCAACACAGAAGGCGCGCAAAACTTACCTTCGAATAGTTCAGCACGTCTAATTGACAAGTTTGGTCCCAAAGATGGCGCGAATTGACAACCCTATAATAAGGTTCTCAGAGGAAAACGCTCGACGCCTCCACCATCCACACGACTACGCACTTGTCATAAGCATACAGATTGGGGACTACAACACTCACAGGGTCTTGGTAGACAACGGAAGCTTGGCCAATATACTATACTACCCAGCTTTCCAGCAGATGAACATTGAAAGAGAGCGATTGATTCCAACTAACGCACCTCTTGTCCGATTTGGGGGGACGAGAGTGCACTCGCTCGGCGTGGTCACGATATCCGTAACCGTCAGCGATTATCCTCAACAAATCACCAAGGACATTACATTCCTAGTTGTGGACTGGTCATTGGCTTATAATGCCATCCTTGGCCGACCGACCCTTAATTCGTGGAAGGACGTAACATCCACTTACCACCTAATGATGAAGTTCCCCACTGAGTACGGGGGTAGGAGATGCATAAGGAGATTAGGTAGCGGCACGCGAATGTTACATCGCTATGCTAGAAATGAATGACCATGTAACCACAATATGCATCAGAGAACATCGAACGGTAGCAGAGCCAGTGGAGAGGCTAGAAGAAGTACTCCTCAACGACTCAAAACCCAAATGGACAACAAAAATTGGTACTCTTGCTAGCCCACCTGTCCGTCAGGCTCTAATCTCATTCCTAAGGGAGAACCAGGATGTATTCGCTTGGAGCCACGAAAACATGCCAGGGATCGACCCATCAGTTATAGTCCACAAGCTAAACATATCACCCTCTTTTCCTCCCGTTCATCAGAAGAAGCGGGTATTCGCTCAAGAACGGACCGCAGTATAACTGAGGAAGTCCGTAAGCTGCAGGAGGCAAACTTTATACGGGAAGTGTACTACCCCAACTAGCTGGCCAACATGGTGATGGTCAAGAAAGCCAACGAAAAATGGAGGATGTGCATGGATTTTACGGACTTGAATAAGGCATGCCTTAAGGATAGCTACCCACTCCCCCGGATTGACATCTTGGTGGATTCAACAACAAGACACCAGCTGCTAAGTTTCATGAACGCGTTCTCTGAATACAACCAGATCAAATTGGACGAAGCAAATTAGGAAAAGACTTCTTTCGTCACAAGCCAGGGTCTTTTCTGCTATAAGGTGATGCCGTTCGGCCTCAAGAACACAGGCTTGACATACCAAAGACTGATGAACAAGATGTTTGCACACCAAATCAGGAGGAACGTTGAAGTATACGTTGATGACATGCTTGTGAAGAGCTCACGGGAGGACAACCACGTAGACAACCTCAAGGAAACTTTTGAGGCCCTTAGGCATTACAACATGAAGCTGAATCTGAATAAGCGCGCGTTCAAAGTTCCTGGGGTTCATGGTGTCCCAGAGGGGTATTGAAGTCAACCCGGACAAAGTACGGGCCATCATGGAGTTGGCTCCACCAAAAACCACCAAGGAGGTACAAAGTTTAAACGGCAAGATTGCTGCTTTAAACCGGTTCATTTCGAGAGCAACAGATAAGTGCCTTCCCTTCTTCTGCGTGTTAAAAAAGACTTTTGAATGGACGACCGAATGTCAACGCGCATTTGAAGATCTGAAGGCATACCTTTCTTCTCCACCCTTGCTAAGCCCATCCAAACCAAAAGAAGAGTTGTTCCTCTACTTAGCCATCTCTCTAGCTGCTGTCAGTGCCGCCTTAGTTAAGGAAGAAGAGGGGTACAAAAACCCGTATATTTCACGAGCCAAGCGCTCTAAGGTGCGGAAGAGAGGTACCCACCTATGGAGAAGCTCACCTTTACGCTGGTAACCGCAGCATGCAAGCTCAAACCGTATTTCCAGGCCCACGCTTTGGTTGTCTTGATAGAGAAGCCATTGCAGAGAGTAATGAGCAGTCTTGAGGCGGCTGGACGGATGGCACTGTGGGCAATCGAGCTGAGTGAATTCGACATACAATATCGCCCGTGACCAGCCATAAAAGAACAGATTATTGCTGATTTCATTGTTGAATTCACCAACACGGATGAGTAGGGGGCAGAAAGATGCCCCAAATGGATGATCTAGACAGACGGGTCCTCAAATAAACACTCAGGAAGGGCTGGGGTTGTACTCTGCTACCTAGAAGGAGACGAGGTCGAGTGCATGATCCGACTTGATTTCCCCACAACAAAAAATGAGGCCGAGTACGAAGCCCTGATAACAGGATTGGATCTTGCACAAGCTGCAGGGGCATAGACATAATTGTGCATTGCGATTCCCAAGTGGTCACTAGTCAAATTAAAGGAAATTACGAATGTAGAGGGGAACGGATGAAAGAGTACCTCAAGCAAGTGAAGAACCGGATGCACAGTCTCAATGCAAAGTTTATCCAAATCCCAAGGGAGGAGAACAATTGAGCCAACTGTTTTGCTAAGGTGGCATCAGTAGAGCATATGTCTTTTCCTTGTCATGTACTCTTCTTTGTCCAGAACTCACCAATAATAAACACCGTCAGTGTGCAGGAGGTAGGCACCTAGAATAATTAGACGACACCAATCATCTCCTACCTAAGGGACGGTATGTTGCTCTAAGACAAGGAAGCTACAAGAAAGTTGAGAGTTTACGCCTCGTGGATCATACTACTCAAAGACATCTTGTACAAGAGAGGTTTCTCCCGCTCGTACCTAAGGTGCCTTATCCCCGAGGAAGCGAACTATGTCATGAGAGAGGTCCACGAAAGACTATGCGGGAACCACTCAAGATCGCGATCCTTAGTTCACAAGCTGATTAGGTTTGGGTACTATTGGCCCATAATGCAAAAGGATGCGTAAGTATACGAAAGAACTTGTGGCAAGTGCCAGAGGTTGGGCAACCTCATTAGGCAACCGATGGAGGAACTCCCCCCAATGACGGCCCCATGGCCCTTTGCCCAATGAGGGCTGGATATCATGGGACCATTTCCTACAGCAGCTCAGCAGCTGAAATTCCTCCTAGTTGGCATAGACTATTTCACCAAATGGGTAGAGGCCGAAGCCTTGGCTGCCATCACAGAAAAGAATGTACACGGTTTTGTATGGAGAAACATCGTTTGCAAGTATGGTATACCTAGGGTCCTGATCTCAGTCAATGGGAAACAGTTCGATAACGACGCATTCAAGGATTTCTACTCACAGCTGGGGATCAAGAACCACTATTCGTCACCTGCACACCCTCAAGCCAACAGACAGGTTGAGGTCATGAACCGATCCTTACTGAAAAGTATCAAGACTTGGCTTGTGGGGGCAAAGGGTATTTGGCCGAAAGAGTTGCCAAGCGTACTATGGGCGTATAGGACAGCGGCAAGGACACCTGCAGGAGGACACCGTTTCGACTTGCGTATGGCAGTGAGGCAGTCATCCCAACTGAGGTAGGTCTCACAATCTACCGAGTAGCGAACCATGACGAGGAGAAGAATGATGAGGTCATGTGCCTACAGCTCGACATGGTAAATGAGGTCAGAGCGACAACTGAACAAAGGTTGGCATGATATTAAAACCTCATGGCCAGATACTATAACTCCCGGGTGAAACACAGGGACTTCCAGATTGGAGACCTCGTCTTGAGGAAAGTAACGGGCACCATCAAAGACCCCTCTCGTGGGAAGTTAGGACCCAATTGGGAGGGACCATACAAAATCGTGTCATGGCATAGGAAAGGCACCTACTACCTCAAGATGATGGACGGAAAAAGGCTGCAGCATCCATGGAACGTGGAACACCTGAAGAAATATTACCAGTAGATAATGGCATAGGCGACAGCACTCCTCATTTCCAATTTATCTTTTTTAGTTTACCCCTTTAGTTTTTATTATCTACAATACTTTTGAAAGGGCAATCTTCTTATTTTCATGAACAAATTCTACTTGCATGTTTATCATAATAAGAGGAGTTTATTCAGAACACGATTGAATATTTTTCTACAAGATTATAATCACAAAGTCACAATAGTGGACGGGTTCATCCAAAATGGATAGTTTTATTTACAGTCCATAAAGGGGACGGGTCATCCTAAATGAATGAGTTTTTTGTATTAAGTCCACAAGAGTGGAGGGGTTCATCCTAAATGGATGAGTTTCATTTACAGTCCATAAAATGGACGGGTCATCCTAAACAGATGAGTTTTATGTATTAAGTCCACAATAGTGGACGCATTCGTCCTAAATGGATGGGTTTTATTTACAAAGTCCATACAGTGGACGGGTCATCCTAAACGGATGAGTTTTGTGTACCAAGTCCACAAGAATGGATGGATTCATCCTAAACAAATGAGTTTTATTTACGAAGTCCATACAGTGGATGAGTCATCCTAAATGGATGAGTTTTGTGTACCAAGTCCACAAGAATGGACAGGTTCATCCTAAACGAATGAGTTTTATTTACAAAGTCCATACAGTGGACGGGTCATCCTAAACGGATGAGTTTTGTGTACCAAGTCCACAAGAATGGATGGATTCATCCTAAACAAATGAGTTTTATTTACAAAGTCCATACAGTGGATGAGTCATCCTAAATGGATGAGTTTTGTGTACCAAGTCCACAAGAATGGACGAGTTCATCCTAAACGGATGAGTTTTATTTACAAAGTCCATAAAGGGGACATATCATCCTTAGAAGGATAAAAATTAATTCACAAGTCCATGAACTGGACAGATCATCCTAAGAAGGATGAAACTTATTTAACGAGTCCATAAACAGGACGAGTCATCCTAAGAAGGATGAAAATTAATTACCAAGTCCACAAATTGGACAGATTATCCTAAAAGATGAATGAAATTTGTTCAGTAAGTCCATAAATAGGACGAACCATCCTAGGAAGGATGAAATTTATCTAGCAAATCCACAGGCTAGACAGATCATCCCAAAAGGACAGTTCATTCACAAAATGAAAAGACAATTCATTCAATGGACGAATGTATATTATGAAACATGTAGTCAAATATCATAAAGGAATGTCTGCATAAAAGCCTAGATAAGGCAACAGTTAAAAAAGGGTACCGTTCTCCCATACATTTCAAAGTATAAACAAAAATAAAAATAATAAAAAACTACTCTGGGACGACAGGGGTTTCTTCCTTATCATCAAGCGTTTGGACCTTGGGCTGATAGATGCCAACCTCGACGAGCTCTTTTGTTCCTGCTTTTTGAGCATCACCGTCGCTGGGGTCATCACCAAAGAGCTCGTCCGTCGCTTCAGAGTCAACGGGGTGGGCAGGAGTCTGGCGGTCAAGATTTATAGTAATGTGTGAAAGATTTAAGTCTAGGAAAGAAGCCTTGACTTGACAAAGGCAGTCATCAAAACCATCAACAAAGGATGTGCCCAACTCGCTTAGAAGAGCATTAAAATCTCGATACTCGTGAATAACATCCTTCTTTGCCTAATGAAGACTATCCTCCTTATCTTCCAGGACTTTTCCTAGCTCCTCCACTTGCCTCTCCAACTCACCCCGGAGTTGCTCCGACGCCTTGAGCTTCTCTTCCTGACGGACCTTCCAGGCTTTCAACTCCGTCAGCTCCTTCTCCATTGCTTTCGCCTTCACACTAACGTGCTCCAGTACCGTCTCATGGGAAAGGCAGCACTCTATCAACCTCTTCATCATTAGCACTCCCTGCACCAACCACAAGATAAGATTGGGAAAGAAATCAACAAATACGACGAAAAGATAATGGGACAGATACAAACCTGTGCGAGGTTGAACAGACTCGACTCCCGCATAGCTTCAGTGGCATGGTTGCCAAGGTCCTCGTAGTCCTCGTCCTTTATAATAGATGTGATTTGCTTGAGGGCGTACTGGGAACCCTCGCAGAAAAGGACGGGTAGTTTCTCCTTGACGAGGTCCAGGCTAACCATCAAGCCCTTACCCTTCCCCAAGCCAAGCTTGGAGGGCATTTTGAACACGCCGGAAGCTTGCCCGGCAGCTAGCCCTGTCACCACTTTGGGCTTCTTAGCATGACAGTCCAATTTTTCGAACAGAGGCCTTTTAGTGGATGGGTGAGCCACGCTTGTCTTAGAAGGAATACTCACCTCCTACTTTTTCTTAGCAGCAACTTGCTACTTAATGTAAGTTCTTCTCCTGCTATCTTCCATTTCTACATAAAAGTGGACGAGAAAGAATCTACATAGTTGATAAGAACACAAAAACATATAATGGGCAACGGACTTACGTTTGCGAATTTGTGCGTCATATCAACGGGCAGCGGTAGTAGGTTCAGGACCGTCGCAACACCAGTTGAGAGTATCCAAAGTAACTAACTTGACCCACATTCTCTCCGATAGCTTGGTGGTCCTGAAGATTCTTTCTAAGAAACCAAGTTGCTGAGTAGTAACCTGTGGACGATCACGAGCTGCAAAAGAGACAGTTAGAGTGATTAAACGAATTGAAAAATTAAACCTAAGGAGGACAGACACCTACTAGACGGGGGCATTATACCCCATGTCTTGTCCATAGGCATGTATTCCTAGTAATTAGAGTGACATATCCAGTCGTCCCCTTAGAGGAAAAAGTATCGACCCTTCCAGTTCCTGTTGGAGTCCGAGGTCTCACACAATAATCTAAGCAACAGACTCCTCGACAGGAAACTATATATCCCCTTGGATTAGGCAATCTCAGAACAATGGTAACAGTGGAAGAACTCCTCCACTGTTAACCAGTGTGCCCTATTAGACATCACCCCATACAAAACTTCTACACTCAGGAAGACCTTCCAGGCATTCGGGGAGATCTGGGTGACAGCCAGTCCTAAGTATTGGGAAAGATGACGGTGAAGAGCACTCAATGGGAAGTGAAGCCTTGATTTCAGCATCTACTCATACACTCCGACGTCTTCAAGACCCCTATAGTAGCATTTTTTAAACTTGAAGGGTAGACGGATGGGTATGTGGTCGGGTATCTGGTACTCCTCCCTAAGTGTATTGAAGTGCATTGGTTTGATGGTGGAAACGAAGTTGTTAACCGTCCACAAGGGAAGTAGGATAAATTCCCTAAACCCATCAGGACCTATGATGGATTGGATAAGAGGGTCTACACCGTCTAGATCTTCATTTGAATCATACTCTAACCCGTCCTAACCCTACACCTCATCCTCCATTATGGAAGGAGAGTTAGTTGATGGAACCCTTTCCTCACTGTAGGTGCCGGGGTCTGCTTGACCTGACGGAAACACCTCATTGTAGCCCGCTCCTTTGTAAAAAAACAATTGACCACTTGACGCCTCACTAGACATCTAACACCTATAAGTGATGTGTAAAAATCTTATGACTCTAGGTCTACACAGACGACAAATAAGTGAATAGAATGAAAGAGAAAAAACTTGAGATAAAAAGAAGAATATTTATAGCTTAACGGTGTAAGAAGGGAGACGGGAAGACTGTAGAGAGTAGTGACACCAAGTGGACGGGGCAACAGCTTGAGAAAAGTGGACGGTAGAGCTCTAATCAGCAAAAAAAATTTTGAAATGTAAAAATGAAAGGGACGAGCAGCATATATATAGAAGGAACGGCGCAGAAGACGAAGAGACACTTCAATCCAAGCAATCAACCACTAAAAGCTTGCCACATGTCCCTACCGCATTAATGGCCCTAGGCTAGCCTGTCAATCAACACATGCTTCTCAAGGATAGGGGCAAACCGTCACTCTATGGATCCGTACAAAAATAGGCAATAGGTCCATGGAGTGAAAGGGCAACTGAAGAGGGTGAAATTAAAGTAGACGGACAGAATTTACAAAGACCTACCATAGGTAGCTTCACTAGGTCGACGGACAAAAAGATGAGGCAACAAAACTCCTTGAAGGTGGACGAATGATCTGGGGGGAACGGGTTACCTGCAGTGGACGGATGATCTAAAGAGAACGGGACACCTACAGTGGACGGATAACGGTTTGGACAGATATTGAGGTTGACAGTGGCAAAAAAGCCACGTGGCAATGACATGACTTACTTGGCCCCTAAGAAACTCCAAATGGCAATAACTTGTGCTCCATGATTAACCCTAATCAATACAGTCCCTATATAGAATGGACCCTTAAATTATGCACATTTATGAGGATATTCTCTAAAAGAAAATATCCTTCTTTACCAAGGCACCAAGGTCGGTTCCCCACTACTATAAAAAGGCCAAAACCTTCAGAAAACAAGGTACGCATAATTAACCCCAGCTCTGGCACTCTAGAGTGGTGATAATTTTCTGACTTAACCTTTGGAGGGTATTTGGCTGATACCACACCGGTACTTTCTTGAGGTCTTCTTTTTTGGTGTTGTGCAGGTATTGTTTCAACACGTAAGGGCTGTGCAGCTTACTGACGATTTTTGACATCATCAACTCTCACTCAACCAAACAAGAGAAACATACATTCTTTCCAGAAAATTATTTTTTAAAGTGGTTCCATAGGCATAAACAAGGGCGGAGCCAAGTTGCGACACTAATATATCTATCAAGACAACCCCTCTCCCCCCTCCCCCCCCCCCCCCACACACACACACACGCGCGCTTTTTTATTATATATACACTCACTTTTTTATTTGATAAGTTATATATATACACACTCTCAAAAAAAATAGCTTAGTATTTTCAATCAAAATTATATTTGATGGTGATCTTTCATAAAATAAAATTCAATTTTTCCATTTTCATTGTGAAATTCTTAAAAAATTTCATTTTAAATACAAATTATGAAATTTTATACTAAGATAAGTAAAAAATATTTAAATTCAATGAAATTCTCAAAAACATAACTAATCCAAAACTTGGAGGAATAAGTTAGGCTCCATACATATTTGAAACTATCTTGCTCTAACCATATGACAACTAAAGACACATTTCATGTGTAGTTTTAGTGACAAGAATTTTTTAATGAGTCAATGACTTGTTAATCGTTACATAACAAGTTGAAAAAGATAAATTCAAACATGTTTGATGCCAAACTTTATTAAATATTTAACAGATATAAGAGCACATTTTACAATAAAAAATAGAATTGCGAAAAATAAAGTTATATTTCTATAACTATTAAGCCAATTTTTTTATAAGGGCATTATTGGACTAATTCAAATATTTGGGGGAGTCAACTCTTATTTTTGTAGACTAAATTTTGAAAACATTAAAATAATTATTTATACATATATATAGTTCAAAATTTTGTGCCCCCCCCTCCACCCTTGTATATACCTCCGTCGTGGGCATAAAGTCACTCCCTCACAATTTGTGGAGCCCACACATTTGTGGATCCATATACTATGACATGATAGTTTCATGAAACTATTTCATGGGCAAAAATAGCCAAATACTACTATTTTTCGAAATTATTAGTGTTTTACCACTGTTTGAAAAATATTTAGTAATCTACCACTTTTTTAAAACTCAAGTATTTTTAAAAAGTTCACTTGGATCTCGAATTTATGAAATTCGAGTTCCTTGTGATATTAAACTAATTGCCTATGTTTCAAACACTTTTACTACCTTTTTCACTCCCTTTTCACAATTGTTGACTTATCTCCCATCCCACGCAGCCCTAACAAAAGAAAGAAAAAAGATAAACCCAAACCTGGAGGCCAATGAGAAAAAAAAATTGAGATAGAAGTTGAAAAAATTAAAAATTAAAAGAGATAGAAAGGCGTGCAATTGAGGGAGATAAGTCAACAATTGTGGCTGTATGAGTGTTATGAGTGCTATTGTTGACTGTGTGAATGCTGTGGGGATTGGGAAGTGTTTCTTACATTGTACTCGAGTATATTCAACTCGAGTTCTACATAATCAACTTCCATGTGGCATTTTTATATAACTCGATTTTCTTAAACTCGAGTTTCATGTCAAACTCGAGTTTTCCAAATTCAAGTTTTAAAAATGGAATAGATTCTTAAATATTTTTCAAACAGTAATAAAACACTAATAATTTTGAAAAATAGTGATATTTGGCTATTTTTGCCCTATTTCATGAAATAACTTTTTTATTCTCCCCTCCTTTTTTATTGGGCCATTATTCTCTAGAACCAAATGTAGTGTGAATTTCAGTATTTAACATTACCTATTACATCTACATTGGCTTGGCAAATATTATGATCGTGAAGTTCCCAACTCATTACTTCCAGTTTAATGCAATGAAGTTTCCCCTTTTAATAATAATAATAATAATAATAAAATTCTTGTAAGGTGTAGGGGGTAAGGGCTGGGGTTTAAGTCTCTAGAAGGGAACTTCACACACATATACACTTAGATTAGGTTAGAGTAACAATTTTATCTTGTATAAAAAAATAAAAATAAATAATAATAATAATAATAACAACAACAACAACAACAACAACAACAACAACAACAATAATAATAATAATAATACTTGTAAAAAAAAAAAAATAGAGTACTCACCTCTAGCATCTTGTATTCACTTTTTCAATGTTGTAAACCATGCTTCCATAACTCAAATGGTTGTTGCTTAGAGCATCTACATCAGTGGATGCAAAGTCTTGTAAAATACAAAAATTGCTCAATTTTACACATTTTGATCAAAAAAACACTCACATCAATGGGTGTAAAATTGTGCATAAATGCACAATTGTTACAGTAACCATGCATATATACACGGTTACTGTAGCACTTGCATATTTTAACAATTTTTTCTCTCTCCTTGTCTTTGCTCTCACTCTCCCTTTTCCTCATGCCTCCATTGCCGCTGATCAAACCATGCCTCCACTATTGCCGATCATCAAACCCTCACTCTCCATTTTTCTCATCTGATCAAACCATGCCTCCACTGCCGCCAATCAGTGGGTTTCAGGTTGGGTGGGTGATGATTTGGCTTTCAGATTGAATGAGTTTGGGATTGAATGGGTTTGGAATTGAGTGGGTTTCGAAGCGTTTGTTTCTCGAATTGAGTGGGTTGGTTTTCCTTGATGATGCTGGTTGGGTGGGTGATGATGGTGGCTTGGTGTGGACTGATCGTTGGTATTGTTGGGTCTGTGAGAGAGCGGGGCAGTGAGAGAGAGAATAATAAAAAATTGTAAAAGAATTAATATTTTATTGAATAAATGTGTAAAATAGATAAACTGATGTGAATGTTTTCTAAAAATAGGTGTGTAAAATAAAATAAAAAAATAGTTTTTTGTGCAAAATAGATGGAAAATTTGCATCCATTGATGTAAATGCTCTTATGGTGGGGCTTTCTACTAGAGTAAGTCACACAATATCAACAAGGGACCAACCAAGGGTCACCCTCCCCTAATAGGGGACCAATATGGTCATGCCCAATTTCTAACAATAATAAAACTTTTAAATTACATTGACCAAAATTTTGGAGGCCTAACTTGCCAAAACTCTTGGTAGCTGATTATTATTATAGGGAAAAGACAGTTTAATTGAGAAACTCGATTTAATTTGAGTGTCAAATAATTAGCCAACGAAAATATTAGTTTCAAATTTCCAATGACTAAATTTAACCAAGAAGCTACACGATTACAGGCAATCATGCATGCAAATTTAGTCACCATGAAACAAATACCTAAGTACAACAATTCCAGTCTGCTTTTGCCTTTTAATAGCATCAAACGGTTTAGGCTGAAAAGAATGAATGTGTTCGGTAAACAATTTTGAAAATTCATTTTTGGGTTACTATGCTTAAACAGATCCAAAATCTAGCAAATCCCAAGTGACATTCAAAGAGTTGAATCCAAATTTCTGAGAGTCATGTGATTTTACAAGCTATATGGTCTATAATACTGTATAGTCAGTAGTCAACATTCTTCCCTAGAATTGTCTCGTCAAATTTTGTGTGTATTAATTTCTGTCCCCTCATAGGGCCATATGGAAGATAGGTTATCTACTTATCTGCAAGACTGGATGGAACAAATTATAATCACAATTACTGAGAGAGTTCTGGTAGAGATTTGGTTCCCTTGACAACAAGCTTTAGGTACTATATATACATGGAATATAATTATATGTAGTTGTAGTAAAGGACATGGCACAAATTAACACAATGATGATGTCAATAAAATAATGTAATTGGTATCTATAGACTGTCTAGAATATTCTCTCCCTCATTTTACAAGTATATTTGGTTACCTCTTGTGGTCCAATTGAAATGACATTAAATTCAATCTAAGACTGCTAATTTGTGTAGATGACTTGTCTTCTTGTTTGAATTAAAGATGCCCATTTAATAGAGAAAGCTACCCATAGGGGGCCAGTCTTTGTTGACCAACTTATGCAGTTCTTTTCTCTATATAGCATTTTTTTTTTAACCTTTATATAGCATTAAATTAATTATAGAATTACAACCATAAGCAACCAAATAATTCCCTACACTCTAACTATTAAATGTATTTTTATTATAAACTAGAGTAGCTTTCAATTAGACCGGACGCCTTTAATTTTAATGCTCCGATTAAAATTATATACTCTTATTGAAAAATAATCTTTCCTTTAAAAAAAAAAAAGAAAAATAAAATTATAACCTTTAAAAATGATGATGTACCCAAATGATGCTGCCAATTTTTTTTTTTTTTGGACTAACTAAATTTTCTAATTTCATAATAGGGTATAAAATATATTAGGACCCCCAAAACTTTTATATTGTTATTACAATAAGATCCTATTAACTTTTTTTTTTTTTTTTTTGAATAAGTATTCACATTAAAACAACAGACCACGTCATCCAAAATAAACCAATTTTACAAACTCACGTCAGCATTTAATATATAAACTTTGATATTGTAAAAATAGACTTTTAATGCCCATTCTCCATTTAATTATTAGTTATTACAATAAGATCCCCTTAGCATTTTTATTTTTTGTCAACTTAACACATAAATTTTCATACTATAGAAATTGACTCCTTTTGTCCATCTTCAGTCTATTTTAACAATTTCTTTTTGCACCAAATCTCTAAATTAAAAAAGCAAAAATCCCATAAGCTTTTATGTTGTTGCAGTAAGAGCTCCTCCTTTTTCATTTTTCTTTAATGATTCTGTGAAAATAAAATTGTTAAAATTGACGAAGAATATATTGAAGGCGTCTATTAGTACCAAATTTTATATACTAAATTAACCCACACAAAAAAAAAAAAAAAAAAAAAAAAGTTAAGGACACTTGCTACAATAACATAAAAGTTCAGGTGGAGTCTTTAGTACATTTTACCTTTCATAATATCATAGGAGTTTTAAAATTCAATGTTTTATTTTGGGACAAATCTTATATACAATATTTTAGAAGCTATTCCTTAGATTCTTCTCTTAAGATTTTGTCATGTGGTTACTTAACTAAAAAATATACTTCCATCCCATAAGGAAAAAGCCACATGGTAGAATCTTAAGATAAGAACCTAAAAAACACATAAATACTGTACCTAAGTCTTGTTCTTTATTTTGATAAATTTGATAGGATTTCAATTTATAGTGTTCACTTCATAATAATTGTTCATACAATTAGGTCAAGATACTAATTAATTTTTTATATAAGCGAAATTCAAACCTAGATCTCTTGCTTGAAAAAAAAAATTATTATGATTCAAACTAACTAAAACCCATAAATTCAATAGATAGGGAGTTATTAATTATTATTTTTTGACTATAGAAACTTATTAAATGTTAGTTATTAACCCGTTCAGTACACAAGAAAGTTTAACTTAAATATGATTTTTTTCTTCTTTTTTTTTTGTTCAAATATGAAATTTAGTAATTATGAAAACTACTAATATACATTTATTATGATTGTATTTGTAAGGATATAGTTTGGTAGAGTGTGCAAATTATTAATTCTTGATGACTTATAAAAAATGTTCATTCTTGACAGTTTTGTTTTAGAAAGAAAAAAAAAATTACATCTTAACTTAATTTTGTTATTGTGATGCAATAAATGTATTTCAGCTTTACATATTTCAAATTAGATATGAACAACCAATTTTAAGATCATAACTAAATTTCACATTAAAATTTTTGTTTGAACTAATCATAATTTTTTAAAGATAAAATTTGGTTACAAACTTAGTTGTAGCCTAAGGCTATAACTTCCTTTAAAAAAAAATTAATATTACTACATATTTTGGAAAATGTAATCCAATATGCATTTGTCAAAATCCATATCTAATAAAAGATGTTAGGTGAAGTTGTAACCTTAAGCTATAACAAAGTTTTAAATGTGATTTTAATAGAATGGCTAGAAGTAGTTTTACATGGACTTAAGTAATTTAAATATGCTATAAATATTACGGTACGTTTGGTACATTGAATGAAGATTAAGACAAGAATGATGATCTTTATTACTAGGAATAAAATATGTTGTAATGGAATGATTAAACTTGTTCATATGTTTGGTTGTAAATTGTTACAATAGAATAATGCTTAAGATGTATATTTAGTAAATATCTTACATATTCGATTATATTTAGTAAAACAATTATATTTTTAAAATTTGAGAGAGAAGTTATTTTTTAATATTAATAATTGCTATGTGCAAATGGAATATTTGGAAATATATTTGATGATGCTCATGCCCACGGATGACCTCCTGATGATGGACAACCTTTTTATGTTGGACTAACCTTTCTAGCTCTAGACGACTCTTATGAACGAATTGGAGATGGTTCGATTTTTAGTTCACCATCAATATTTATTTTAAAAAGTAATACATCTACTAAGGAATAGTTATTCCTCACTTTAAAAAATTAATACATCGACTATTCTTTAAATTGAGGAATAACTATTCATATAGAATGACTATTTTCTGTAATAAAAACTTAACCAAGCTTTAGCTAAACCATATGAATGGCTAGAGGTGGCAAAATCCGACATGACTCGCTAACATAACACAACATGACATAAATTTAGTAGGTTATGGGTGAGACTTAAGGGGTCATATCATATTTAGGTTGACATGACTAACTAATTTAATAAACATGTCGGGTTCATGTTTAATTCATAAAACTTATCTAGTCCATTTAACTAAATGTCATTTTACCATTATACCTTTCAAAACCCTAGGTATATAAACTTATATTCTTTCCTAGTTGCTTTCTCTCAAGCCTCATGACTGCCTCTCATTCTCATACATCAATCTCGCCTTATTTTCTTAGCCTTTCTATCAATATGGTGCCAAGTTGCCATCACCTTCATCCTTCACTTCTCCTTATCACTTGAAATCCTAGTCGTCATCTTCCTTGACTTTTACCTTTACCTTTATCTATTTTCCTTAAATTGATTGTTGGGATCTAACATTAAATGTTGTGGTTTATTCTAATTGACATATTGTAATTGATTATTTGTGATTTTGAGATATACTTAAATTTTGAATGATTATTTGTGATGCAATTACTCTATTAGTTTTGAATTACATATTAAAAAAACATATTTGTTTAGTTTTTCCTAATTCAAATCAATTGAATTAATACTTAAATTAGTTTTTTTTTTTGCTTTGATAAACGGTCAACACTTCTAACCTATTTAATAAATGTGTCATACTCAGGTTAAGGAATCCTAACATGTTTGATAAACATGTTGGCCTACATAGTCAAATACTCATAAGTTGACATGACACCAACCCGACACTTGAACATGAATTGTCGCCCTTAGAGTAGCTATTACATTACAGTGACTAATACAGTCTACTAAACATGCCCTTATATTTGAGTCGTTCGTAAGATTCATGAACCAAAGTGTGGGAATTCCAAAAATTTTGCAAAGTTTTTTTTTTCTTTTAAATATAAAGTCATGTATCTATAAATATGTAGAATGGAATGATACTTGGTATCATAAATTAGAGTCCATTAAAAATTTAAAAGCCCTTTGTTATCAAATGATAGGACAATTAGAACGATACTAAAATTAAAGTGCAATTAGAAACTAATTTAAATTTTTAATTGAACTTTATCTCAAATTCAACTTTAATATAATTTATACTATAAATGATTTTTTATATATTAAAAGTAAGAAGAATTATTCATTTATTTTTTGAGTTAGATTAGAAATCCTAATACCTAAACGGGCTTATCCTCACCCCAAAACTCATTCCCCAGGACTCGAACTAACGAGCCCATAAAAAAACCCCCCAAGCTCCTAATGACAAGGGAAGGTACCACTTTTCCCAAATGGGTGGTGGTAGAATTATTCATTATTGAGCATTAACCAAAAAAGTCTCAGAGAAAATATAGTATAAAACTGTAAAATTGGAATCCGGAATGCCTCATATAAAAGTAGGCAACAAGGTGTATCTTTATCTGTTTTATTAATTTAGTATATCACACGAATATTCTGACATATTTGTTGATTTTGATGATCATATGTTATTATTTATCCTGAAACTAGGGAAAAAAAGAAATATCCACGTTCTTATTTTTGGACACTCATGTAAAATTACGTTGCTTATGATAACCAATCAATAATACTTACAAAAATAAGTATAAAAAAAAAAAAAAAAACCATAAGAAAGTAACTAGAGAAATAAATGAATACAGTGCAAGTTGTGGGTCTGAAAATGAGAATAGACTTTATCACATCACATGAGATAAGATCCCAATAATTAAAAGGAAAAATGAGACTTTATTGAGAGAGAGGCCCCTCTGGCTCTGGAGAGTCTCAGATGCTGTTGGGTGAGAGGATGGTGGGTTTGTTTTCCAACACATAACAAAATCCAAAGAGCAACAAACAAACCCATAATTAAAGGTAAAGGTAAGAAACTAGAGACAATACTCACAAAAAGTCCTATTCTTTCTTTTCCATTCTCATTATCTCTCCCCCCTCTTCTTCTATCATAATCATCACTGAATTCTTGTATTTTTATTTCTTTGTATGGATCTCTAGCATTGCTTCTGGATTGGGTTGGTGATTTCACAGCTTGATCCTTGTTTTATGGGCGTTCCTATAATTACTTGACCCCTTTTTTCTGGACCTTTTCCAATTCCTTGATGGAGGTAAACCCTTTTTCTTGTCTTTTTAAAACTCAAATTCAATAAATATTCTGTCTTTTTGTTAAAAAATCTCATATTGGTTTCATGGAACTGTATCTCTTATGTAGATGATCCATTTCCCATCTGGGTTTTCATTATAGATATCTCTTTGTTCCTCTATGTATGTATGTATGTATGTCGTAAGCCAAAGTTGTTCCTTTGTAAAATTTGTAAAATATGTAATAGAGGGTATTGATATAACTCTTTTTCCTTTGTGAAAATAGTGATGATCCTCAGGTTTTTAATTTTTAATTTTTTATGTATGAAACCAATTTAGCTGCCAATGAGCTGTGGCTCAAATTGTACTTCTGGGTATAGTTGTAGGTTCAAAACCCGTTCAAAATAGCTATAAGTCGTTTTCTAGCCCTTTTTTGTGTGTGCTAATAAGAAGTTGGGAAGGGGAATTCAAACCCAAGTTCTCCCACATGAGGAGAACTGGGCTGGCTGCTAAGGGATAAGGCTGTTGGCAGCTGTTTTCTGCTGGTTGGCACAAAGAATAATGCAACTAAAACTTGCATGTAGTTTTATCAAATTTATGAAGGAAAATTGATAGTCTTTGATGTGATGCCGTGTAATACTTAAATTTATACTAAACAACAAATGTTGAAGACAACTAGAGTTAGGTTGGATAAGGAAAGCAGAACACAAAAAAAAAAATCAGTTTTAGTATTAGAATTATTTATTGGGAAAAATTGATCAGCTGGCAGAGCTGAAAGAAGAATGTAATGTTGTCTTCTCTCTTGGAATTACATGACCTATGTAGAAGTCTTTAATAAGATTCCTTACTTCCATCAAGTTGAAATTCTTGGAAAAAGATTCATGTTGGGAATGTTTGTTAGTTTTGCGGCAAAAATTAACTAGTTTTTCAGCTTTGTTGATTTGTTAGTAATTTTTGTCTGTAATGGGGTTCTAGTTTTCATTTTCAAGAACTGATATGGTAACATTCCCTAATGTAGATTGCTTTTTCTTCTAGATTTTAATATGATGCATTTTTTGAATGAGATGCACAGAAATATTATTGTATGACTTAGGATTTGTTCTAAATTTTGGGGGTTTTATGTTTAAAAGGTTCCAGAGATGGAGGAGACAAAGCCTGAAAGTCATTTGACATCAGCTGCAGCCTTTGTGGAGGGGGGAATACAACAAGCCTGTGACGATGCTTGCAGCATATGCCTCGAGGATTTTTTTGAAAGTGATCCATCAACGGTAATAAGTTTAATAATATATCTATAAAAAAAAAAAGTGTATTAATTATGAAACATTTAATAATATATCACTTATAGCACTCCCCCCCCCCCCTCTCCTCCTCCCTTTTTCCTCTTGCAAAAACTTTTGCATCATTTTCATTTTTTTATGTTGTAGCAATGTCCTTTAATTTGATCCTCTCTTGCCTTGCAGGTGACTACTTGCAAGCATGAATTTCACCTCCAGTGCATCCTTGAATGGTACAAATTATAATTCATTTCATTTTTCAAATGTTGAAGTGTTGTATGACCTTCCTTTTTGACATTAATCATTCTCTCCTTCCTTTATTTGATAAGTATGAATCCTTTATTTTTTAATTCGTGTATATATGTTGTTGAATACCTATATTGTTGAAAAAATCAATGGAATAGCATTTGTTTGAGATCTCTCTCTCTCAGACACATTTTTTACTCACTGCTTCAATCTTTTGAAATCATTTGCTTGGTGTTGACGCATCATGAACTCATGGTGATCTGCCGTCATCAGTTGTCACCATCACTGTGTGGTACTGGCTGCATCATCATCGTCATTCCTTCACTGTGCGCTTCTTCAAGGTCATGGTGTTGTCAATGATCTTGGGATGACAAACTACATGTCATCATCACTGTCACTACTCTATTGGCTCATTGTTGCCACTCCACATTCCTCATCATCGTGATAGAAAGGAAGGGAAAGTGGACAGGATATAGGGGAGGATGATTTTTTACTGTTTTTGGTAAATGGGGAAATGTGGAAATGGTTTGGATGAATCCTAGCTTAGGTGGTTAGCTTGGTTTGTTCATGTGTTTTTGCTATGCATCAAATCAAATTGGGCTTTTAAAAGGATTCTAAGTTTGGGCCAATTGTTCTTGGAATGGACCAATTGATGCATCCCCAGTCCGATAACTCCACCAGGTCCAACCACCCACCCATGGGTGACCCTTGAACTGTTTTGTCTAGCCTGTTGGTGACATTGGTTTAGCTTTTCCTTCACCCAACAAGGTTGGGTCAGGTGGTCAGTATTATCAAATCCGCTCAAATGGAAATGCCAATGAGCACTAGCTTAAATGTCATCTTCTCTTCTAGAAAGAACAAGGTGGAGGGTGAGGTCATGAGTTCAAGATCCATTGTTATGTAATGATCAATTAAAAAAAAAAAAGTCTCTAATGCAATCAAACTTATTGGTTCAAAGAGTTAGAATTATTTTGTTTTTGGTAAAAAGTGGAACTTGAAACACCTAGGCTGGACAGACTTTTTTTTTCTTTATGTACCATTTTCCCTTTCTGAATTATGACAATATGGCTGGGGATCACCCTTTTTCCTTCTATTTTTTTGGCAGGTTGGTTGCTTAGATTGATTGGTTGTAATGCTACACAAATCATAAAAACTCAACTCAGCCTTAAATTCCAAATAAATCATATCATACTGTTTATTATAATAGTATGTATATGTATGAAACATTTTATTTTATTATGGCATATGATGAATTATATCTATTTGTAATTAAGATATAATTTGTTGAGGAAGAATAGAATTGGGATCTAATTCACTAGGTTTTAATTTTAGGTGCCAAAGAAGCTCCCAGTGTCCCATGTGTTGGCAACCTATTAGCCTAAAGGATTCTACCAGGTGTGTTTGGTTTTATTAGTTTTTGGCTTTACTCATAACAATTTCTTGTAATTATTTTCATGGTGTTGTCTTATCTGTATATTGTGGCAGTCAAGAATTGCTTGAGGCAGTGGAACGAGAGAGGAGCTTTAGGGTTACTCCACCAAGAAATGCCACTATATTTCATCATCCCACCCTTGGTGCTTTTGAATTGCAGCATGTCTGTTTTCTTTCATTACTTGGAAATTTGTTTTACTTCATTTGTTATTAACATGTTCAATATTTGTGTTTCTCAACAAAAAAAAAATTTGTTCAATATTTGTGCATCAGGTTATTCTTATGTTACTTCTTGATTTGCAATGCAGTTACCGGTAGGTGCTAATGATGCTGACCTTGAAGAGCGTATAATCCAGCACTTGGCAGCTGCTGCTGCAATGGGAAGGGCCCACCACATTGGTAGGAGGGATGGTCACAGAGGTCGATCATCTGCCCATGGTCGACCACACTTTTTGGTATTCTCCACTCATCCTAGTGGACCTGGTCCCGTTTCTGCCTCTGGGGGGGACAATGAACCAGTAGCAATTAGTGTAGCTAGTCCATCGACCCCGCTTGCATCTGGTGGGGATGAACCATCACAACAGGTCCCACATTTTCCTTCAGTTCATACTGATCAAATTTCTTCCACAGCATCTGGACCTACTTTCCTGCCAGCAAATCGTCAAGGAATTTCCTTTAGTAATCGGTAGTTTATTATTCTATATCCTTAAATAATTGTCACGACTCTCCTCCCCCCCAATGTGGGAATGAATTTCCTATATGCAGTGTATCTATATGTTTAGAAGTTTTTATCTGTTTGTAGGAGCCCTGCTCTACGTTCCTCACCACCAAATCAAGATGGAGCAGGACCGTCAGATCTTCAGTCATTTTCAGAGTCTCTGAAATCTAGATTTAATGCCATGTCGATGAGGTATAATTTCAAAAATGACTCTTCTTTTGGATTGATTTAGTATGCTTTTTCCTCTGCTCATTTATCAATAATGCTTGTTGTACTGGTATCTTAGATACAAAGAGTCAATTTCAAAGAGTACCAGAGGGTGGAAGGAGAGGCTTTTCTCTCGTAACACTTCCATGACAGATATTGGCTCTGATGTTCCAAGAGAAGTGAATGCAGGAATTGCTGGTGTATCTCGTATGATGGAACGCCTTGAGACCAGAGAAAATAGTAGTGACAACCCAGCTTCTGTAGCAAATCACGTAGGTGATTTTTCTGTTACGGAGCAGAACAACCAGAACATTGCAGAGACTCATGGAGAAAGCCCTCTGAATGACAGCAATCAACCTGCTTCTTGCGCTGCAAGTTCAGCTTCAGGTTAAGTTGATGAACATTGTTTCAGCAAGTGCATCTATCCTCAGCATTTCATATTTGAAGGTGAGTCCTGATGCCGGTGATTAGCTTTTTCAGTTTTTAATTTATAAATCCTGTTATGGGAGCCCACTGATTAAGCCACCCTGCTACTCATGTTTCTGACACCATTATTTCTCATTAGAGAGCATCTGTTGTTCAGAATGAAGTTCTTTGAATTGAGGGTCTACCGGCATGGGTCCATGTGTTGTGTGAATCTGTTTGCCTATGCCCCCTCCCAGGAAAAAAAATAACAATTAAGAAAGAAAAAGAAAAAGAAGGCAAGAGAAAGAATGTGCAAGAACATTGCTACTCTTTTTTATAATTCTTTTGGACCTTCCCTTTCAAGTATTTGTAATGCACTCATACTCTGTCAACTTCATTAATTGTTCTTAAGATGTCACGACAACGAACTAGCAATAGGTGTCATTGACACAGTTATTTCAGAAATTTGTCTGGTGCCTATTGCCAACAAACTGTTTTGGAGTTTGAAAGTTTTGGAATATTTTCAGTTTACTTTATCCTAATCTTTACTGCCTATTTAAACTTTAATCTAAGTTTAGCTTGGATTTCAGGTTAACCTTTTTCTCCAGACATGACATGCTGAGGACAAGATGCTTTGCAATATAGGCCATAGGGTGAGTCATGGTGATTATGGTTTGAACCCAAATAAGGGAGATGAAGTCTGAGAAAGAACTTCCATCTGGAAAGAGACTTATAAAATGGGTATATTTATGTAAATTTGTTTATAAATATGACATTATGACCCAGATTTGGTGCGGGATATATATTTAACTGTGACTGGATGGTTAGGTGGATTTTGGCACTAATATTTATATTTAATATTAATATTTCTTGCGGGAAACTTGTGTCAAAACTTAATGAACTTGAATTGTGTATTCTCTAATCTCTATTAGACTTTTTGCAGTCATTACATGATGGCTGTGTCTTACAAAGTACAGTTTCTCTGAAGCTTCTGATTATGCATGGTTATTGAAAATTCTAAATTTGCTTGTATATTAAGGAACCTGCAATTATATGATATAACAATGCCACACTCTCAAAAAATAAAAATAAAAAATAGATAAATAACGAAATCCAGAATTTTGAGGGAATTTGGAGCTCAATTAGTACTTTCAGATGTTTAGATCCGAATCTCTTCTTACCCATTGTAATTATTTAATTATTGAAAAATCACAATTAATTTTTTGAGGAAAAAAAAAAAAAAAACAACGGATGTTACTCCCATTCTTTCTTCTTCTTTTTTTTTTTTTTTTTAACTTTCCTGTTCATGGGGTACACAGTGGGGGGTAACCCTTCCCCTTTAATTCCTCGACAGCCATTATTGTCTGAACTCAAATCAGAGAGCTACTGATCATTGATTAAATTACAGGAGAAGATGAAGGATCAAATGCATTGGAACACATAGTTCTTGCAGGAACCCCAAAAAACCCCCTTTCTGCCATAACGTTTTAGAAAAGTAGGCATGAGGCCAAAAAAATATAACCTGAATGGTTTTACAATACAAATGTAGGCATGCGAATACAAATTCTTTGTATGCAGGTGTGGTCGTGTCCAATTCAATTTTCTAATAATGTGAGGAACATATATGATTCTTTTCTTTTCCTCTTTTGTGTCAACATGTTGTGAAGCAAAACCGTGTCTCTTAACGAAAAAGGGAGGGGAAAAAAAATTTGTGAAGCAACCCAGAAAAATCCCCCTACCATAACATTAAGAATATGGACACGAGGCGAAAAAAGATTGTTTGTTATTAGTGTTATTGGCCACAATATCTTTTCATAACAAATCTCAGACGAGAGATTGTTACTAGTTTTAGTTTGAACCTATTATTTAAATTACTTTTTTACTCATTAATAATAATCTGCTATCTAAAATTTGTTGTAAAAGTGTTATAAAAATATTATGAATATAGTATTTCCTAAGAACACGCAAGTGTCGCTGTCTCCAACCATGGAATCCAAGGATTTTTTGTCCCCCTATTGTGTCTAACAGTGTAAATCGGGGGACATTGGATGCTATCTTGGTGGCATTTATGGTTGTAGCTTGTCATTTCTGAAGCAACGAGCCCATAATCCTTATTTTGTGAATTCGAGATCCAAAGCTCATGTTGGAATAAAATGCACATGTTTCCTACGTCCCATTTTTTGTGCTCATATGGTAAAATTTTATTTTTGATAAAAGTACTCTCAAGTCTTAACAAAACAATAAAAAAGAAAAAAAAAAAAAAAAAAAAAAAAAAAAAAAAAGATAAAGACATAAAAAGTGTCACGCATAGACAAGACATAAAAAGCATCCTAAGCTGTGTACAATGGATTTGGATCGTGCAATACCCCAAATTCACTCACAAAAAGTTTCTACTTTTTACCTTTCTAAACTTTCTAACTTTTTTATATTTTTAACAATTTTTGATTCAATGGTTGCTTACCTGTTTTCTTACAAATAGGAGTGTTAATTTTTTTCCATATCCATGAACTCACTCATTATTCACCTTATTTAAATAAGTCTTAACCTGACTCATTTGAATATTTGGGTTAAATGGGTAATGACCCATTTAGTTATTTAATTAGATGGGTCTAAATAGATAAATTCACTAATATCCACTAAATCCATCTAAATTTTAAATTTAAATAAACCCACTAAACCTTTCTAAAATCTGAAACTTAAATAAACAATATAACCTCAGTATTTCTAAGCCAAAACATTCGGCCCTCAGTCTCACTCTCTTTAAACACTTTCTCTCAAATTTTCTCAGTAACCAAACAAAAGTAAGGAAATTCTAGAGAGAGAGAGGGAAGGTACTTGAATAGCGATTTGAGGTCAGGCTTCGATGGTGGCATAGAAGGTTGTTGAAGGCATCACTAAAGGCATCATTGAAGGCATCAGATTTTTCAGGTAAGTCACTCAATTCTTGGGTTGATTTCTAACTTAAAGCTTTCAAGAATTTTGGGTTTGGGGTTTTCAGAGAAAAAAAAATTTCAGGTTTATTGTTTTGTGATTGTTGCTGACCATGATTTTTTTTGGGTTTAATTAGAGGGAAGCAATAATATGAAAACTGCAAAGCAGATTTCCCAGACATAGGTACTTGTTCAAAGATTTTGACCAACAGAAACTGCATAACAAAGAAGCAAAGTATAAATTATCAGACAATAATATTATTAGAAGTGAACTGCAATGTGCTCTACAAAGCACATCTTTTTTATTTTTTTACTTTAAATACAAGTACTCTCTACAAAGCACATGAAATATAATTGAATGTGTACAACATAATAAGATAATACCCAGTTCTATACATGGTGTGAAAAGGCAAGAAATAAAAATTAATGAAGGTTCAATCTTTAATTCAATTGGAATAGGTTCAGGTGTCTTACTAGGCATGGGCAATTTCATCAATTCAATGGTTTTTCTAAAAGCTTAGATTTATAATTTTAGGGGTATTTTGGTAATTTTGGATGTTCAAGGGTATGTTGGTAATTTTGAAAGTGTAGGGGGTATTTGGGTCATTTTGGATATTTAAGGGTATTTTGGTAATTTTGGAAGTCAATAGGGTATTCTAGGGCTATCCAAGCAACTCAGAGACTCAGCCAAACCGACCAAATCCGACACCTTTGGCGGTCGGTGACGGTTCCTATCCTCTGAAACTCAACTCCGGCGGGTCGAGTGGTGGGTTTCGGTCTCTAAAACCCGAGCCACCCAATCCAACTTACAAAAGCTATAAAAAAAAATGCCAAAATTACCTAGATTCGGCGACTTTCTGGTGTTCCTTAGCTCCAATCTAGCCACCCTCGGTCTTCCTTCGCTTAGATCCGGTGGTATTTGCTCAGATTCACTCAAATCTAGCCAAGATCTACTCTCCTCCTTCGTCAGATTTGCTCAAATCCGGCGATATATGGTTAGCTTTTACTTAGATCAGTGAAGACAAGCTCAGA
Organism: Castanea sativa; assembly: GCF_040712315.1. Classification (NCBI taxonomy): domain Eukaryota; kingdom Viridiplantae; phylum Streptophyta; class Magnoliopsida; order Fagales; family Fagaceae; genus Castanea; species Castanea sativa. The sequence continues at coordinate 22,674,880 of NC_134021.1, read as the reverse complement.
TCGGCGATGATAGACTTAGATATTTGGTTAAATCCGACTATTCTTACTAAGATCGGCGAAGATAAACTCCGATCTACTCGAATCCGGCGCCTTCAACTCAGATCGGCGAAGATAGAACTTCTCATTCGCCCGCTGTCGCTCATCATCGAACTTGACCGACCCGACCTTTGCTCCCTTGAGCCTGGCCGACCCAACCCGTGGTGATCGGAGGTCGGTTGCAGGTGTGTTTTTGTTCCACCTAATCTGAGCAGGTCGAGTCCAGGTTGAGGCCAAAACCGACCCAGACCGACTCGTGGACAGCCTTAAGGTATTCAACTAGTTTTAAAGGTATTTAGGTCATGTTGGGTTAAATGGGCGGGTTACTAATTAAATGGGTTAGGTGGGTAATGGATAATTAATTTATATATAAATAGGTCATAGATGAATAAATGGGTAATTACACACCCAACTCATTTATGACCCAACTCATTTATGACCCAACCCATTTATGACCTAACCCACCTATTTGCCACCCCTACTCACAAGCAGCATTTCCATCCATATTTCTGTCATATAATTTTGGTTTTAGATTGTAGTGCATTTCTAACTAAAAACTGGTGAGTAGTTCAGCAGATCAAAGATTCAAGATAATTGCCTCCTAACCCGCCAAAAGAAAATCTGTATATATATGGTGTTAGAGGAATTAGGTTTATGTGTGTAGGCTCAAAAGGCCCAAAGATATTATAAGCTCATAGATGCTTAACTCTAGCTCATTTTTCCTATTTTATAAATTGTATTAAGGATTCATTGTTATTATAGCTAAGTGAATTGAGATTATAGTGATGAATGTATAGTTGTGAAGACTTTTTCTATGTGGATGTAAGTTATTAAGCCGAACCACGCAACCTTGTGTTCTCTCTCTTATCTCTGTACCACTCTCTCACATATGCTATGAGAATGATTGAATTTCTTTTTAGCTCTTTTCACAAAGCTACAATATTATCGCTTGAAATTTTCAAAAAAAGTTACAAGTGTCTAGTTGATTATTTCAATCCATTATTATTATTATTATGTTTTCTTTGAAGCAAGTCATATACTTGCTTCGAAGAAAACATTATAGATAATAAGAATGGATTGAAATAATCATCACAAGACATTTGTAATAGATAGCAGATAAAGAGACATGCCCTATATCTAGGTGGATTCTACTTTATTACAACAATAAAAGTAGTATGATGGTAATGAGATAACCCGAAGTGTTTTTTTTTTTTTTTTCCTTTTAAGAAGATAACCCAACGATTTGATACAACATCAATTGTACCATTTCCATCTATTGCAATGGGACTTGGAGGGTAGGGAATTGGATGTGTGCAATTTTTATGTATAGATTGCTTAAATTTGTGGTGTATAACTTAGTTTTTGAGTAATGTTTTAATATGTTTTATCTAAAAATAAGTGAGATTTTAAAAATAACCTTAAACAAACAGACAATGTATTTATTTTTATGATATGAAATACATTCTTGGATGTCTATGCTTGAAAAAATAATTTGTCATATATATATATATATATATATTAGATTTTGTATGTCAATTACGTTTATATTTTGTTGTTAATATTCATTAGTATTTTTAGAATTGAATTTCTCTTAATAGTGTCGTTTAACCTTGTCCCTCAGGATTAATATCCTAGGTCTGCCACTAGTTATTAGGGGATTCTTCCACATAACGTTTTTATTAATCTTGACCTTTCAATTTTATAATAAATTATTCAAATTATACCACATCATTATTCCACTAATAAAAACCTTATAATAATCATCCCACATTAACTATTAGAAAAAGCAAGTTGATATATATGTCAAATTTTGAGTTTTTTTTTTTATTTTAATAACTAAAAAGCCCATATAACTAGCCTAATGTGAATGTTCTTCAATAGTTAGGTTTCACATTCAACATTCCAATCCTAGGCCCAGTTTCATCATTTTGTTAGAGCAATGCTAGGAGCATATAGCATATTCTAAATATGTTTACAATTTAATAAGGTGGTAGGTTATGATTGGTGAGAACATAGGTCGACCACTATCATTAAGCTTTTATTAACCAATCACAACTTTGATAGGAACAAAAGCTATTTTGAAAAATGAGGGAGGAACTTGGAAGAATTGAATTATGGACCAAAGTTCCAAACGACACTTCAGGTTAGAGCTTAAACTTTTGAACATCAATATAATTAGGATTGTTATTTACAAATTAGTTGTTAGAAGATAAGATAGAGTTGGTTAGTTTAGTTAGTTAGTTAGACCGTAGCAAGTTAATCGCATCTTGAATTTCTATAAGCACATGTGGAATTAGAGAACCAACCCTATGGAGTCATGTGGGCAAATGAGATGAAGGGTTATGGTTTTATATATAGTTGATTGTGATCACATTCCCATTATTGAATATGATTGCGCATTTGGTGTGCTTAGACTTTAATAGTCTTGTTCTTGGAGGAAGAGACTCCCTTGAAGAAGTATCAATTGGAGAAGACTCTCTTGAATAAGTCACATACACTTCCATTTCCTTTATCTAATCACATCTAAGGCTCCATTCATAATCCATTATCAACCATCCTTACCTCACAATCCCAAAACTCTAGTTGCATCTCCAGACATCCTAAGCCAATTCCCTTTCAAGAAACCATCTCAAACCCTCCATACCCTTGCCGCCCTAGCATCACCTAACTTTGCCATGTCCTAGATCCCCTTATCCTAATCCTCACATAAAAAAGAATCTGATTTCGCTCTCACACATTTTTACGCTAAACGGCTAAACCCTAATCCTTTATCAGGTCTTAGTTTTCTCTTCTTTTCTATTCAAGATTACACTATATCCCTTAAGAACACCTGAAGTATTATTGTGTTCTTAACAAACTTGCTACCTCACTAAATTGTGAAATAAATATATGAAATATGTTATTCTCACATTACTTCTTGGGAAGCATAATTAGACTTATGAGATACTCAGCCACTCAAAGTGTTCAATTTTGTATGAGAAACTTGGACAAATTTCATCATGCTTAGTTTGTTTCAACATAAATCATTTTTTGGAAAATTGATCTGTTTTCCTAATTACTTAAATCTTTTTTTTTTTTTTTTTGGTTATTTGGCTCACATCAAAAAGTGGAAATTGTTTTTTTTTTGTTCTATTGATCACAAAAAGTGTTTTCCACCACACCAAACAATCGAAAACCTTTCTTGTCTGAACATGTGGAGCTTTTTGTCATGTTCTTCCACATGTCCTACCAACAAAGTAATTTATTCAATTTTTGAACATTGAGAAATGATCTCTTATTAAATCTTCCAATTTCCTCCAAGTTTTAGCAAATTTGTTCTAGTTCGTACTAAAGAAAAGGTTTCTTGGCAACACCATTTCTTTGCTCATTAGTACTCTTAAACCCAAAGCCCCCCCCCCCCCCCTCCACACTGAGGGACTCGCCCTCTTCTCTCCTAGCCAATGGTATAGAAAATTAGGCTATGTTTGGCAAAAAATGAGGGGGAGCAAAGAGAAAAAAGAAAGGGAAAAAAATGAGAGAAAATAAATAAATGAAATGAGGAATATTTTTCTTTTATATCGTTTGGTTTGTAAAAGCATTCACTTCACAAAAGGAAAAAAAAAAAAGAGGCAATTGCGTTACCGAAAATTACTTTATGTATTTTATGTAATAACATTTATAATATATCTTATATCTTATTATTTATTATATGTTACATTATATTAAAATAACATGACTTTATCAATGAGAGAGAGAGAGAAAAAAAAGAAAAAAAAAAGAGGAAAAGTATGAGAGAAGAATAAAAAATAAAAAAGAATAATATACATAATTGGATGTAGGTGTGTTTATGGAGATTTTTTGCTATAAAAAATAAAAAAGAATAATATGTATAATCGGATGTAGGTGTGTTTATGGAGATTTTTTGCTATATTATCAGCATGCATAATCGGATTTTTTGATATATACGTCTTGCATAACCCAATGAGAATATTCTAGAGAAGAAAATAAAGGACATAGGTAGGCCACATAAAAAAAAAAAAAATAAATAAAAAAAAAAAAAAAAAAAAAACTATCTTTACTTTCTAATTTTCTCCAATTTGAAAATAAAAAATGATGGGTCCCATTAAAATTCATTCCCTCCATCTTTCTTTCCTTCCCTCCCTTTCTTTCCAACCAAACAAATAATTCTTTTTCTTTTCCCTCCTTTTTTATTTTCCCTTTCCTTGCATTTTCCCTCAAACCAAACATAGTGTTAAAAAATTGTATCTTTTAATTGGCAGGCAGTGAAGAGAGTCACGTTTGTGGTTGGCAGCGCGGACGTAAGTAATACTCTCATAAATGGTCAGCTGAGGGCGACAAAAGATCTACTGGTGGACAATACGTCGCCGTTTGTGATTTTTACTGCCCTGTTAAGCTGTAAAGGCCACGAAATTCACGCATCCCACGCGCGCTTTAAAGCGACGTTTGGATTTTCGTAACTTAGCGTAGAATTCAGGGCATTTTTTTAATTTTCCACAACACCGACAGCTTGCCTTTTAGCCTCGTGAGCTGTGAGATCACACATTACTCTCTCGGCTCATGTTTTTTGAGTTTCAGCTTTGTAAAATTTGTAGCCCACCGAACAATGCATTTTGATAGTTTTGTTCCAACTTTTTTTGTTTTTTTGTTAATCTCTTTTTGTTTAGAAATTAAGTAAAGCCATGCGTGAATGAGACACAGAGTGATGCATCATCTTCCTTGGTGAGTTTTAAATAATCTTAGAATTAGATATTCTAGATATATAGTCTTTTTCTTTGCAACATTGTTGCTTAAGTTTTAGGAGTGATATGTTGACTTAATGCAATCATGGTTTTTTCCCCCAATATAAATGTCAATTGTTTTACTTACCTTTGGATAAAAAAAAAATGTCAATTATTGATGAACAGTTAGACAACATTTGATTCAAGTAGTTTCTACATTATTGAAATTAATTAATATCTTTAAAGTGGCGTTCATTATTGAAAACATATAAATTTGACACCTCTACATGTTTAATATTTGTAGAAATGATAAAATTAAAGATTAAACACACCAATTGAAAATTAACCAGCAGATAGAAATAATGTCTTACATATGTGCAATAAACCAAATTAACAAAGCAATAATAAATATTCCATAGTGATTTAGTTATAAAAGTGGAAATTAAAGGAAAATTCTCTAATAGAAACCCCTCCTCTACATGAATATAAACAGTCCCATAAAAATTCTACTAAATAAGAAACAATCTATATATAGAGAGAGAGATAGAGAGAGGTACAACTAAGAGAAAACTTAATTAGAATTTGAAATTAGAATCAAATTTTGCACCATGTATCTAAATTTACGTAGGAACCACACTATAATTATTTACTTAAACTTGTGTCATGTATCCAATTAATTTTTTTTTTTTTTTTTTTTTTTTTTTTTTTTTTTTTTTTTATGCCAAGTGAATTAATGAGTGCAAAATACTAAGAATATGGTATTAATGAACTATAAAATTTATTAAAAAAAAATTAATCACATACACTCAATGAAAATCACTACACAACAAAGATCACATGTAAGAATTAATATGTGACTATTGAATTTTAGGTAAGAACTTTAATATGCGACTAATTATGTTTAATTTTAATAAAAATTGACTAATTATTTATATTTTTATGATAAAAATTGTGTTTAATTTTAAATGTATCCATACGTATACATATGTTACACACTAATTTTTTAATAATTCGACTAATTATTTATATATTTATAATAAAAATTGCATTTAATTTTAAATACATTTATGCGTTTGCATAAGTTACATGCTAGTTATAATTAATCATTGACACACAAAACTTTTGTATAGTATAGATTCTATGCAAAATAAACAAACGCTTTGCTTGGTTTCCTACTACAATAGTCCTAGACCGTCTATAATCCTTATGTAGTGATTTCCATAAACTCCTCGCTCATAAATGGTAAGATCTCTTGCACTCCAAGGAACCTCCTTAACCTCCTTTAAGGTTCGGTTACAGTTAACCTCACTAGATATCTATGTGGTTTCAAGCTCTAAAACACTCACTTTGGAATTGAAAAGTGAGTAAGTTAATATAATGGGATATTTATATAAAACTCTAAGCATATGTTCTAAATTGTCTTGAACAACACATGGGGAAGTAAAAGCAATGCAAGGTCAAGAACCGAAAATAAAAATCAAGAAAGGAGAATTTGGAAGCTTAAGGCAAAGCTCTCTCTCTGTCTCGGGTTGAGCATAGAAAGGAGAGGCTAAATGCTAAACAAACTAACAACTCTGTGTACGTTATATTAAGGTTGGAAGTATGGGAGTTCAAACCTTTCTTTGTTCTTCAATGAAATTGGTTCTCCCAACTTAAACCTAATCCCTTGCATTGGTTCGTAAAATGGTAACCTCAACTTGAAGTTTTGAGCAAATTGTGCCTTAAGAATTGTGCATACATTGCTGCCCTTTTTTAAAATGAAATTTGATGAGCTTAGCTTAACTTGAATTAATGACTTGCTCAAGTGGGCATTATCTTTTCGCATGAGCGATGTAGGAGTGAGATCTCTAATTGACTAACTTAGGGCCCGTTTGGATTGAGGGAGGAGTGGAGAGAAGTTGAGTAGAGTAGAGTTGGCTGAAAGTAGACTAATTTTATGCTAAATTTACTCTACTCTTCCCCCCTTCCCCTCCATTCAAACGGACCATTAATGTCTCATTTGAGAGGGCTTCTCTCTGTCGAGTGAGCTTTCTTGAGTGGATTATAAACGAGATCTTGAGTGGGCTTATTATTGCTTGAGCAAAATTCTTCATATGTTAATTTTATGAGTTTTTTGCTTCACAAATTGATCAAGAAATACAACCCATTTTCAGTTTCACTGTCATGAACATTTGCTAATACAAGTCCTAAAAGCTATAATAACAAACATAATTCCTATTTATAACTTCAAGTCTGTATAATGATTATATAAATCTTTATTTGTTGGGCTATATTTCAATAAACATCAAATATAAATTCTTTTAATTACAATGAGTATGAAATATATACGGTATACAAATTAGCGATATATATATAAGAAATGCAAGGGTCATATTTACATGACCCGAACGGAAAATAAAATATCTTTTATTATCAACTTTCTCATATAAATAAAAGATTCATGCACCTTTCTCATATGTTCCCGACCTTATTATATTATATTATCAACTTCTCTTTTAAGACAATGTTAAAGTTAAACATCAACAACCCCTTGGAATAAAAAACATGTTAAACATCAACAACCATTATATACATACAAAAAAGTAAAAACCAAATTAAGAAATATAATAAATAATGAAATTAGTTCTTTATTATTCCATCCATTCATAGAGATACAACTTGACAAAGGACCTTACTTAACTTCTCACTCATACTTGGCAAAAAGTTGTAGTAAGTAGTACTTACTAGTTTTTTTTTTTTTTTTTTGTGGTAATCAGTAGTACTTACTAGTTACTTCTTTATTAGATTTGTTTGGCAGAAAGATGAAGGGTCAAAACTCAAAAGTCAAAACTGATCAGTACACAAACTTTGGCTTGGCTTAGGAGAGAGAGAGAGAGAGAGAGAGAGAGAAATTTGAAGCCGCGCAGCGCAGACTCATCAACTGATGAATGATGATACCAAGTTAGCCGTGTGGTCCCTACATTCCAGGCTGTCTGAACTCATTCACAGCCCAACAAGTCTTCTCCTACTTTTTAAGTCTTAACTCTACTTTACTTCCCAAACTCTTCTTCTTCTCTCTTCACTTCTCTTTCTCACTCCTCACTCTCTCCATTCTGTGTGTGCGCTGTCCTGTCCCTCTCTCTCTCTCTCTCTCTCTTTCTCCTCTTTTCTCTTCTTCCAAGCAAAACCCTCTCTATCTCAATCTCTTCTAATTCTCTGCCACCAAATCCCCATTTCACAGCACAACCAACAAATTTCACTCACAACTTCTTCTTCTTCTCTGATGAGCGCCATGGAGTCTCATGTCTATGGTGTCTCTTCTAAACTCTTCTTGACTCTTCTTTTTCTTTCACTTTCTGTTTCCTATGCCGCATTGCCTCAAAACCCAGTTTCTAAATCTTCTTCTACTACCCAAATAAACTCAAACTCTGTCCTTGTAGCTCTCTTGGATTCCCATTACACCGAGCTCGCTGAACTCGTTGAAAAAGCCCTTTTACTACAGACTCTTGAGGAAGCTGTCGGGAAACACAACATCACCATCTTCGCTCCCAGAAATGAAGCTCTGGAACGAGAGCTCGACCCAGAGTTCAAACGCTTTTTACTCGAGCCAGGTAACCTCAAGTCCCTCCAAACCCTTCTCATGTTCCACATTGTCCCAAAGCGAATCGTCTCCAAGGACTGGCCCGCCGACTCCTCACCCTCCTTTCGCCACCCAACTCTCTCCAACCACCACGTGCATTTGAAGACTCAGGGTCAGGGCAACCGACTCATAGACTCGGCCGAGATTGTTCGCCCCGACGACGTGGTTCGACCCGACGGGCTTATCCACGGGATCGAACGCCTCTTGATTCCTCGATCCGTGCAAGAAGACTTCAACCGGAGAAGAAACCTGCGGTCCATCTCCGCTGTTTTGCCCGAAGGAGCACCGGAGGTGGACCCCAGAACTCACCGGTTGAAGAAACCGGCAGCTCCGGTCCCGGCTGGTGCCCCACCGGTGCTGCCCATTTACGACGCGCTGGCCCCGGGGCCTTCTCTAGCTCCGGCCCCGGCGCCAGGCCCTGGTGGACCCCATGGCCACTTCAATGGTATGAAGCAAGTTAAGGACTTTATCCACACACTCTTACATTACAGTGGCTACAATGAAATGGCAGATATTCTAGTCAATTTAACCTCTTTAGCAACCGAGATGGGTCGGTTGGTTTCAGAAGGGTATGTATCGACGGTTTTGGAACCCAATGACAAAGCCATGGCTAAGTTAACTACGGACCAGTTGAGTGAGCTTGGTGCATCGGAGCTGATTATATATTACCATATCATACCGTAGTATCAGACTGAGGAGAATATGTACAATGCAGTGAGGAGTTTCGGGAAGGTCGGGTATGATACTCTGCGGTTACCACATAAGGTTGTGGCTCAAGAGGCTGATGGGTCTGTGAAATTCGGGCAAGGAGATGGGTCTGCTTACCTGTTTGATCCGGATATTTACACCGATGGTCGAATTTCGGTGCAAGGGATTGATGGGGTTTTGCTCCCACCGGAGGAGGAGACCAAGATTGAGAAGAAAACAGGTCCACTTGTTAAGGTTGTCTCCAAGCCCAGGAGAGGTAATGTTTTTCTTATTGCTATTGTTATGTGCTTTCACTTTTTTATTGGATTTTTGCATTTCTGTTATTATCATTATTGTCAATTGCTTCATGCAGTTTGTTATGTTCATTCTAATGTAATGCTAGGTGAAGTAAAATCTCAATTTTGGTGGTGGTGGAAAATTTGACTGAAATTTTGGGTGAATGGGTTTAAGTATTTGTGAGAGATAGGTTATTTCTATGCTTGGTGTTCTGACCAATTTTGGAGTTTTGGGTTAGGGGTGAGAATGTTGAAGGTGTTCCGATACCCAGATGGGCTGTACTGATCATTTTTTTCAATAGATACAGTAGGATTTTAAGCTATGACGTCTATTTCCTGATGTTTACACTTTCACCATTAGAGTTATACACCAATTGGTTTTTATCATACATGGAATCCAATGTTTCGAACCCGATTTCTTATTTGGCAAGGACAGACTTTACTAGAATTAATTAGAGCCCACGGATTGTGTTTGGTAATTGAAGATGGTTGTGGTGGTGGGTAGATAGAATTATTAATACGGGTTAATTATTGTGGACTGTAAATTAGCGTGTGGAAGGGGATGAGCCACTTTTAATCACACCATTTAATGTAGGCCGCTTTATGTAGTGCCATAGTGGAGAAATCATTACATGATGTGATTATTGACTAATGCTTCTAATTTTTGCTATCATATTGTTGATCTAGTGCTTTTAATTTTGGCCACTGTTTTAATATTGGGGGAACCTTTGTGCTGGAAGCACACAGAGAGGAATAGATAGGAAAGAGAGATTATAAATGGACTTATATTAGTGGAGTATTGCTAGAAGTGATGGAAATGTGGGTTCTTTTCTAGAAAGGAGATTGTGAAAGTGGTGGTTTTTAGCTTGGAAGTAGAGCTTTGGAGACGGAGAGGAATGAATAATTCTTGGGAAATGCTGACGAATGTCCTTAGTATTGGTTAATAATCCATTTAAAGAAAGCTTTTTTCAATAATAATCCATTTAAAGAAAGCTTTTATGAAAAAAGAAAAAAAAAAGTAATTAATGTTTTGACTGCTTTTTTCATTTTCCATAAAATTGATGTCAAAACTTTCTTAAAATGGATTATTAATTAATGCTCTAAAACACTTGTTAGCATGAATCATAATTTTATTACCACACTTTTACGTGCTTTATCACAACTGTCTTATATAGTAGACTATAATTGACTATTGTGTTATTATTGCATGGACCCACAATTTTTTCAATACTATTTACAGTCGGTCACGTAGAACAATTGTAGGCCTTGTGGCAAAGTGTGTGATATTATAACTATTTGGGAGGAATTTGTCGGTGTGAAGTAAGGTGTGAAGTAATGATCAGTATGATCTCACAACTTGGACTTAGATTATACTTTCTGTAGTTGTCTCTACTTTTGTTTTCAAATAAATAATTAATCATTGAAAAAAAGGTGTGGTGGACCCAAGGGAGGTTCTTCAACTAATTAGATCAATTATTCAAGGGGAGTTATGGGCTTTTGCTAAGGAATCCATGTGTATAAAAACAAAGCATTAAAATAGCAGAAAATCCAGGGTGGACAAGCTGTGAACCACATTCCATTTCACATCTTCAATGCCAACAATAGCCTGTCTATGATTAATTTCCACAACTTCATTATTTCTTAATTGTTTCCTACACTTTCCCTTTCCTACTCGGCTGGCATGATTTGTTGTCTTTGTTCATTTATGTTATACAGCTGACCTTAAGTTTTTATATTTGGGCATTTAGCTTTGGCAACATTTAAAATTGAGTAATTCAACTAATACCTGTTAATTTTCACTTCTCAAATTTAATATATGTATGTGAGATGGCTTTATATTGAGTTGACTTAACATTTTATTTTTATCCAATTGCATATGACAGGGAAGTTGCTAGAAGTAGCGTGTAGAATGCTTGGAGCTGTTGGACAGGAATCTCATTTCTCTACTTGTCAATGAAAAATACATTCTCTCAATAAAACTAAGAATTAAAAAGAACTGTAAACAATTGATAAATGGTAAATACATTTCTTTTTTCAATCTCCCTTTTTCCTGATTCAAATGGGTCACTTTAGTTTGGCTAAACAATTTTTGTTTATATTGCAGTTGTAGGAAAAGTTTGTGTCCAAAACCATGGATGAATAGACAAGTGGAGAGAGTGCTTTACATTGCAGGATTTCCTTTGAAATCCACAAAAGAGAAAGTTCAATGTTTTTTTTTTCCTTTTGTTATAAATACTGTAATTACATATCATTTTTTAATTATTTTCTCTTTGAATTACGGTCACTTTATGCAATTTACCACCCCAAAAAAAAAAAAAAAAAACTGTATGCATAAAAAACCTTGGATGATTTACTCTTTTCATCACTGGTTGTGTATTTTTGCCCGTTTGTGCAGCCATTGGTTTGTGAATTATAGTTAAAATATATTTCATTTTCACATTAATATTATAATTTCGTTTTCATATGATCGGCGTGTAATAAGGGTTGGAAGGTGAAATTTCATTTTGGGTTGGAGGCATATCCTGTGTGGAAATTAAAATTGTGGTGACAGTGACGGTGGTGGTTGTATGATGTATTATTTTGCTGATTAAGACAACCCAAGTGGCTGGTCTTTCACGGACGGTTATCTTTATTTTATTTTATTTTTTTTGAAAATGAATGGTTCTCTTTATTTTGTGTATAATAAAATGAGAAGACAGATTCTGATCAATTATTGATTAATGCATAAAGAAAACCTTGGCAGCTTGTTTTTTTTTATAAATGTGGCTAAAAGCTCCTATAGGACCTCTTCTCTCGTGGATACATTTTCCATTTTCCTCTAATGTGTAGACCTAACAAACGGGTTAAAATAAAAAGGAACAAACAGGCGGCTTGGTCGGTCAGGTTCTATCATTTATAATTTTATATGATCCAATCGAGTACGAATCAGTACGTGTATGGGTTGAACTAAAATAGGTTTTTATTCTTATTATTCATACCTGCCCAAAACTTGCCCCAATCTTCTATATGTCTATGTCATTCCCCTGTGCTCATCTCTTTGATGGAGTAGCCAGTTGTCATGCAATTGGAAGAAACAGAGGAAGAGAAGACTTTAGCGAACCAAGTCCAGAGACACTCTTTTGCACACCTTGTCATAATTAGTACCCATGTCAAATGGTGGCTAGATTATTTTTTACAAGTATTAGTGGTAGTCCCTATGCATAAATGATGTAATCTAATCACAGATTGATATATGTTTGCAAAACATGTTTCCATAGAAAAACTTTGCTTAGTGAACGCATCCTTGTGTTAATGATTGTCAGTTTGCAAGTAAAGGACATTGCTCAAAGAGTAATATTATATGTTATCAAATTTCCTTCAGTGATTATGATAATCTTATATGATTAACTTTTTAGTTGCCCCTCCCCTTTGAAGCGGAAACAATTCTTAACATTCCCCTAAGCTAGTAGGACCTACCGGAAGACAAAACTTATGTGGGTAGGTAGCATAAAAGGAGAATTCATTGTCATAACTCAAAAGCGCTTACTATATAGTGTGGTGGAATCACATAGTGAGGGAGAAAGCTCATCTGGCACCCACCCTAGGTCACCATTGTGGAGGGAAATGTGGCACCTAAAAATTTCCCCCAAAATCCGTATATTTGCTTGGAGAACCTACAACAATGCTCTTCCAACAATGGTAAATTTGAGCAAAAGAGGTATTAAGTTTGTGTGGGCAAGAGGCTGAAACAATCACACACTCACTCCTTAGATGGAAGGAATGCCCAGTTGCAGTCACTGCTAACCCCCGCGACTTCACTAACACAGCAATGAGCTTCCTATCAGATGGAACTTCTAGAGACTTGGAAATCATCTTCACGACAGCTTGGTCTATCTGGTTCAATCGTAATCAAATGGTGCATGATTCTATCAACTAGTCTCCAAACCAAATCTGGTGTTTTGCCTCTAGAATTATCCATGACTGCAAAAAAGCCTCTGTTGGAGACCAGTTGGAGAAAACCTCCAGCTGGTGAGCTAAGTTGGAAAAAACCTCCAGCTGGTGTTTATAAAATAAACATGGATGGTGCGACATCAAATGATGAAAGGAACTCTAATGTTGGGGTGGTGATTAGCGATTCTAACGAATCAGTCACAGCTAGCTTGAGCAAGACCCTTCCAAGTCACTACTTGGTTCCGGAGACACAAATTATTGCTTTGGATGCTGGCATTTTACTAGCTCTACAAATGGAGCTTAGACAAATCATCCTTGAATCTGACTCTCCTACAGTAGACTAAGGTGTTCTATCAAATGAAACAAGCGGGGAAGCTGGGCATCTAATCCAAGGAATCATCAGCCTACTTGGTTATTTTGGCAGCTGCCAGATTAGGCATCTGGAAAGGGGCTATAATAGGGTTGCACATGAGCTTTCTTGATATGCTAGATATATAGAGATAAATCAGGAGTTTCTCCTCCCATGGTGCAACACCTCCTCCACCTAGATTGTCTCTAATTCTCTATTTGTTTTTAGGTTTCTTTCCTTGTTGCACTCTAATTTCAGTTTTTATAATATCAGTTATCCATAAAAAAATAAAAAAAAGAATCAAAGTCGGTTTGCAAGTGAAGGACATTGCTCAAAGAGTAAAGTCATATGTTATCAAATTTCCTTCATTGATTTAGATTATGATAAATCTTATATGATTAACTTTTAGTTGTTCTTAAGATTCATGAATCAAAGTATGAAAAAAATTTGACCAAGTAGAATCTCCTATTAAAATTTTGAGCGAAAATGCACATTTGTTATTAAGTGTAAAATATTTTTACAAAAAAATTTAACAAGAATTTATAAGTGCAAATTTAAAGTTTTTAGCAAGTTGTAAACACAAATATACAAAAAGTTATATAAGTTCATGGCAAATGATAGCAATTGATGATTTTTTTTTGAGAATTCAGACTGTAATTTTATTGAATCAACAGAAACTTCTGTCAGCTATCACAAGATTGGTAGCAGTAGTAGTACTCATCACTGTGGATGTCTTCTAACCAAATTTGAGGAGCAATAGAGTGCTTGGCCAATTTGGCCAGGTTATTAGCAACGGCGTTGCCCTTGCGTTTAACATGAAAAAAGAATAGGAAATGAAATTGGCAGCAGTACGCCTTGAGTCATCCACCAGATTACCAAAGGCAGCCAAGCACTTTGAGTCAGAGGTGAGATGTTTAAAAATAACCTGAGAGTCCCCTTCAAGCACCACATCCTGAATTCCAATCTCAAGACCAAAGTGCATCGCTTGTCAACAAGCCATGTCTACTACGTCTTCCACCGATGGGGGCAGAATAATTCTTTCTGAGAGAGTTGCAATCACTTCACCCTCTGAATCAGGAATCACCACTCCAATCCCTGCCATTCGAATATCCTGGAAAATTGATGATGTTGTCACCGCATTAAGAATCAAAATGAATAATCTTATGGTTCCATAATTTTCTACATATGGTATGGGTGATTTTACATTCTGAAGGAGTAATGTTATATTTGATCAAATGCCATTCATGGATTCTGTGATTTTATGACTTAAATTTGAGTTATTCTTAAGATCCATGAACCAAAGTGTAGGAAAATTCCTACAAATTTGCTTAATGGTACTAAATGTTGGGCTGTTAAAAAATAACATACTTATAAAATATGTGTAGTTGAAATGAGAATGTTAAGATGATTAAATGGAAATACATAGAAAGATAAGAATGAAAATGAGAAAATTCGCTTAAAGATATGGGTAGTTCCTATTGATGAAAAGTTGAGGGAATGTTACTTAAGGTGGTTCGGTCATGTTTAAAAGAGAATGACTAATGCAATAGTAAGAAATAATGAGTTGGTTGTTAGGGAACAAAAAAAAAGGTAGAGAAAGACCAAAAATCACATTATTAGAAGTAATAAAAAAAATGACATGTCAATTAAGGAAGTAACATTGAGTATGGCTTTAGATAGAGTAGAACGATGGAAAAGAATAAATATGTCCAACTCTAACTAATTTGTTGAGAATCCATAATTGACTACAATCCGAATATTGAGCTATAAATGCGGTGACAAAATCACATTGTTTTTTTTTTTTTTTTGAGAGAGAGTTTTAACTTATGGCATCCGCTCCTGATAATAGCTATTTATCATCAGACCAAGACAAATCACATTATTGTTGTTTACACAGTTTTAACCTATGACATCCGCTCCTAATAATATCACAAATTTAAGCCTGAGTTAAGTTAAATATATAGGTTTATTGAAAAAAGAATTCTAGAAAATAGGAACTACAATGATTCCTTATGTGGTAGAGAAATTGGAGAAAATTGCCGGTTGAGAGATTGATGCAAAGAGCTTTTGCAATAACAAGCATATCAAATCATTATATATATATATATATATATATATATATATATATATATATATATATATATATATATATATGCTTAGGAAAATCACCATTAATTAGGCATTAATGTTGTTTTTTTGTTTTTGTTTTTGGTGAGGAAAAGAAATTAACGTTTTGATCAAACAAATATAGAAAGAGAGAGTGTGATCAAACATAAATTAAGACAGAGTCGTGTGAGAATCACAATTTGACGGGACAACTTTTTAATTGATAAATTATCCAAAATACATGAAAATGATAGAAAATAAATTAATGCTTTAGTCCAAGATACAATTTATTAAAAGAAAATCGCATAGCTATGTTATGCGGGCACCTTGTACCAATAGAAAGTAAAATGAATATTACATCTAAAAGACCTAATCTAAATCTGATTGACTAAGTTCAATGGTTAGTTACTAGGTAGGAAGGTGTTAGACACTAAACTTGTCCAACCGAAAGTTGTTCTCCCAAGATATAATGGCCAATATCATGATTTAAACAATCCTATCACACATTATTAGGAACAAAGTGGTTGTATCATATACCCCACAAAATACTATTGAAGAGACACTTAGTGCACGAGTGGCACTTTGTAGTGAGAAGATTATTAGGATACTTGATAGATTCATGTTTCTAGGTAGGGGTTCGCATCCAATCCCCAACCTGACGAAATTGACACAACCCAACGCCTCGTGTTAGTTTTTCATTGTTATGGGTTAAGTTGGGTTGAGTTGGAAGTTTTATTTTTAGCCTTGGGTTGGGTTAAGTTTGGGTTGACAGTATTTTGAACCCACATGGCCCAACCCAACCTAATATATATGTTTATTTTTATTACACTTATTTCAATAATTTATTTTGATTTGTATTGGTATTTTGATAATTAGCTTTGTTGAATTTGGAAATTCGGTATTCAATCTATGCATATTATGTGAATTGTAATAATCTATTTAAAAACTGCCTTAAATAATTGATGAAAACCTTTTTTTTTTTTCTTAGAAATATAACATTTAAGCCCTAACCCACATGAGTTGGGTTGGGTTTGTTTTTACACACTTGTGATGGGTTGCGTTTAGAATTTTCCAACCCAACAAGGTCAAGTTAGGTTGTAAAAACCCTCCAACCCAATTTATGCACTCCCTTATTTCTAGGCAAGCTTACAAAGTTGGTGTAAAAGGACTAGAATGTGATCTGACCACCCTTCCAATTTGGTTATTCTAAAAAACCGAAAATTTTAAGAAAAATTGGAGAAATAAATCAACCTATGCATGCCCCAAATAATTTAGGTGGGATAACAAAACAAAAAAACACAAACATGTGTAAAGTAGGCTGGTAAGTGATCGGAACCAATGGCAACTTCTATTTATTTATTTATTATTTATTGAAAAGAAGAACCAATGACAACTTGAAATAATATTCTATATAATACCAATTGTGCCATATACAACTTGAAATTTTTATTTATACGGTGACTGTAACTTAAAAAAAAAAAAAAGATAAGATTTAAAATTAGAACACTCGTTGAAAGGTAATGATGGCTTAATTGATGAAAAAGGTAGAAGAGAGTTACTTGTGACAGTTTGCCATGTGCAAATATAATTAACAAGTGTTTGTTTTCCTCTTTTAATTAATAAAAATTAATCTTGTATATATCTAAATCGTTTAACTTAGAATTGATCCTGGATACGTATTGACAAGTATTAAGATATTAACCCAAATGATAATAAAGAGCTAATTATGAGGAATATTAACCGGTAAATTATAAATGAAAATGGCCAAATACCATCTTTGGGCGAAATTATTAGTGTTCTATCACTTTTTACGAAAATAATTAATGATCTACCACTATTAATTGAGGTGGAATTTAGGGTACACTCTCCACGCACTAGTTTGAACCCTTCTTTGCGAAATCACCAATTTGATATTATTTTTTAAACAATTTTAGCCTGAATTGAATTGATTTTTTTCCCTTGTGTACTAATACCACCATGATCATGTCAAAATCATGAAATAGGACAAATTACAACTTACCTACTTGTGGTTTGGCTGAAATTTAAATTGCCTACTTACGGTTTGAAATCCATCTTTAAATTACACTTTACCCACCTAAGGTTAGCTCAATTAGATTTTTGTAATCCATATTTATTAAAAATAGGGCTAAATATATTTTTTTACTCCACTTTTATCTCTCTCCTCTAAAGAAAAAGAAAAAAAAAACATATGTACAAAATCAAATAAGATAAAAAAGAATCCAAAGAAACACTTGCATTACAAGATTCCAAACCAAGTAGGCAATTTAATATCAACCAAATCTCAAATGGGTAAAGTGTTAAATTTTAAACTACAAATAGGCAACTTAAATTTCGGTTAATCTACAGGTGGGTAAGCTGTAATTTGCCCAATGAAATATTAACTATGTATATTGGAATGTTAGTTGCATTTCATGTGAATTTGGCCACATTGCTATGAAGATTTTTTTTTTTAATATGCATAGTGTATTAAATATAAAATAAAAGTTTTAGATACTTGTAAATTTTAAATAGTATCATTTCTATTAAATACCTAAATTCAATCTCAAACAGATTCTTTTCAAACCTCACTCAAATAATCAAATTAATGGTTGGCAAAAATAGGGCCTAGTCTAGGGCCGACTCAACTCATTTTGGGGCTAGACGCCAATGTAAAATGTATTATTAGTTAATATTTTAAAATCGATATATGAATTAGAAAAAAGAATCAAATTTTTTATATAATTTAATAAATTAATTGAACTATTTTCATATGATTTATAAAACATATTAAAAAACTTTTAATTCTAAAAATATCGAAACAATCAATATTGGAATAAACACCATATTTTAGATGGTCACTGTCTCTCTTAGCAATATTGGACTTTAGTTACTGAATAATGGAATTCAGTAATAAATTTGTCTCAAAAACTATTAATTTTGATTAAAAGAGAAAGGAAAAGTTTTTTTTTTTTTTTTTTTTGAAGATTGAAGTTTTTTATACTCTTAAACTACCACAAATATAGTAAAACCTATTAATAAAATTTCAAATATTTGAAATGAAAACTAATTTTTATTTATTAAAATTTTGGCCTTAATTAAGATTTTTACAATCCGAACCAATGCCAACTTCTATTTATTAATTTTTTTTAAGAGAAGAACCAATGACAACTTAATACATGTCTACTAGCTACATTTCACATAAAGATATCATATTTTGTATAATAACAATTGTGCTATATACAACTTTTATGGCTAAATATTGAGCTATTAAGAATAAACTTATTCATACAATGAGAATATTAAAATGATAAGTGGAACTACAAGAAAAGAAAAGATACAATTTGAAATTAGAAAAATTATTGGAACATAATGGTGGTTCTTATTGATGAAAAAGTTAAGAGACTTACTTGATATAGTTTTTTTTTTTTTTTTTTGTTTGATGTGAAATACTACTAAACTTTATTAATCAGAAGAATTGACAAATATAGACTGGTTGAGAGCTTGTTCAAGGAAACAAGGAGTCTCTTCAACCCAAATGGACAAATTTGCAATGCCTAAAGCATGTCTTGCAAATAAATGGGTTGACCTATTGCCATTTCGACCAACATGGGCAAAGTCTACACAACGAAAACTATGGGAAACAGCTACAGAACTATAAACCAGAGCAACAACTGATAAAGGAGGAGGAGAAAAGTCCCTTAAGGCATTAACCAGCGTCACAGAATCACTCTCAAGCGTGTAGTCCTGTATAGACATATCCTTGGCAAATTGAAGACCCAGCTCAACAGCCTTTGCATCAGCTTCAATGGCGCCCAGGGGAGCTTCTATCTTTTTACTACAGGCACCAATCAACTGTCCCGTTGCATCCCTTATCAAAATCCCAACACCTGCCAATTTTTGCTCTTTGAAAACGGCACCGTCCACGTTGATTTTGTAGCGGGTTGGCGAGGGAGGCGTCCACACCACTACCTCAGCTGACTGCTTCGGATACGCCGTAACCTCCATATATGCCTGATACTCACTTAAGTACTCCAACACCCCTTGCAATAAGGCCTGACATGTCTTCTTCGCACCCCCATTTCTACACTTGTTCCTATTCGACCAAATTGCCTAAGCCACGACAATTAGCTTCTCCACCCCACTGTGATCCCACTGAGCTACCATTACCACATACCAAAGCATATCCATGACTGACCCAAAGTGATGAACCAAAGAGTCCCGAAACAAATTAGACGTAAGCCAGACCTCCCTAGCTCGCTGGCAGTGCCAAAACAAATGGGCCGTAGTCTCTTCCTCCATATTACATTCATGACAATAGCTATCCAACAACACTTTGCGCCTGACCAGGTTCTCCTTTGTGGGCAACACATCTTTGAAAGCCCTCAAAGCAAAATGGCGGATCTTATGTGGAATATTGCAGCTCCAGAGGTACTTTCAAAACCTCCTCAACTGACTACCATCAGACACTTCTCCCACTGGTACAATTGAACTCATCTCCATGGCAAGCTTATATGCACTTCGGACACTAAAGAGACCATTGTGTGTCAAAGCCCAGACTTGCTTATCCTCTGGCAGATTAGCACTTAAAGCTTATCCTCTGGCAGATTAGCACTTAAAGCAATGCTGCAAATTAAGTCAGCTTCATGAGGCAGGAAGACTTGCCGCACCAGCTCATTTTTCCAGGCACCATTCACTTCATCTATAAGAGTTGCAACCTGAAAGTCCTCAGGTAGCCTTGAGACAGGAGATACAATTTTATAAGTTGAGGGAGAGGACACCCATTTATCCTTCCAAATCATGATGCTATGGCCATTACCCACTTGCCACCTTTTGCCTTTCTTGACTAGTGCCTGAGCCACCAAAATACATCTCCAAGCAAATGAAGGATTTTTCCCAAGACTTGCAATAACAAACTCACACCTTGGAAAATATTTGGCCTTAAAAACCTTATATAAAAAGGAATCATTTCCAGAATGGAGCCGCCATCCTTGTTTTGCCAACATGGCCAAGTTAAATTGTTTCAGTTGCTTAAAACCCATACCCCCACAAGCCTTCGGAGCACAAAGTTTCTCCCAACTGATCCATGCCATTTTCCGTTCCTCCTTACATTGCCCCCACCAAAAATTCCTAATAATACTTGTCATCTCATCACAAAGGGAGTCAGGAATTTTAAAGCAGCTCATAGTATATGTCGGGATAGCTTGGGCCACTACTTTTATCAGAACTTCCTTTCCAGCTTTAGAAAAAAGATTTTCCTTCCAACTTGCCAACTTTTTAGCCAATTTTGTCTTGACTTCCTTACAAGTATTCTTCTTATTCCTTCCCACTAACGATGGAAGACCCAGGTACTTCTCATGCTACCGAATCGCTTGAGCACCAAACCTAACTTTTATCTCGTCTTGGATCTCCTTAGCTGTGTTAGGGCTGAAAAACAGAGAAGTTTTGGCCCAGTTCAGTTGTTGGCCAGAAGCTTGCTCATACGTGCACAGTACTTTCTGTAGGGCTTCACGTTCTTCAATGGTGACTTTGCAAAAAATTAAACTGTCATCTGCAAAAAATAAACGAGAAAAAGGCAAGGGCCTCCCCAACACACAAATACACCTTCCAACAAACCATTAGCTACGGCTTTTTTAATTAGTGCAGAAAGACCTAACCCACAAATCAAAAATAAATATGGAGAAAGCAGATCACCTTGGCGTAGCCCTCTGGAAGGAATAATATGACCACTAGGTTTACCATTGACACGAACAGCATAAGTGACTGAAGAAATGCATTGCATCATTAAGCTTCTCCATCTTGAGTGAAACCCCAATTTCTCCATTATTTTGTCTAAGCATGTCCATTCCACCCTGTCATAAGCCTTGCTCATATCAAGCTTGAGAGCCATCTCTCCTTTAGCCCATGTTTTCTTCAAATTAATTTGGTGCATCCCCTCAAAAGCCACTAAAACATTATCAGTAATCAATTTACCATTCACAAAAGCACTTTAAGTATCACTGATAATAGATGGGAGGATTTTTTTTAAGTCTGTTGGCTAAAGTTTTAGATGCCAGTTTGTAAATGACATTACATAGACTTATTGGTCTAAACTAAGTAACTCTTTTAGGTGAGTTATTTTTAGGGACCAAAACAATATTGGTTTTATTAAATTTTGGAGGGGTAATGCCTAAATTTAGGAAATGCAAAATTGTCTTAGTCACTACACCACCTACAGTAGACCAAAATTTTTGGAAGAAAGAGGGGTAATACCATCCGGGTTTGGAGCCTTTAAAGGATACATCTGTTTCAGGGCTTTGTTCACTTCACCTGCTTGGAATTCCCTCACCAGCATGGAATTCATTGATTGTGTCACTTTATGTTGAATGGTCTCCATAATTTCTGTGAAGTCTGATGGTTCTGAGGAAGTGAACAAATCAGAGTAGTACTCAATAAACACCTTCTCAATCTTCCCTTGATCAATCTGCCACACATCTTCAGCATCAAAAACCCCTTCAATTAAGTTCTTCTGAAACCTTGTTGAAGCCCTTGCATGAAAGAAACGGGTGTTTTGGTCTCCCTCCTAAAACCAATTCAGCTGTGCCCTCTGTTTCCACATGGCATCTTCTTTATCAAGCCAACAATTCAATTCCACTCTAGTTTCTCTTAACTCTTTGATGACCGCCGGTGATGAAGCTTGCATCTCCAACCCCTCTAAACGTTTTTGTAAACAAGAAATCTTCTTTCCCACATGCCCATACTCATTCGCATTCCATACCTCCAATTTGTTTCGGCAAGACTCCATGCAAGATAAAATAGGAAAATCCGAAGCCATACACAACCCTTCCTCCCATGCCTCTGTCACAACTTTCTCACATCTCTCATCCTTCAACCACATAGACTCGAACCTAAAGATTTTCTTGTATTTCTGGTGTTTTTTCTTTGAGAACAGATGCAGCAAAAGAGGATTATGGTCAGAAACAGAAGAGAACTTATGATGAAGCTTTGCAGTAGGTAATAAAGAATGCCAATCTGTAGAAGCTAGGGCTCTATCCAGACGCTCCCTGATTTGAGTGCCATCTCGTCTCTGGTAAAACTATGTGAATTTCGGACCTACAAAACCAACCTCTTTCAGCCCACAATAATTAATAAAAGCATTAAACTGGGCCATTTGTTGAACAGGCCTAGATGCACCACCCTCCTTCTCCACTTGACATCTAATTTCATTGAAGTCCCAAATGACTAACCATGGCACCTGTGAGCTATCCCTTAAAGAATTAAGCAATCTCCACGATTCCACCCTTTGTGAAGTCTCAGGATGACCATAGAAGCCTGACAAATGCCAAAACCCAATCCTTTCACCCCCTTAATCAAAGCATCAATAAACGAGAGTGAAGAATTAAGAATACCCACTTTAATATCAGACTTCCAAAATAAAGCCAACCCCCCCTTTAATCCATCACTTGGTACAACAAAGTTGTCCTTAAAACCACACTAATCATGTACAATTTTTACCCACTCTTCATTCGACTTTGTTTCGATCAAGAAAACCAAGTTGGGATCTTCTAACCTAATAACCTTTTTCAAGGTGTTAACTATCTAAGGGTTCCCAAGCCCTCGACAATTCCAACTTAAAAGACTCATTGGACTTGGTAGGGTTGCCCAGCAACCTCCTCTAATCCCAAGTGTGTGGCAAATAAAATATTGAGTCTTTTTGTCTCATCATCAACTTTCTGTTTCTTTTCATTTTCAGGCACACCCCTCTCTGCACTACCTCCACCCTCAGCTTTTCTTTTTGGGCCTAAAATCTCCACTTTATCCATATGCATTTGCTCATTATTGGGCCTACAAGGTAGCCTAGTCCACGTACCTTTTTTATGCTCTTTAGTGAGGTCAGCTCATTCATTCCTAGCTGCAGCATTTGACTCTTTTGATGCTTGTTTACTATGCCCTACATTTTTCCTTTTCTCTGAAACTTCAGTCCATCCCACTGAAAATTCCACACTACCCAAATTAGGTTGCATGCTAGCAGAGATTTTTTCACACCCCACTACCTCTGACTCCCCTAGCAGCTCCACAGAACCATGCACCAAATCTGGACACACCTCATCCACCTCCTTTCTCTTGATATTGCGGATAACCTCGGCAACTAGTGCGTTTGAAGTTGGGATATTATCAACAAGCTCCTTATCTAATTCTTCAATTATCGCTTCAAAATTTGTTGCATTTTGGAGGTTTTTTGAAGTACCAGGTATCTCGGAGGGCACACAAACCAACTCACCCATCGCACCGTCATCCTTGGACTGTTCTACTGTTGTTTTAGACTTACCTAGACCCGAACCACCCACTTCTACTCCCTAAATCAGCGGGGTTGCAGGTTGTCGAGTAAACCCATGTGACACAGGCACTCCACCCCTAACAGATCGATCAACTAGGCCTCTGATTGGCTCGGAATCATAACCCTTCACTTCAATAACTTGTCTCTTGGCCGGACTACATAATGAAGCCTTAATCTAGTGCCCATACTGTTGACGTTCCAACGGCAGAGTTCCATTGCTCTTCAGCCATATTTCACATTCCTTATCATCATGTGACAGCATCCCACACCAAAAATAAATATTGGGTAATCTCTCATACTAAAAGGATACCCATCCCTCTAAGTCATCCACAAAGTTTACCTTTCTTCCTTTGCACAAGGGGTGAGAGATATCAACCCAGACTCTAACCTGCATAAAAGTTCCTCCTAGCATCTCTGAATCATCCCGAGGAATAACAACTTCACCAATTGATTGACCGATTTCAATGGCAATCTCTGGGTTCATAAACTTGTATGGGAGATCATGTATTTGAATCCAAAATTTAACTATGTTAAACTCAACCTCCTTTATAGGTTTATTACCTTCAAACTGTTGTATCACTACTAAATATCAATCATAAGACCAGGTTTCCCCAAGCAAAACTTTTACAGCGTCCACCTCCTGATCAAAAGTAAATAGGAGTATATTGTCTCCCACATTAGTAATATGGAAGCTAGCCTTTGTGCGCCAAAGAGGGCGAAATGTACGCGCCACCGCCTCAATGTTCAGTGCCCTCTTTGTAAAGAATTTCGCTGCTAACACACACTCTGGCATCTGGTTTTTCTTCGACAACACTACTTTCTTGCCTTCCCACTCCGAGAGAGACAAGTTATCACACTTACGAGTGAGGTCTTCCATCCGCAATCACCACAAAGTATCCCCACCCAAAGTAAAAGAGAAGCAAACCCTAGCCTTACTAGTATTAGAGTACTATAGGGAAGTAGCACGTCTTTCTCGAAGAGAAAGGTAACGACAATACTACAGCCTAGGTTTGGGGAGCGGTGGGAACCCTAATCCTAGATCGAGAACTTACTTGATATAGTTTGATCATGTGCAAAACGATAGGGCTACTAAGGGATAGGGGTCATGGCTCCCTCAAAGCTCCCCCCCCCCCCCCCCACACACACACACACACACACACACACACACACACACACACACACACACACACACACATATATTGGCTCCTTCAATTGTATGTGTGTGTGAGTGTAATAAAATTAGATTAAAACAATCTATTTCTCTAATGACTTAACCAACAGATTGAATATATACACATTTGTTTTTTACATTATTCTTAAGAGATTAAGCGAGATAGATCTTCTTTATCATACAATTTGCTTTTGATTAAAAGATAGATATAAATTGTAATATTTTTCTTAATCTAAGCACGTATTTATTAAGTTTGATTGACACCTTTCTAATTTTTTTTTTTACATTTTTAGTTTATAAAATACTTAATTTGCATGTTGAAAAATCCGAAGCTATTCAAGAGCTCAATTATTCTTTTGAGTACATGTAGTTACCCCATCTCACACATATTAAGTAATTACAATGAGGAATTACCTTTTGAGTAATCCCAAGATGCTAGTTAGTAATCTTGAATTCAAGATCTCATTGATCTTATGAGGCCCTAAAAACCATTATACTAAAATCTTTGTGATTTTTTGACATTACTATATAAAGCATAATATTAGTATATAAATAATTTAATTGATCATTACATTTTAATCCCCCTCCCCAATAAAAGATATATTCTTAGCTGTGCACTATTGTGCATAGTAGAGCGATTAAATCACTAATTAGAAAAAATAAGTCTATTTAAGTCGAGGAAAAAAAAAGAAAGCGATAGATGAATACCTAAAATATTAAATAATACAAGTAGAATTTGTTAAAGAAAATAAGCTTCAATTAAGGGGATGACAAAGGTATGATTTTTAAACATGATAAAATGTTTGGGGAAAAAAAAAAAACCTAAACTGGTCAACTGTGAGAATAGAAAGATCCGAAACCAACCCCAAAAATCTATAAAAATTTAAAAATATTTGACTTTTGACATATTACTATACATATATATATATATATATATATATATATATATATATATATCTATATATTTGATAAGATTTTTTGTTATTGTTATTGTTATTGTTGTTGTTGTTGTGTGGAGAAAGTGACATACTACTAGTTCATCTCATCAAGATCTTTAACATACCTTGAAGTGAGCTCCCGTGAGGTTTACAAAAAGCAAAATAAAAATTCTCTTAAAAAAAAAATTCTATGGTATAGAATAGATAGTATGGATATGGTAAAGTCTCTTAAAAAAAACAAAAACAAAAATGGTATAATAATATGATCAATATTGTTATTAAAATATCATTAAAAAAAAAACAGTGGTACAAAAAAAGAAAGTTTGAGTTTTTAATTGGACAGTGTATCTATATACATATAAAAAGAAGTATGTAAAATAAAAAGGGGACTTATCCGAAAGAGAGCGAAGAATAGGTAGAGATGAATTGGGTTATGGGTATGAGGAGAAACCCTAATCTATGAAGCTGAAATAATGGCTTTGCGAAATCGAATGCTCTCTCTGATCTAACTTACCTCTTCTCTCTCTCTCTCTCTCTAGCCCACCGTGCCCTCTGTCGCAAACTCGAAGTCCAACCCCACTGTTAAGTCTCTGTTCTCGTAAGTACTCTCTCTTTGCATAATATTTCTAGATATGGATATATGAGCTTTTTTTGTGAAATTTATGTTCTTTTTGATCATTGGAACTCAACTCTTGAGTAAAATAGTGAATTTCAGTTCAATTAGACTCTGAAAAATGCTTTCTTTCTTTCTTTCTATGTGGGCTTATTTATGATGAATCTGCACACACAAAAAAAAAAAGAAAAAAAGAAAAAAAAACTGATTCATTGTAGTGTAGTGGGAGTTTGAATTTTAATATTTGGAAACTATTTATTATCATGGGCATGTAAATACTTTGAGTTTGAGGTATTTTCGCTACAATAAGATGAGTTTTTGTGTAAGAATGTTACTGTGGCGACCCCAACAGCCTTTTTTAGCTCAATTGACAACTTCTAGTGTTTACAACGGGAGATGTAATGTTGCTGAGGCAACAGCATTTTGCTAGGTCCTATCACTCCTTATTCCGATTTCCGATAGAGAGATTGGGCAATTGGGCATT
Source organism: Castanea sativa (assembly GCF_040712315.1). Classification (NCBI taxonomy): domain Eukaryota; kingdom Viridiplantae; phylum Streptophyta; class Magnoliopsida; order Fagales; family Fagaceae; genus Castanea; species Castanea sativa. The sequence goes on along the minus strand of NC_134021.1, from coordinate 22,647,619 downwards.
TCCCCCATTGGTTCCAAATCCCCACTGGTTTTGCTTGTTAAACCTCCCAAAGTAGCTTGCTTTGATTCTTTCAGCAAGATGACCCATTGGCCTTGGCCATGTTTGGTTGCTTAGGAAATGGAGGAAATGAAATATTGAATTGATGCATTTTTGTTAGTTGGGTATGCAAAATTTTATGGTGTCTTATGTAAATATTGTGTTGATTTTGTGTCTTTTGAATTGTTTTAGATGGGTCAATATGCTTTATGTTGAGCTATCTATGATGAATGAGACAAGGGTAATGGTATTGATAATACTAAGGTTGGTTCTATGGGGATTTGCTGTTGGCTTTTTGTAACGTTATTATGGTGAAACCTTGTTTTCTATGTTAACTAGAGATTGGTTTGGTTTTATGGGGTTGTCCAATTAGTTTATATGTCTACATAAGCTACGGTTATGGATGAGATATATCAGTTTAATTATATCTGAATTGTTTAATAAAAGTCTCCACCTGCATAGTCAAATTAAAATTTCCAGTTATTAATATGTCCCATTTATGTTGATAGTATGTCATAGAGGATGGCATATCGTTTTTTCAAGGTTCCATGTCTGAATACTCTGTTAAACTAATAATTAGATCTAAGTTGTAGCCCCTTTGCATATACATCCATTCCTTTTCTTTCGTACTCTTTTTTTTTCTTCTTTCCCTCCTTCTGGGGTTTCAAATCTTTATCCTGGCCCTCTATAAACTGGCAGGACCAATGACTGTAGACTACGTATTGAGCTACAGTTGTTATAAAACAGAAAGTGGTGTTAGAAATTGTTACCTTCACGTGTATGGCTGATGAGGAAACACTGCAGCAGTAAAATTGCTTGAAATTGTTGTTATTACTATTATTATCTCTAAAAATTGCAGTGAGCCTGAGTTCTGTAGTTGTAGTTATCTTTCTAGGAGTCCTATTTTTTTTCCCTACCTATATTTTCTTTTGTTCTTTTCTTCCTTTAAAACTATATCAGCTGAAAGGTTTGAACTTTGAAATTTCTCTAACTAGATCATTACTTCAGGTGGTCTTTTTCCAATGGCAAAGGATCAATCAATCTCTCTGAAAGATGCTGTCTACAAATTGCAACTTTCCCTCCTTGAAGGAATTAGTGATGACAGCCACCTTTTTGCTGCTGGATCTCTGATGACACGCAGTGACTATGAAGATGTTGTGACTGAGCGTTCAATTACAAACCTCTGTGGTTACCCTTTGTGCTGCAATTCTCTGCCCTCTGATCGCCCTAGGAAGGGCCGGTTTCGTATTTCCTTGAAGGAACACAAGGTTTATGATCTGCAGGAGACATACATGTATTGCTCTTCAAGTTGTGCTGTTAACAGCCAAGCTTTTGCTAAGAGCTTGCAAGATGAGAGATGCTCAATTGTGAATTCAGAAAAACTTAATGAGGTTCTGAGATTGTTTGGGAATGTGAATTTGGATTCTGAGGGGAATTTAGGAAAGAATGGAGATTTAGGATTGTCTGGCTTGAAGATTCAGGAAAAAAAAGAAATCAAGGCAGGGGAAGTGTCTCTGGAGCAGTGGATTGGTCCATCAAATGCAATTGAAGGTTATGTTCCACAGAGAGACCATAGTTCCAAGCCTTCACTTTCCAAAAATCACAAAGAAGGTATGAACTTTAATTTTTTAGCTTGGAGTGTGGATAGTTTCTCTTTGATTTGTTATATCAGATCCATTGCAGATATGCAACCATTAAGTTGTATCTTTTGAGACTTATGCTTAGGTTCCTGAGAAAAGTGGAGGATATAATTTTTGGCATCAAAATAAGCTTGGATTGTATGTTGCAGGGTCCAAAGTTAACAATACCATGTCCAGTGGTAAAAAAGACTTCCATATTAGTGAGATGGACTTCATGAGTACTATAATCACTGCAGATGAATATAGTGTCTCAAAAATGCCATCAGGTTCAACAGAGACTGCTTCCAACACTAAATTCAAAGAACCAAAAGAAAAAATGAGTTATATGGATTTAGATGGTCAACTCTCCACATTGGAAAACCCACCTGCTCTTGCAAAGAATGGTTCTGAATGGAAATCAAGCAGATCAATTGGGGAAAAGAGTAAAATAATAAAAAATGATGATCCTAGTATGCAAGAGGTGCCTTCAGCATCAAATCCCTGCCAAACTAGTTTCAATTCAAGTACTGCAGAAGCAGAAGAGGAAGCCCAAGCTGAGAAAGCGGCCAAATCAAGTAAAATAATGATCAAATCCTCTCTTAAACTTTCAGGTGCTAAGAAGCTTAGTCGCTCTGTTACCTGGGCTGATGAGAAAGTTGATGGCACGGGGAGTGGAAATCTTTGTGAGTTTAGTGATGGGGAAAATAAAGAAAGTCATGATATATTAGGCAGTACAGATGTGGGAGATAATGATGAAATGCTACGCTTTGCATCGGCTGAAGCTGTTGCAATGGCATTGAGCGAGGCAGCAGAAGCTGTTGCTTCTGGTGAATTTGATGTCACTGATGCTGGTATATAACTGTATACTTTTTAATTTGAGTACCAAGTTAGTTTTCGTTCTAGACAGATTAATTCAACCCCTAACTTCTTTTTTTCTTGTCTCACATTTATATCCAGTGTCTGAAGCTGGAATTATTATATTGCCACATTCCCATGATGCTGATCAAGGGGAGTTGATGGAAGATGGTGATCTGCTTGAACCAGAACCAGCTCCCTTGAAGTGGCCAACAAAGCCTGGAATTCCACAATCCGATTTCTTCAACCCTGAAGACTCGTGGTATGACCCTCCGCCAGAGGGTTTTGGTTTAAGTGTAAGTTTTTTTCTGTTCAAACCAAGGACATACCAGTTTTTATTTCACTATTTTTTTTTTTAAATATTTGACTGTATACAACCTTTAATGTCATTTAGTTGTCTCCTTTTGCGACAATGTGGATGGCTCTCTTTGCGTGGGTAACATCGTCTTCTTTGGCTTATATATATGGGAGGGATGAAAGTCTTCATGAAGAATATCTATCAGTAAATGGGAGGGAGTACCCCTGTAAGATTACCTTGGCAGATGGTCGTTCTACTGAAATCAAGCAAACGCTTGCCGGTTTTCTTGCTCGGGCTTTGCCTGGACTAATTACTGATCTAAGACTGCCGACACCAATTTCTACTTTGGAGCAAGGGATGGTATTGATCTTGAACCTGTCTGTTTTGTTTCAGCATTGATGGATAATGAAATGAAGAAAGTTGCACTAGTTTTTCCGTTAAGATTAAGTTAAGAAACTGTCATCTACAGAAATTAAGTTAAGAAACTACGTATAAAAAAAAAACAAGTTAAGGAACTAAATGCTGATTAAGTAAACCTCCGGAAAGAAGAAAACTCCCGGAAATATTTTCCTCATATTAAGTAAGCTATAAGTTACACATTATGTTTTAGTTTTCTAAAATCCGGTCTTTTTGGTTTTGTTTACCGGTACTCATAGTGGTTCTTGTCTCTAAAATTACTTCCACATCCATGAAGTATGTGCTATAAATTCCTTATTATAGCATAAAGAGAAATAGCAAGTCAGGTGTATGAAGTCTCTTTACTTCTTTGTGAACTGTCTATGACTAGGCTTACTTTTTTTATTATTCTTATCTATAACTAGGCTTACTAGATGCTTGTTGTTGGACTTTTGTGCCTAGCTTGTTGACTTATTTTTTGCTTAGTTCTAAAACTGGAACCATCATTTTATGTTTTGGAGAATTACAGGTCTCATGCCATCTAATTTCCAGGTGAACCAATTACATTTTTATTTCAATAATTTTTTTGGATGTGTAGGACTAAATTTTATTCTGCATAGCACAGTGATAACATCAGTTGGTAGATTAGCCACTGGAATCCTGTCTCCTATTGCTTTCAATTGAGTATACAATATTTTTATATTACATGAGAGGCATACAAGTTAACATCAGTTGGTAGATTAGCCACTGGAATCCTGTCTCCTATTGCTGTCAATTGAGTATACAATATGTTCATATTACATGAGAGGCATACAAATAATAGCCAGTGAGGAACTTATGACATGAAATCAATAATGGATGAAAATGTTTTCAGCTTTCCATTCTTTTATTACCACCTTCCGTGAGTTATTTGTATCTGCATTTTTTATTTTTTTGGAAAGGATTTGGTTCCAAACATGTTTGGAGCCTTGGGTTCCAACCATCAATAGGAAGATGACATGTGTTCCATTATGTGCAATGCACGACTGACTTGGTTGAATGTCATCTTCCTATTTTGGTGGTTGGAGCCCAAGGCTCCAATCATGTTTGCAGCGAAACTTTGTCTCTTTGTATTTTACTCTTAAAGTCCATTTCGATTGAGTGGGAGGGATGGGGAGTAGCAAGAGTAGAGTGAAATTGGCCCAAAATTTGGTTATTTTTAGCCAACTCTATTCTATCCCCCTCCACTCTCCCTTCCTCCCCCCAATCCAAATGGGCCGTCAGGTATATCAAGAGCCAATAATTCCCTGACTACCAATTTGTAAGGCTTCTTTTCATTTGCATAATCTTCTTGGTCATACTTGTGTCTCTCTTTTCCTTTTATTATAAGCAATTCAATACTTGTGTCATTATCCCAACAATCCCTACTTTGCAGTTGAATATCCTTTTAAAATCACATGAAAATAATATGTTAGAAAATATATGTTTGTTCCATTTTGGTCATTTTCACACCATGAGATGGTAAGGCGTGATGGTTATGAGGGAATGATATCACATAATTTTAACATATAATTTTCATTTTTAATTCTCTGGCAAAATATTCTCTATAAAGATAGTGTGATCATCCAGAATATCAAATCGTTTGTTTTTTATTGGTGAGCAATTGCTAGAATTTTTGATACAAGGGCTGAAGGAATGATGTCATATAATTTTAACATACAATTTTACGCTTCTTTTCTTGGCAAAAAATTCTCTAAAGTTAGTGTAATCATCCAAATGTCAATGACTTTTTTTTATTTGGTGAGCAAACACTAAGAAGTTTGGATACAGGGGCGCTTGTTGGATACAATGACTTTTGTTGATGCACTTCCAGCTTTCAGAATGAAACAATGGCAAGTGATCGTTCTTCTGCTCATTGAAGCTCTCTCCGTCTGTAGGATCCCTGCACTTACCCCACACATGACTAATAGGAGGATGTTGATGCAGAAGGTACCCTTTATTATATTCTGTCTTATCATCTTATATACTTAACAAGTCATTTGAAATTTTAGGTAGCACTATGCCAAGCTTGGCACATGTGTCTTAGATTTGCAGTTAGATATTATAGGAAGTTAAATTATAATATTGCAGTTATGGGCTTATAGCGTCTGTTTATTTATATGCTAGAATTATATATATATATATATAGTGTTAAAAGAAGAATAATTTCTTATCAGCCATTTCTGATGAGATTAAATCAGCTTATGAGTCTAGAAATTAGTTTTTTGGAAAATTAAAGAATATCTGATGTTGAAAGCAAAAAATTTAAGTTCTTAGGTTTTGGCTGCATTATACTGCTATAGATGGCTCTCAATGCCAAGATTCATACCTTTGTACTTTAACTTTGTAATGTGGAATCAAGACTACAATTTTGGATGTTTTCCATGTCTTTTGAATAAGGAAGGTTTTAACTGAATTTGCTGGTTTTGTTGTTGGCGAAATAGGTGTTGGATGGCGCCCAAATAGGTTTGGACGAATACGAGGTTATGAAGGATCTCGTGATTCCACTTGGCAGAGCACCTCATTTTTCATCTCAAAGTGGAGCTTGATTGAAAAAAAGAAAAAAGAAGGCCACTCTAATTCCCCATTTCATCTAGTGGTTTTTCATCAGTCATGGTGACTAATAATTATTGTGCTTTTTGTCATACTCTTTTCTGAAATTATGGGTTTATGGGCCAACATAAAGTTCTCTTCGAAAGTAATGTGGACGGTTTGATGTCGGCCATGAAATCCAATATGACAATTTGACAACCTGGTTTCAAGAATGAGAGGAAAGAAATTGTTGCTACCTTGTGTAATATGCGTTGAGAAAGAGTTGAATTTTGGAACTTTATTGTACATACTGAATATAGGGAAGGAAATTCTACATTAACTATTTGTTTTTGCAGAATGTTTGTAACTGATAATATCAGAAACACTAGGGATGGCCTGACGGTCTCTTGTTAATGAAAGAAAAGGTTTATACATGCCAAAAGGCCCAAAAGTTTATACATTGCATTTGATCTCTACTTATGCATCTTCATTGTGAAGGAGCTGGTTTAATGAGATAATTGTGAACTGTTTTTTTTTTCCTTAACTATTATGATAATACTTAAAAACCATCTTTACGTAATTGAATGATTGCTTCCAATAATAACTATTTATAAAAAAATCAATTGATGTTATAGACAGATGATATAGAACAATTATTATAGAGTGAACTTCATGAGTATAAATTCTATCAAAGCTATTTATTGAAAAAATTACTAAACTTTTAGATAAAAGCTAAGAAAATAACAAAATTTGGCTACAAACCAACAATAAGAATATATGTTCTCATTTATTAAACTACACATAAGTGATTGTATACAATTATTTTAAGCAAGTCATGTGCAATATAAGGACACATGTCATCTATCATTATTGCTTGTTTTGGGTTTGGTGCATTTCATTATGTAATAGGGTTGTATGGTCTTTTGGAATTTGGAATACAACTAAGTTTGCAGTCAAAATTTGTCTAAAAATAAAAATGGTAAAATGAGAAGTCGCTACCTTTCTAGGGTAATCTTTGGATTTCAAAAAATTAATTCCTCTAATCCTCTTTTAACTTTTTACTGAAAAAATTCAAGCCCTTGACCAGTGCTTTTAATTCAAAAGAGAACTAAAAAGGTTTATTCCTCACTTATAGGTATGTACAAGTCCAGCTTACCTAAACAAAACAAGAAAAATGAGAAAGGGCAGAGCTAGCATGGAATCAATAGAGAATTACCTACACACCACATTTTCAATTAGAGCAAGACTTAGGTACAGTACTTAAGTGCTGTACCTTAGGTTCCCAATTTAAAATTTTGTCATGTGTATTTTTTCTCATGGGATGGAAGTGTATTTTTTAATTAAGTAATCATATGGCTAAATTTTAAAAGGGGAATTTAAGGAACATCACCTAAGGTACTATCCCTAAATTTGTCATTTCAAAATTAATAAGGTTGAGACGGTCACAAGAAGCTTATGTACCTTCTCATCAAATGTGTAAAGACAATAGTCATTTGAATTTAGTAAAAACCCAATAACAAGCTTAAGATTGCACTAGTGCAAGAAACTTATGAGGTTTCATTTACATTCAGCCACCAAGAAGCCATGATTTTTCTTTTTCTTCTTCCTAATCCCCTCACCCCTTTCCTTGAGAGTTGAAGTCCAGAATGACTAAAATATGTTTTAGACTATTAGTCATGTAACTAGCAGACTAGGTTGAAAAATATTGATTATATGTTGTTGTTAAAAGGTTGAAAAGGTATGCATTGTATTCACCAAAGAAGAAAAGATGTGACAAATACAAATCAAATTTTCAAGCATTTTGCCCTGTACCATAGGAATAAACTCGAAAAGCAAACACTTGATTTAACCTGAGTAATTCCCCACAAGCAAACACCAACACATGATCTAAACCTGGACAGTCAAATCCTGCGAGTATAGCTCCAAAAGCAGATATTAGCCCTGTAAATTCAATTAAGGCAGCAGCCGCAAGTGACCCATGGCAGCTGTTAGTAGCCCCAAATATGCAGCTAGCCACAGCTGCACCCCAGCTGCACCCCGACTCCGAGGGGACCCATGTAGAGATACAGGAAGATAGAATGCCTATAAAATTTTTAATTAAGCCCAAATATTTAATGAATAAAATTATTTTAAAAATATTATACTCTTTTTAAACGTTCAACATTTAATTTATAGGTTTTATTATGTTTGCGTTAGTTTAAGAGTGTAAAAATTTTCAATCTCCCAAATTTTACTTTTACTTTCTCTCTCTATCAAAATAGAATTAGAATTAATATTTTTTTAAACAAATTTATTACTAAAATCCATTGGTCAATAACTGAAGTTCAACATTTTCAAGAGAGATAATGAACATTTAAAATATGATATTTACTCTGATACTCGTTGTTTCAATATATTTAGAATTAAAAGTTTTTTTAATACATTTAATAAATATATGAAAATAGTCCAATTAATTTATTAAATTGTATAAAATGTTGGACTGTTTTTTTTAATTCAAGTATTGCTAATAAAATATTAAGTAATAATACATTTAACATTTGCATTTTGTCCCAATATGTGTTGAGTCGGCCTTAGACTAGCCTTATTTTTGCCCGTGATGAATATGAGCGAGGTTTGAAAAGAATTTGTTTGAAACTGAATTGAGATATTCAATAGAAATAATATCATTTAAAATTTCCATGTTTTTGAGTATTTTGTTTTATATGTAATACTCTACGCATATGTAAAAAAGCTTCATAGCAATGTGACCATATTTGCATGAAATGCATTTAACATATCAATAACACGGTTAATATTTCAGGATTTTGGCATAATAATAATAGTATTAGTGTATAAGAAAAAAGAAAAAAAGAACCCAATTCAATCAAGGCTAAAGTTGTTAAAAAAATTAAATTGAATTAAATTGATGGTTTTTCAAAAAAGTGTTCAACGAGTATATATTGGAAGAAATTAATAAAGGACTTACTTTAAGTTTACACAAGTAGCTAGATTGAGATCTTTCTTATCCTGCTAGTAAATTAAGTGCGCTTGCACCTCTCAGAAGTATCCTGAATCCTCAGTTGCTCCAATTCTGACACCAAGAATTTTGAAACTCCCAATACTTGATCAATTCTGTTCCCTCTTATCTCTTCTCCACATACTGTCAACACTACTGCATGGAAAGTGTACCCTAAATTCCTCCTTATTTAATTTGGATTGTTGAAGATGGATCATTTTTAAGATTATAGATATCAGCATAGTCTATTTTCCTTTTTGGGTTCTTTATTTTGGAGTATGTAAATAAATTGTGCTTAAATTTTTAGATTTAAAAAAAAAAAAAAAAATTTATTCCTATTGTTGAGGATTTTCTGAGAAAGTCATGCCCCCTAGCTTCGCCACTCATTACCCATGTATCCAATTTATTATTATTATTATTATTATTATTATTATTTCTTTTCTTCTTCTATTATTCTTGGCAACCAAACAGGTCAAACTTCAATTTAAGTGAATGGAACCCTTGAAAATACACAAAATCCTAATAATTAGAACACATAGAATATAGCTTTTTTATTTTTTATTTTTATATATATTGAAAACCCTTTGTTTGGTCATTATGAAAATGGTATTTAAAGACTCAAGTTCTTGAACCCAAAACCCTTTGTTTGGTCATTATGAAAATGGTATTTAAAGACTCAAGTTCTTGAACCCAAAATAAAGAAACCCTAAAATTAAATATTTAATTTGTTCAACTTTCTCATATTTTCTGAGCAACTAAACATGATAATTATTGAAAAAGTTATAAATAAACACTTTTAACTACTATTATCCTTTGTTTTTGTTGGCTTAATTCTGATTCAAATTTACTTGTAACACAGAATGGATAAGTGGCAGCCAAAAGTGAAACCTTTATCAAGTGCAAGTTGCAACTAACTCGCGACCTAGCTAGGTCGCATTTAGGTTTGCGAGCTGACATTCTGCATTGTCTCTGTTTTCTGCCAGCTTTATCAATAAATCAAGACTATTCTGCATTAAGGACGTGTGAAAAGAGTGAGCAGGACTGACTAGATATACCACATACATTATCTTTTTTTTTCTTTAGGATTAATAAAAGTTAATATATATATATATATAAAGAAAAGCATACTAAGATCACCACTCAAAAAAAAAAAAAGCATACTAAGATCATGTAATAAAAACTATGTACAAGGGCATTGCAAAAGTCACTGTATAACGGCTAGAATGGCAGAAAAGTTTTACAAACTGAGATAATGTTGATCTTCCAGAAGCTTCCATTTATCTGTTATTTATTTTCTTTATGTGGAGAGAAGCATATATATGACCAAGTTGATCTTAGAGTGCCTTTTACCTTTAGAATGTAAGAGATAAATATACTCAAAAGTCAAAAGTACAATGGATTACAAAGCATAACATGTTATCTGAGGTAATGAGGTAATTACACTCCATAACATGGCATTATGGGAAGAAACACCCTTGATGCAAGCACCATACTCATAGGCCATAGCTAATCCCTCGGGATGTTGTGCACACCCCATTGAGCCAGCAAATGAAACACTAACAATTAACACCAGAGCCCTCCTGAGTGAATGAGGTGTCATCTACACCTTTTATGTCCAACGTACTTCACCATATTGTTCAAAAACTAAAACCCAAAAGGTGAGTAAGACAGTGAGATTTTGTACACCTTACTTTATGTAATATGTATCAAGGAATAAATCACTATTTACATACATGATTAACATGGACATATGTATTTTTAAAAAAGCATTGGTTTGTTTTCATTGCTTAAAGAATTACTCAAAGAAATTAATTAGGATCTTTTTTTTTATAGGTAAGCTACACATGCACCCAATCGGTTTTGAATCTATGTCTTCACTCACCATCCTCACTTGTGAGAGAAGGAAGTTCAAATTGAGCCAGGACTCATTGGCATTAGGAAATAGGAAATTGAAAACCCAATTTATTACTTTTAGGCTGTATTTGTTTCGGATGAAAAACCCTTATGGAAAATATTTTACACTCGACAGGGTGTTTGGGTAGATTGGAAAATAAGGTCAACTGTAAAATTTTGACCCTTTCAATGTAAAATCATTTACACTTTTGTTATACCTTCAGCCGAATTACACTCCTACTTTTCAGGCTCTACCCACTCAGAGAGAGAGAGAGAGAGATCGTTTGACACATTTTCCGGTGTATATACATATTTTTCGATAATAATTTTATGTGCAAACCAAATATTGGAAACCATTCTTTGACTTATTTTCCAAAACGTAACCAAAAAATTGAAAATATTTTGCATTGAGAAAACATTTTATATTGAGCCAAACATAGCCTTAAAGGAACCTACAAATACGTGTTTACCCATAGACAAATATATTACTAGAATAAATAGAAATAAAAAAAGGGCATCATTGTTAGGCATATATTGGCAAGACTTAGGAATATCTCTGTTCAAGTTTGTTCACATGCCATATTTGACACCTACCGAGTTGATATTGTAGTTAATCAAATTGACTTATCCATGGATCTTGAATCCACAACCTTACCCTTCAATCTTTAAGGAATAAAAAAAGTGTCATTTGAGCTAAAGTACATTAACTACCTTACCAATATTTAGAAATGCAATCAAGCATGTCCACAAGTAGTCATAATAAGAATGACGACTACGAGGTTACTAAGGATCTCCTCATTTCTTATCTCAAAGTGAAGGTTATAGCCCATTTCATCTAGGGCTTTTTCATCAGTCGTGGTGACTAATAATTGTTGTGCTTTTTGTCATACTCCTCTTGGAAATTATGGGTTTATGGGCCAACATAAAGTTCTAATCTTAAGTACTGTGGAAAGTTTGATGTTGGCCATGAAATCGACTCTGACACCCTGGTTGCAAGAATGAAAGGACAGAAGTCGTTGCTTCCAATAATAACTATTTACTAGAAATCAATTAGTATCTAGGTCTTATAATATAGAACAATCATCATGAGTTAAATTTTATTGTATTTATCAAAATTATTTACTTACAGTTCTTAAACAACTTTTAGATAAGAACTCTAAAAGTAAACTGGTAAAATGGGTAGTTGCTACCATGTCTCCCTCGTGATAGGAGATATAGGGTAATCATGAGTTTTAGAAAGTTAAGGGTCCATTTGGTAATGTTGTTCTAATAACATTGTTTGTATTTTTTAGAAATACGTATGAGAGAAAAAGTATGTGAAAATACATGTAATGTTGTTTAAACACTAAAAACTGTTATTTACACAACGGTAACAAACATGCCATAATTCATCCTCAACTTTTAAGTGAAAAAATAAGAATAAAAAAAATACAAGCCCTTGACTGGTTCTTTAATTCATGATAGACAACTAAAAAGGCATTCCTCACTGGTATACTTATAGGTATGTAGAAGAAGAGCCTACCCAAACAAAACAAGAAAAAAGAGAAGGTTAATTATCAATTTGCCACACAAATTTATTAATTCTTGCAAGACGTGGGACATCCATTAACTCTGCATGAAGGTCATATATGGATCACAGAAGCAAAAACTTCCATATATATATTAAAAAAAAAAAAATGCATAACTACATTAAGCTGTAGAGAACAATATTTAACGTACATGATTTAATCACAACACACATATTTTTTCTTTTTAATTCACAAGTCCAATTGAACTTAAAAATTGTAAACCTATAATTTATAAACACAAGGTCCAAGTATTGCATCTTTAACCTCCAACAGTAACCTCATGAGGCATAATCTCAGGGGCAGGTGAATTCAAAACCAGTGCATTGTTCTGAGAGGTATCCACTGCAGACTCTAAGTCCATCTTATCTTTGCATTCTGAAACATGCGAAGCCTGGTTTTTGGTTTCTTCTACTGGCGCCTCAGGTTTAGAGTTGGCAGGCTTTCCTTCAGTTTTAGTGATTACAAGTTCCTGAGGTTGAAGCCTGGATTGGGACTTTCTAATTGGTTTCTTTGAAGCAGCATCTTTATCAGATTTTGCCTGTAATCCCTTGGTTGAATTGTTCTGTCCTCTGTTAAGATGTGGGCTAAGACAAGAGCCACCACCTTCTGAAGAGTTGTTTGCAGCAATGGAATTCTTGTTCTTCCCCTTCGGAGATAGGCTGAGACGTGGGCTGAGACAAGGTCCGTCACCTTCTAAGGAATTGTTTCTCACATTCAAAGTGCTCTTCTGCCTTCCAAGCTTTGGAGATTTTGCACGTGTAGTTGGTATCTAGATGAATGAGTAGACACAATGCTGAGAAACAAAAAGCAAGGTGCATGAAGCAGAGGGGGGGAAGCAGAAAGAGTAGGCTTCTCTAGCTTATTTTGAACACTAAACTCTATTAGATTATAGGAGTTCACATGATTATAATAAAGGTGTACAAGTTTAAGAATACAGCTGGTATGTTTTTTGTTAAAAGAGCTGGATGTCTTTTATGGTCCGTTTGGATTGAAGGGAAGGGGGGAGAGTGGAAGGGAATAGAGTAGAGTTGGCTGGAAATAAGCCTATTTCTGGCCAACTCTACTCTACTCTCCTCCACTCCCCCTCCCTCCCTCCCTCCCTCCCCCTCAATCCAAAAAAGCCCTTAAGTTATAGCCCCAACCTGCTTGAACTTCAACTATTTCTAGGATAAAAAAATGTAAGCTCAAGCTTGTAACATTGCACCATATCTGATGTTGGCCATAAGAATAAACTTACTATTTTAAGTGGGGTTCTCCCCAATATTAGAGTGAAAAGACTGCTTGACTTTAAAGAGTGTCTTGGAACCCTATAGCATGGAAGCTAAATTAACCCACTTTGTTTTGCATAGAATGCCAACTCAATTGGGAAGATTTTAATTGCAAGGTCATTGGTGTTAAAGAATTTAAAAAAAAAAAAAAAAAAAACCCCCTCGAAAGCATCAAACAAATATATGAGTTACCTTCTTTATTTCAATTTTTGGAGGTGGCTCTTTATAGAAACTGGGCATGGGTGTAGCTTTAAATGTCAGGCTTTTTCTCAGTTGCTTGATCTCCGCCTCCTGGTTTTCCTGCAAGATGCCCAGAATGAGCACGGATTAAATAACTGAAATGGAATAGATATCGAGCAGAAAAGTTAAAGAAAGAATGATTAATGCAAAGCATCTTCCAAGTGCAAAGAAATGTTGCTCCCAACACCTTTGATTTTTCTTGCAAGCTATTTCTTTCTACTTCTCTTGCCTGAATCTTCTCTTCTAGCTTTGAAAAGAACTGGCCAATAAAAAAAAGTGATCAGTTTTTGCATTTAAAAGAAAAATTTTAACAGGGTTTTAAAAGAGCATCAGCAACCTCCTTTCGTTTCTCAGCTCGTTCATTCAACCTGAAGGAAAATCCTGAACCACTGTTCCTCCGCTCACTAGGAGTCCCACGAGGAGTAGCACTTCTGATAAAAATGAAGAAGATAATTATAAGAAAGAGATGAGAAACAATGAATGATTATTCTTGTAGCAAATGTAAAAAACATGCTGATCAAGGATCATACGAAGTAGTGGAATTAACATCATCATCCTCTTTCACTGGTAGTGCTAATTTCACAGGAGTTGAATTTTGATCAACTGATCTGCAATTTCATGAAATCATAGCCTGAGAATTTATTCAGCAGAAATATATAGATGCTCTCCCAAAATCTATAATTAAAAATTATATTGAAGAAGTTGTGACTCACGGGGGTGCCTCAGTTGGAGGACAGGTAGCAGTTGCACTCACAGTGCGAGACTTCCCAGGCTGATACAACAAAGAACACACTTTAGCATGAGGTAGAGTAATAAAGGGAGCATAAAAGGAACATACGGCCAAAGAAACGATACCACAGAGCATCTAATGCTAGGCATGGATGCTAAAGAAGTCTGCCGACCAGAAGTTCCACCAATTGTATTAGCTTCCTTTGAGTGGAGTCCAATGGATGCAGGCCTGTTTGGATGAGTCAGACGTGAAGTTGAAGTGGCTGGTCCACCGGAGGCCTGGGATCTAGTCCCATTTCTTTGAGCATGTTTCACTTCTTTTTTCACTGGGTAGACCTCAATGCTCTTGTTTAGAACATCAGAACATACTCCTCTTGATGGGAAGGAAAGACTCTGAGTAAGCAACTTCTGGTTACGAGAAAAAGGACTTGTGGCTTTCAAATTAGCTTTATGATCCTTGGCTAGTTTATTGTTCTTTGGTGAACCACTATTCAGGGTTCTCGTTTCCTGATCACAAAAGACAGATAAACCAAAAATAATAATAAGAAGGTCCCCTACATATTTGCTACAATAATCATAAGAGAATCAGTTCAAGTTGGAAAATTCTGTGTTGTACCTTTATGGATTTTAAGTTTTTACTTGTAGATACAGCTGCAGAGGCTTTAACTACCACTCCAGAAGAATTTAAGCCTTCAGCTTTCTTTATTGGTTCAGATATCCCATTCATAGTGGGAACTGCACTGTCACTAAGATTCTCACCCTCTTTGTTCAAATTCTCAATTGATTCTTCCACATGTTTTTTCTCAATAACACAACTCTCATCCTCCAAAGAAACCCCCTTTTCAGCCTCCATTGCTTAACAAATGCTTACAGAAAGGATAGAAAAGATTTCTGGAGAAACAATAAAAAATGTTAATACACTTGGGCCAAAAAAAAAAAAAAACACTGCTCAATCCCCTAACTCCAATGAACTAGTATTGGAAATAGCATCACACAGATTACACTATTTCTCCTATATTTTCTTCTGTGATATGGCTCCTTTCCTTATCTGTGATCATTTTTTTTTTTTATATTTCTTATTCAAATGCAAAAGGAGTTGCATTAAATGGGTAAAGATCCATTTCGTTGCAGAGAAAAGCCAAATTTGGTTAGGACCATTAGGCCAAAATTTCATTTAGCAGCAGAGAAATGCAAAAGAAAGGATCCAGATCCAGATACACACCAGGTAGACATACACATTAAAGATAAGGGTGGAAAATATTAAACAAAAAAGAAAGCGATCAACAAAAGGAAAATTGGCATAAGTGCAATCATTAGTAGTATAATCAAAGAATTTTTTTCAAAAGAACTGGAATTCTAAGTGCAGTATTTTTCAACTAAAGTATGGAAAAACCCGAAATCTCAAAAAAAAAAAAAAAAAAACTGTGGTATTATGCTTTTCCCATATTCACTAAACAATCAATGAGGAGATACCCTTCGAATCATTGTTTCTTTATTTGCCAACATTAACCCTCCATCATGATAGGCAGGATTTTGGCATCACCTAGCTTGTGACAACAAAAAAATAACACAAACACAGAAACGCCCAAAGCTCCCAAACTTCTAAGAAATGACTAAACAAACCATCAACAGAAGTAGCATCACTCTTATGCCTGCTGCTCCTATGCCCAAAGGACTAGCACACCTTCTTAGCTAGAAGGGCAAGATCACCATGACCTCACTATAAAGATTAAACTGAAAAAATTTCACAAGGCTTCCTCCACACTAACACATCCTTCCTACATATCACCATCATGCACAAAGCATTTTTTTTCCTCAACCTGTTGTTCATAATTCTCAAGCCTTTGTCTAGTAGTTCTTACCCTCCTTTCTCACTATGTTTCACAAATGTACCTGATGTGCAAGGCTCCCATTTATGTGGGATTGAACGAGATGGTTGGTAGGCAGTCTTTCTTCAATTTCAACATGGGCTGATTCCCGGACTCAAACTTGCAGCACATAGCTTGGGCAGAGAACACTTTCCATCTCACCAAAGGTCTAACCACTCACTATGTTCACAAACGATTATGAAAATTACCTAAAAGCCTAATACACATGGGAAAATGCCACTCAATGAGTAGGAGGGTCTAACATGTGGAAGTTTTAACTCTAAATGGAGATACGATGGAGACAATGTTTGAATTCAAGATCACCTGCTATGATAGCATATAGAAAAATGAATATAATTCAAAATATTTACTTAATTACAATCAATTCGTTAAAGGATTTATACAATAAAATAATTATAAAAAACCATAATATTATTGTATCCAATTTCATAATTCATTATATGCTCAACTCATCCTTAATTGATGGGTGATTCTTTCCATGATATATATTTCCTCAATACTACCCCGTCAAACTTATGATGATTTTGACCAAAAAAAATTTGATACAAACCAAATTTGGATTTTGCCATCACAAATCAAAGTTCCATATTATCCACTAGACCACCACCAGAAAAGAAAAAAAGCGTCACTTGGGCAATCATGAACAAGACTTTATATGGACAAAATAAGCACTTCATGGACCAAGATTTTGGTTTCCATGAGACACAGTTTAGGACCTTCACACCAAGTTGCCTTTAAACTTGAAACCTTAAACCTTAACAATGTGGAAAAGAAAGCTTCATGGGTTGAATTTTGAATCACTGCGTTCAAAGGTCCAAGCCAAATGCTTCTTCAGTTTGTGATCTTGGATTATAAACTCATATCGATTAGTGTTAGTGATGGTATGAACACAGTGATCTTGGGGGTGACCATTATGCATGACTTTGACATGAATACAAGAGGGGAAAAACATAAACCCATGGGTGCTTGTACCAAATTATTGAATATTTTATTTTTTAAAATATAGATATAATTAAATGGTGGTAGGAATCTAAATAGTATATAAGAGTGAAAGAACTTAAGTGAGAGAGAAATCTAAAAGAATGTGAGAAAGGCTAATGACAAAGAAAAGGTCTGCCGGCTTGTGAGTCTAAAAGAATGTGAAAAAGGCTAATGACAAAGAAAAGGCCTGCCGGCTGGAGAAATGACAAGGAAAAGGCCTGCTGGCTGGAAGTAGAAGTTGGAGAGAGGTTCAATACAGCAGATCTGTGGCTCTGATAGCATGTAGAAAATTATAGCACTTGATAAGTATTCTAAGAAAAGGAACATCTAACTGCACCTTTCATAACCCTTTTTCTAGCTCTTTCATAACCCCCACCTTTCAAATCCTCAAGGTCTTTCATAACACTTTTGCAGATGATAATCTATCATAAAACAAAGAAAAAAAAAAGACAAAGTTTCTCTCCAAACTTCCCTTATAACTTTTTGTTGCATATGAATACAAATTCTCCATTAGATTGCATTTTTTATTTTATTTTATTATTATAACCTCCATGTCTGCAAAATTTCTAGAAAATCACCGATCGATAGTTATGACATCAATTAAAAATTAAAATTTCAAGTTTTTTTAGTCTTAAATCATGCATAAAAAATTTGTTTACTGATCAAATAGTAATTAACATCCGATTTGAACAAAATTTGACATAAATGTTAAGATTATAAATACCATAAAATTAATGGTTAGATTTTCAAAATATAGTCGTTTTAGTGGGAGTTTGGAGACGAACTTTGTCCAAGAAAAAAAAAGTACTACACAAGCTAAATTAGTATTGATCAGTCTGACATGAGTTTAAAAGTAATGGTTTTTCACTTTTCCTCAAACTATGAAGATTCTAAATCTTGATTTCTGTACTTCATTTAAATACTCAGCAACCAAGCAGAGGATTAACATAACTCAGTATAGACATCCAAGGTATTCCAAACTAGAGCACACCCAGAAGAGAAGAAGATACATAAAATCAAATGACAGAAAAAACACAAACACCATATATTATAACCCAAGCACTAAATCAACCGTTTCACACGTCAAAACATAGGAAATCAAGCACAAAGCAACCGGATTTTCAAGAATTCAAAAAAGTCAAAGCAATGCAATACTTACAAAGTGCTAGTATGTACCTTGGAAACTTGGGTGATGAGGATTTGTATTGGGTTTGAATTGAATTATTAATAGGAACCCACCAAGTAGACAATGAAAACAACCTGAAGAGAGATAAAGATGACGACTTTTTCCAAAACAGAATTATGGGATATATTGAATGGAGATTGATGGTTTGGTTTAGAAGAATGAAACAGAGTAGAGTTTGAGGAAAGATTGATAGTGGTTTGGATTAGAAGCACTAGTGAAGGGTGAAGTGGGTTGTGATAGCTGAGCTTGAAAGCTACACACACACAGACAGAGTTGGTGACACACACTCCTCTCCACTCCTCTGGCCTGGTTCGAGAAATATGATGAGTTTGATGTGTTTTTCAATGCAATGGATTACATTGATAGAAGTTTCTAAAAAGACTTAACTGCCATTGGCTCTAATTGTAACTGCAACTACAACCAGTTTGAAATCTGAACGTTAAAGGGAGGGACCGGAATGTACTGATTGGAACAGAAAGTGAAAGGAATTAGACTTTTTTTATTATTTTTTCTCTTGCCTGGAAATGTAGAAATTTGGCTAGGGATAATTAATATTTTATTTCCACTTATGATTTTATGAATCAGATCTAACTTAACAGTGATAAATTTTTTTACAAATTTAAAGACTATTACTTTTCTAATCTTTGGTTTATCCATTTATGGTTTGGGAGGAATTTAATTTTCATACTTGTCATTTTAAAAGTTACACTATATTATATCTACCTTTTTTTCCTTAAAATATTTGTTTTTTTATTATAAATTTCCTATATTCATATCCTAATATGGATGTAATTTTCTATTTTTATGTTTCCTTTCAAAGAAAGTGAATCAAATAAAAATATGTAAATCTTCTTCTTCTTCTTCTTTTTATTAACAATTTTGACTTTTGAGTTAACTTATATTAGGAAGTTTCCTTTTTTTTAATAGAAAAATTAATATCCTAACTATAAAAGAAAAAGTAAAGGAATTGGGCTTTTTTTTTTTTATTTCTTTATAGGAAAAACGATAATCAATTTTTTTTTTTCTTTTCCTCTTATGCTTTTATGAATCAAATCTAACTTAACAATGCAAAGTTTTTAGAGGAATCTATAATTATAAAAAAATGCTTTAAAATTATTACTTTTTTAATATTTGGTAAATTATATTTTATCCAGCTATGATTTTGATTGAATTTAATTTGTCAACTGTCATTCTAAAAATTGCAGTCTATCCACCTAAAGTGTAATGGTATTTGGTTTTAGTTTATATATTTAATATATTCTATCATAATAAGGTGTTTTTTTTTTGGGTTTGATTATCATTATGTTTCAAAGAATGTTAATTAAATATGTGACTTTTAGTAAGTATTTTTTTTAGCTAACTATTTATTAAGAAAAAAATCATGTTTCAAATCCTATCCTATATATATATATATATATATATATATATATATATATATATATATATATATATATATATATATATATATATATATATATTTATAGTAAAATTAATTGGAATTATTATTTTTTCTTGCTTATAAATGTAGAATTTTTTTTGGAAAAATGGGGGAAAAATCTCTTTGATATTGTGAAATAGATCTAACTTAAGAATGTAAAGATTTTAGAGGAAAAAAAAAATAGTTATAGAGAATTTTTAAAGATAACTATTTAAAAAAATATATTTGGTTAATAATATTTTTACCCATATATGGTTGAATTCAATTTTCCAATTTGTCATTTTAAAATTTATGCTTATCCAACTAAACTAAAGTATGATGATATTTGTTTTTAGTGTATAAATTATATATATATATACACACACACACATGAGCCTCATCACATGCGTTTTGCACATGAGATGAGTTTTTTTTTTTTTTTTTTGGTTTAGTGTTATGATTTTCCTCTTTTGTTTTTTAAAATTTGGATAAGTTTGTTTTGGAGATATGAATTATTAGGAAAGTATCCTTTTTTTTTTTAAAGAAATAATTACATGCTGCTAACCCCTGCAACTCGAACCATTTTCATCTTAAACTCTCAAACACTTTGTATATGGTGTTAATTTAGTTACAAGTCCTTTGGTGGAAAGTATCCTATTTTGTACACCTTTTAAGTGGAGTTGGAAATATATTTTTACCCAGTTGTCCTCAAGTTTTTTCCTTGTTAAACGTAAGGTTTAGGAATATTTTTGAACCACATAAAAGTTCAGTCCAAAAAGGAAAATCATCTTATAGATAGTATAGACTAACCTCATCACACACGACCTTTGCATGCGATGATTTTTTTTTTTGGGGGGGGGGGGGGGGGTTTAGTGAAATAATGTTTAAATTAAAGTGAGATAGGGATAGTGTTTTAATTTTTAGAATTTTTCTCTACGTGAAAGTTAATAAAAGTTTGAAAGTCTAAAACTTAGGATTTTTTTTAATATAGTAAATTATCTTTTAACTGGTTTGTGTTTTTAAATTTAAAATTATTTAACTAAAAGATGGGGTAATTTAGATAGTTTAAGAATTTATGTGAGAATATTTTAATACACAAAACGATCAAACTCAAATAAGAAATAATAATAATAATAATAAATTATGTACTTTTTGTGTGTGTTTACTTTTTAAAGAATGTGACTTTAATATTTGGTTTTAAAAAATTATTTTGATCTAACTTTTTAAGGAAATTAAAACCCCTCGGATAAAGTGCAACTTTTGAAATCAGTACTGGTTGACAAATCAAATATTATAAATTACAGTTTTTGTTACTAAAACTTTTATCTAACTTCAATTTTAATCCTTCAAATTTAAAAGTTTGAATCAGGTTCTTAGAATTTAAAATATAAAACAATTAAAAGCCCGTTTGGTACATGTGTTTAAAAATTGAAAATTGTTGTTTGAAAACATTTGTGAAAATACGTGTGAGTAAAAAAGTGTGTAGAAATACGTTTAATGTTGTTTAAAAATTGAAAATTTTTGTTTGAAAATACAAACCAAACACCCCTTTAGTCTCTCCATGTGATTTTCTGTTTACAGGACTAACCACTTAAGTCACTGAATTTTTTAGGGACCAAATCAAACCAATCATATATTTAAGGGACCAAAATCAAGCCAAATTCATCTTTTAAAATACTAAAGTCAAACTAACCTCATAGACAGAGGGAAAAATTGTTAATTTTTTTTTTACGAACTTATATAATTCAGTTTCAAGTTTACAAAATTATAATTTTATATATGTATACAAATAAACATATATTAATACTATATATACTTAAATTGAGTCTCATATGTGAATATAATATAATGTTTGAGCTCAATTTTTTTGATAGTTGAGTCTAATTTTAGACTTGAGCTTGACTCGTTTATTACACATGTAGAAGAACTAATCCTTGAATTGAGTCCAAACTATTTACAAACAAATTGGTTTATTTATATTATCACTGTTCAGTCTGTTCATAAATTTTGTCCTTATCACTGCTTCTTCGTTATATATGATATATGTTTTTGGGCTATGAGATTGTAGGCAGGATATTCCTTCCAAAGCTCTGTTAAAGTCATTTAACATTTTAACCTTACCTTATTTTGATTAGGACTGTCATAATTGTCAAGGACGAAAAGACATGGGTTTTCTATGAACTGTGTATATTTGGAGAAGATTCCAAATGGAAAAGGTTGAATATCTAGGCATACTAAATATACTATTTCAAGGCCTAATCATGTTGCCTAATAATGACGAAAACAACAACTTTAATTATAATTTATGGATTATGCTAATAGGTGCCTAGGGCAATAATTAATAATCAATTTTAGTAAAATTTTGACATAATTTTATGAAAAATAAAAAAAATTGTCAAAATATTAATTACTTTTTTTTTTCTATAAAAACTTTTTTAAATAAATTATTAACCATTACCCTGCGTTAGCATTTCTCATCATTTATAAGATAAAAGGGTGAGGGAGAGGATCTTTTTTTCGAGGATAGGTAAGAAAAAGAATCTTTTATGGAGTATGGATAGTACAATGTATGAATAAAAAAATAAAAAACAACACTACTTACCTTTTCTATTCCTTTTTGCTAATAGTCACACTACTCACTTAAGGGCAAACAATAATTAATTATTTTTGAAAATATTCTCTCGAAAATTGAAAAAGTATTGATAGCTTTTTTAATTCTCGATAAAATATTTCTAAAAATAGATGGTTTAATGTGTGTACTAAGGGCGCACATTCAAAGGGAACGTACATCCTTCACGAATACTGTATTGTAAAAACTCATGAGCTGACTAGCTAAAACATGGGCTACATTTTTGCTTTGCCTACACGCATGACAAAATAATTCCATTTTAGATTAGCCAGCTCAATAAGATTAGCCAATCTTAGAGGGAGTGAAAATAGCCGAATTGAGTACTCTAATTACAGTCAATGAGTATCCTTCCACAATCAAAATCATAATCACATATTCACATGACTCCATTTTTAGCTTAAATTTTTGGAATCAATTTATAATTTTTTTAAAAAAAGGGATCAAATGGTTATTTATTAATTGCTTGCTTCAATTTATTTATTTATTTATTTTGGAACAGAATTGCTTGCTTCACTAATCAAATCATTAATCTTATATGTTTTAGTTAGCTCAACTAATAAAATCTTTTGTTATCAAATAAAAAATCTGCAATTCAATCCCGTTTACCAAAAAAAAAAAAAAACTAGTATTTTAATTTATCGATAAAGAGTAATTATTAAGAGTGAAAGCTATATGTTGAAACTTTATAATATGTAAAAAAATCATTAACCCCAAATTTTTTTTTTTTAAGCTCCTGAATAGCCTAATCAAACATACTCGCTATTTAATCCCAAAAAAAGACAACATGCATATATATGACACCACCATCTAGTAATTTCATGTTCTTCAACATATTCCTAGAATTAGATAATTGTTAGAAATAAAATTTGATTAGAATGTGTAAAACTTGGGCAATGAAAGAGTTATTTGAGATGTGCAAACCCTGAATGTGTAAAATCTATTGGGGAAATGCATATTCATAATTGTATTCATTATTGCAATTTTATCTCATGAACTCTACAAGTATCCTAAGGTTCTATATATATATGTGTGTGTGTGTGATTGTTTTACTGTTATTGTACACATCTAAGAGATATCAAAAGGATTATACATAAAGATAACTACTTGAATACAAGAGTTTATTCTTTATTTATTTTTTATTATTTCACAACAATAACATATTTGAGAATGATTCATGTCTTACCAACTCTTGAATTCTTTGTAGGTAGAGCAAAGTTTTCACTTTTCATCATGATCCGTAAAAAATTAAGGTGAGTAGGTTAAGAAAATGAAGTGATTAGCATTATAAGCAAGGGCATGAGAGTCAATTAAGGAATGAACCAATGATTGAAATACAACATAAAGAACTGTTCGAGAACGTGGGGAACGTAGAGGTCACAGGTAGGTGAGCCCACTTGTCCTGTTGTTTCATGACGTGGCACGACCGAACAACATGATTGGTCTCCACGTAACAGGTTAGGACAATCTCGACGACATGTGTCCCACCACCTACTATTACGTGAGCTGTCACAACGTGCGGAGTTGATCATAAAACAGGATAGATAATAATACAGCCTCAATCCTACGGTTGTTTTTCGTTTGGACCGTTCAATCTCGAACGTCCGGTATTTTTGTGGTGGGGTCCTGTTCATGATCCACGTTTTTATGTGACACAGAAACTTTTTGTCTTTTTCTTGTTGCTTGGGATTTTGTGGGTGATACATTGCATTCAAAGCCTCAAAGGCCAGGTTGGCACCTAAGTTCTAAAACTTCCGTATTCCAAAAAATAATATGCGGGGCCAGCTCGTGTATGTCACACCCCAAACCAATAAAAACACAATTTGAGTTTACGTTACAATGGTAGTTATTCTCTTACATTATTTCTCTATGTACTTTACATATGTAGCAGTTACATATTCTTCTTTTTTAAGTGTATTTATGCATTTCTTTTTTCTTATTTCTTTTTTAGAAACCAGGCGAAAAATATTTATAAGAACTACCCAAACACTGAAGGAGAAGAAGGCGAATGAATCTTGTTAGGTTCCAACCCACAAAGTCGCATTCCCTCTTTAGATACATGGTCGAGGTGAGCCTTATTTTTGGCCCATTGCCGAGAATACAATCTGATTGAGGAATGACCAACAATTACTAAAGAACCAATAGAGAAGTATAGTCGGCGAACTAGGGGTGCTAGTGCCTAAATCCAGCAACTTTCATCTCCGCATTGAATGGTTGTACCTAACAGTCAAATTGCATTTATTACTTAATGACTCGTTAAAAGAGAGTTTCTCTTCCATACATGGTGTGGGGGGTAAAAAGATCCTGATGGGAACATGGGCCTTTTGGGCCGTGTTAAGGAGGGCCGACCTGACCCTGGGTTTAGAAGTTGTTAATACTATGGATCAGCCCATGCGCCGAGGATCCGAGGGCACAGCCGAGGGTGAACTTACCCTCGGATGAGCACCAAAGAACTCGGGATTTCATAGTAAAGGTTAGGGGATGGCACAGTTAAGGCCAATGGTTAAAGGGGGAAACCCTAGAATGCCCCAGAAGCACCGGTGTTGAAGAAATGTCAAAGATAAAGGCTGCTACCTCCACATTAAAGACCCTGCACCTACCACCCTGGCCGCATTAATGGGGAGGTGACACTTGAACAGTGGAAGGGAAACTTCTAGTTACTGTTCAAAGGCACTAAGAAAAGAAATATCTAGGCTAAGGGAGGAGTTGGGGCAACACGTGTATAAAGTATTAAAAAGAAGAGTATTTAAGGGAGGACTTAGAACAGACAAGGGGATGGACTTTCTGTAACCTAAAAAAGAAAAAAGACAAAGAGAGAGATAATATAAGAACAGCTCTCGGCTTACGTCCGAGGAGGCCCAATTACAATATTCCTTGTTGTTTTCAATTACTTGCAATCTTTAGTTTGTCATTTAATCCTCACCAACTTCTAACCTGGGTTTCACGCCCACACTCTACAAATTATTATTGTTTAAGGCTCATTGGGCCTGAGCCCATAACTGTTCTTGGGTCCAGGTGCAATTGTGCACTTACAATTGGCGCCGTCTGTGGGAAATCTAGTCTGGAAGTAGTAGGGATATTATGGCAGGCTTAGGCTCTCACCATGCAGAGTCACAGGGATCACAACCGGAAGATCATTTCGAACGTCTTGAACATCGTAGAGATCGTGAGGGAAGCGTCCATACAGAATACCCAGGCGCTAGCCATACTCATGGAGGGGGTAGCACTACCCAAGATGAGGGTTCTAAATCCATGCAGAAGGAAATCACTCGTTTGAAGAGGAAGTTACGCCGTGCTAAACGTAAGGTTTCCCCGTCCTCATCTAGTTCTTCCTCAGAGAAGGATTGGGGACATGGCTACAGTTCAAGGTCATGTTCCCCCACCAGTGCAACATCCTCTGGTGAGGAGAACGACCAGCCAATCTGCAGACGTAAGAAGCTTCGTCCTAGGGGCTTAGGCAACGATACCATGAGTAGGGCGTTGCACCAACTCTCTAAATCTCCGTTTTCACGTAGGATTGAGAGGGGGAGGCTTCCCAGGAGGTTCACCCAGCCCACGTTTACCATCTATAATGGCCGGACTGATCCGGTGGAGCACGTGAGTCACTTCAACCAAAGGATGGCAGTACACTCACACAACGAGACTTTGATGTGTAAAGTCTTCCCCTCCAGCTTGGGACCTGTGGCTATGAGATGGTTCAACGGTCTCAAATCGGGGTCTGTAGGCTCGTTTGGGGAACTAACTAGAGCCTTTGCCTCGCGGTTCATCACGTGTAGCAGAGTCCCTCGGCCATTGGACTCGTTGCTATCCATGGTCATGAAGGAAGGGGAGACACTGAAAGCATACTCCGACAGATACTGGGAGATTTTTAATGAAAGAGACGGCGACTTTGATGAGGTGGCGCTTAATACCTTTAAGGTGGGCCTCCCTACTGATCACGACCTACGAAAATCTTTGACGAAAAAGCCCGTCCGCAGCGTACGCCGTCTTATGGATCGTATTGATGAATATAAAAGGGTAGAGGAAGACCAGCAGCAGGGAAAAGGGAAGGAGAAGGTTATCCCGCAGGAGAGAAGGGATTTCAGGTCGGACAGATATCACAACAACAAGCCGAGGAGGGATTACATCGGACAATCCGGCTTGGCGACCCCAGCCGTAAATACTGTGTTCCGAGAACCAGTGCATCAGTTATTAGAAAAAGTTCGCAAGGAGCCTTTCTTCAGATGGCCCAGCAAGATGGCAGGGGACCCTGCAAGAAGAAATCAAAACCTTTTCTGTCAGTACCATCAAGATGTGGGCCACACTACTGAGAACTGTCGGACCCTGTGGAACCATCTAGAGCAGCTCGTCGGTGAGGGAAAGTTGAAGCAGCATTTGTGTCAGCCCACTGGGCAGGTCAGTCAAGTTGGTTCAAACAACCAGAGGAACAGTTCATCTCGGCCAGCATTGGGAACAATTAACGTTATCTTCGCCGCACACAGCGGGGACCGGCTCAGGTCCCACTAGGGTCATGGCGGTTTCCCATCCGCAGGCCGAGGATGTGGGTGGTAGGCCGAAGAAATTAAAGAGCACTTTACCTGTCTTGGGTTTCTCCGAGGAGGATAAAATAGGGACTATCCAGCCCCATGACGATGCTCTTGTGGTTACCCTCAGAATAGGGAATTATGACGTGAAGAGGGTGATGATAGATCAGGGCAGCGGTGCAGATATCATGTACCCTGATCTATTTAAGGGGTTAAGGTTGGAGTTGGAAGATTTAACTCCTTATGACTCACCTCTTATTAGCTTTGAAGGGAGAGCCGTTGTGCCAAAAGGACAAATCCGTTTACCCGTACAATCCGGCACAGAAACGGTTGAAGTAGATTTCATTGTGGTTGACGCGTACTCTCCATATACAGCCATCCTCGCCAGGCCATGGCTGCACGCTCTGGGAGCCGTCTCCTCTACCTTGCACGTTAAGGTTAAATTCCCCTCGGGGGAACATGTTGAGGAAATCCTCGGCAGCCAGGTAGTGGCCAGGCAATGCATATCGGCTGCAGTACTTCGTCAGTCAGAAGTCGAGTTATCAACCTTGCCCATCCAGGAGTCATAGCAATTAACAGCTCCGGAGGCACCTGGAGCGATGACAGAAGATGAGGCTGTTTGCGAGGAGTTAGAGAAGTTTGTGATAGCGGATGATCCAGAGAGGTTCTTCCAAGTTGGCATACTTTTGCCATACCAAGAGAAGATGGAGTTGTTGGAATTCCTGAAGGACAATATAGATGTCTTTGCGTGGGACCCTTATGAGGCTCCAGGCGTAGATCCGAGCTTTATTTGTCATCGTTTAAACGTCAATCCGGCCATCGTTCCGAGGAGGCAACCACCTCGGCGATCTTCCCGAGAGCATTCTGAGGCTGTGAAGGAAGAGGTTCTTAAACTCAAAATGGCGGGGGCTATCAAAGAAGTTTTCTACCCTGAATGGTTGGCTCATACTGTTGTCGTTAAGAAGAAAAACGGCAAGTGGAGAGTATGTGTGGACTTTACTGATCTGAACAAGGCCTGTCCTAAAGATTCTTTCCCAATGCCACGGATTGATCAACTGGTAGATGCCACTGTCGGACATCCTCGGATGAGTTTCTTGGACGCCTTTCAGGGTTACCACCAAATTCCCTTGGCGTTAGAGGATCAGGAGAAGACTGCTTTCATTACTCCAACGGGGAACTATCATTATAAGGTCATGCCATTTGGGTTAAAAAATGCTGGGGCTACTTATCAAAGAATGATGACCCGAATGTTTGAACAAGAATCGGGGAAAAACATAGAAGTATACGTGGATGATATGGTGGTAAAGAGTAAGACGGTACCTTCGCACATGACAGATTTGGCCGACACCTTCCAAATGCTGAGGAAGTATAAGTTGCGCCTCAACGCCTCCAAGTGTTCTTTTGGCGTGGGATCTGGAAAGTTCTTAGGGTATATGATCACTCATAGGGGCATAGAGGTGAACCCAGTGCAGGTTAAGGCTATTCAGAATTTGCAGCCGCCTCGGAACCCAAAGGAAATTCAGAAACTGACCGGAATGATTGCTGCGTTGAACAGATTTATTTCTCGGTCAGCTGACCGGTGCCGTCCTTTCTTTCAGTTGCTGAACAAGTGGAAAGGGTTTCAATGGATCGAGGATTGTGAGTCAGCTTTCCAACAGCTTAAGCAATATCTATCTCGGCCACCCATTTTATCTCGCCCTGAGGTGGACGAGGTGTTATTCGCTTATCTGGCCGTGGCTATTCATGCGGTGAGTCTAGTCCTTATAAGGAATGAAAATGGAGTGCAGAGGCCGATCTACTATGTTAGTAAGTCCTTGAATGAAGCCGAGGTGCGCTATTTGCCCTTGGAAAAGGCACTTCTGGCTGTAGTCCACGCCACGCGCAAACTTCCTCATTATTTTCAATCTCATACTGTGGTTGTTTTGACCCAGCTGCCTCTCAAGGCTGTGTTGCGTAGTGCTGATTATTCTGGCAAGGTGGCAAAATGGGGAACCATTTTGGGAGCCTTTGATGTTAAATACAGGCCTCGCACATCGGTGAAGGGACAGGTCCTCGCAGATTTGGTGGCAGAGTTTACTGAACCATTGATAGAAGAAACTTCAAAAGAAGCACACATGGGTGGAAAATCAGTTGGTGTGATCACAGATGTATCACCCTCGGTTTGGAGAGTTCACGTGGATGGGGCTGCTAATCAAAGAGGGTCTGGTGTTGGGCTTGTTCTAGTGTCCCCTGAAGGGATTGTCTTTGAAAAATCTTTGAGATTGGCCTTCTCGGCTACTAATAATGAGGCCGAGTATGAAGCAGTCTTGGTAGGCATGCAAATGGTACATAAGATGGGTGGCAAAGAAATCCATGTGTTCTCGGACTCTCAATTAGTGGTCGGCCAAGTCATGGGGACCATGGAGGTTAGAGACCCCAGAATGCAAGAATATTTGGCCCAGGTTAAACGTCAGCGAGCTGAATTCGACTCATTTGCCTTAGCTCATGTCTCTAGGAGTGGAAACACTCATGCAGATTCTTTGGCTACATTGGCCACATCCTCGGCTCAAGGTCTACCTAGGGTGATTCTCGTTGAGGATTTGATAGAACCTTCTCTTATAGCTGCTAACGCACCTCGCATCCATTTAATAAGGCCTGGTCCTAGTTGGATGGATTCAATCATATCTTTTCTCAAAAATGACATCCTTCCCGAAGACAAAGTTGAAGCAGAAAAGGTACGTCGAAAGGCGCCGCGTTTCTGGTTGTCCGAGGACCAGAAGCTATACAAACGATCCTTTTCGGGACCGTATTTGTTGTGTGTACACCCTGAATCAACAGAATCATTACTGGAGGAATTGCATGAGGGAATTTGTGGAAGCCACACTGGAGGAAGGTCCTTAGCCCATAGAGCCCTGACTCAGGGTTATTGGTGGCCCAATATGCAGAGGGAGGCTCAGGACTATGCCAGAAAATGTGATCAGTGTCAGAGGTTCGCCCCTAATATCCACCAACCTGGAGGGGTTCTTAACCCCCTCTCCAGCCCTTGGCCTTTCGCGCAATGGGGCTTGGACATTGTAGGGCCCTTTCCGAGAGCTGCTGGAAACAAAAGATGGTTGCTCGTGGGAACAGACTACTTTACTAAGTGGGTCGAGGCCGAGCCTTTGGCCAATATCCGAGATATTGATTCCAAGAAATTCATCTGGAAAAATATTGTTACTAGATTCGGTATACCACATACACTCGTCTCGGACAATGGCGTTCAATTCGATAGCAAAGCCTTTAGGCAATATTGTGGTGAGATGGGTATTATAAATAGATACTCTACTCCAGCTTATCCTCGAGGAAATGGGCAGGCCGAGGCCGTTAACAAGGTCATAGTCAACGGGCTCAAGAAGAGGTTGGACGATGCGAAAGGCAGATGGGTGGAAGAGCTCCCTCATGTCCTATGGACGTATCGGACCACACCGCGTAGGTCCACTGGAGAAACTCCATTCTCTATGACTTATGGAGCCGAGGCGGTGATACCACTGGAATCCGGTTTTCCTACTCTAAAGACAAGTTCTTTTAGTCCAGAGAAAAACGAGGGACTTCTAGAGAAAGATCTTGATCTACTTGAGGAACGGCGTGAGGCAGCTATGGTCCAATTGGCTTATTATCAGCAGAAGCTAAAATGAGGGTATGATGCCCACGTGAAGCTAAGGCCACTTGCACCTGGTGATCTTGTATTAAGGAAAGTTGTAGGCACTTCTAAGAACCCAGCATGGGGTAAGCTAGGACCTAACTGGGAAGGCCCCTATTGCATTGTTTCAATAGCAGGCATAGGGTCGTATAGGCTAGCTGACCTGGATGAACGAGTTGTACCACGTCCATGGAATGTAAATAATCTTAGAAGGTATTATTATTAATCAAATAAGCTTTTGTCAATTAATATTTCAAAGTTATGGCTAGCTCTCGTATTTGAAGTTACAATTTTTAAGAATCAAACAGAAACTTGGTTAAGTGCAGTCCTCGGACCACAAACCTTGTGGAAATTGATGTCTTGTCATTTGTTAAACAGAACCTTAGTTATGCCGGGTTTTCGGACCTCCTACTTTGGGAAAATTAACATTTGAAGTTACAATTTTTAAGAATCAAACAGAAACTTGGTTAAGTGCAGTCCTCGGACCACCAGCCTTGTGGAAATTGATGTCTTGTCATTTGTTAAACAGAACCTTAGTTATGCCGGGTCTTCGGACCTCCTACTTTGGGAAAATTAACATTTGAAGTTACAATTTTTAAGAATCAAACAGAAACTTGGTTAAGTGTAGTCCTCGGACCACAAACCTTGTGGAAATTGATGTCTTCTCATTTGTTAAACAGAACCTTAGTTATGCCGGGTCTTCGGACCTCCTACTTTGGGAAAATTAACATTTGAAGTTACTGTTCTAAAGAATCAAACAGAAACTTGGTTAAGTGTAGTCCTCGGACCACAAACCTTGTGGAAATTGATGTCTTATCATTTGTTAAACAGAACCTTAGTTATGCCGGGTCTTCGGACCTCCTACTTTGGGAAAATTAACATTTGAAGTTACTGTTCTAAAGAATCAAACAGAAACTTGGTTAAGTGTAGACCTCGGACCACAAACCTTGTGAAAATTGATGTCTTATCATTTGTTAAACAGAACCTTAGTTATGCCGGGTCTTCGGACCTCCTACTTTGGGAAAATTAACATTTGAAGTTACTGTTCTAAAGAATCAAACAGAAACTTGATTAAGTGTAGTCCTCGGACCACAAACCTTGTGGAAATTGATGTCTTATCATTTGTTAAACAGAACCTTAGTTATGCCGGGTCTTCGGACCTCCTACTTGGGGAAAATTAACATTTGAAGTTATTGTTTTAAAGAATCAAACAGAACCTTAGTTATGCCGGGTCCTCGGACCTCCTACTTTGGGAAAATTAACATTTGAAGTTACTGTTCTAAAGAATCAAACAGAAACTTGGTTAAGTGTAGTCCTCGGACCACAAACCTTGTGGAAATTGATGTCTTATCATTTGTTAAACAGAACCTTAGTTATGCCGGGTCTTCGGACCTCCTACTTGGGGAAAATTAACATTTGAAGTTATTGTTTTAAAGAATCAAACAGAACCTTAGTTATGCCGGGTCCTCGGACCTCCTACTTTGGGGAAAACTAACATTTGCAGTTAAACGAAAGATTGCTTAAGATTTGTCTTCGGACTATGACTTTGCTTAAAGTTAACTTCTGATTGTGTCTGGATGTTAATACCTTACTGTTTATTAACTCGGATCTTAAGTTTTATATCTTTAAGTATTGAGTGAATTTGTGTAAGGAATGGTCCTCGGATCTTACATCCTACTAGAAACAGTGTTATGCATTATAAGGGCTTAATCGTTATATGAAGTCCTCTTTCCTTTTTTATCAAGGCATTGTTCAAACGTGTTAACTATGTCACCTCGTATTAAATCTTTAGTAATATACGCATGATTATGTGGAAGTTACGATTGTGCAATCCTTGGAGTTAGATTTTTATACTCTGAGAAACTTTTGATATGACTTAATGGGAAACTTTTGTAATAAGTACAAAAAAAGGAATAAAGTAAAAGCAGACACAATCCAAGTGAAAAGCAAACGAAATTGTTCTTTATTAATCAAATTGAATATACATTACAATATATAAATTCAAAAAAAAAAAAAACAGAAAAGAATGGAAAAAGAGAAGCCCTAAGCTAAGTCCTAAGCTGTTGGAGGAGGATCTTGCTGAGAGGTACTAGTGCCCTCGGTCTTTCTCAACTCCAGCTCAAAAGGAGTCATAACCTGCTTTCCTTTATCCGCTGTCTTTGTTGGAAGGACGTTGGGTTCCACTATCTGGTTCAAGTCCTTCTCTGCATCTACTCCTCCTTCCTTTTCTTTATTGGAACCAAAAGGTTACGTAGGATCGAGGAATCTGTTGTGGGACCATCGGAGGTAGGACGGGAAGAGTTGTCTCGGGGGTAGGAGTAGCGGCGGGAGCCTCTTCAATCTCCCGTATTTCTAGGGGAAGCCAAACGTTCTCGGACTTCCTCAAATCCGAAGGCGGGGAACTCTGCTACGTTTAAAGCTTCCCCCCATACTTTTTGACAGTATTCGCGGCATAAAGCCGCGAATTCCTCTGTCAGCTGTTCCTCGGTGGTCGCTACCCCTTCGTCAAAACTTGCCTGCGTGGCGGCTTGATGAGAGAGTTGGAAGGAGCTGGCTTCTTCCTTCATCAGAGCCAGTTGTTTCTTCAGATCCGAGCACTCCCTTTGAGCTTGGGAGAGCTCTTCATTTCTTTCCTTAAGGAGTTTGCACTGTCCTTCTATCTGGGTCTTCATGGTCTTCAAGTTTGACTCGACCCCATTCTTCTCTCTCCTCAGCTCTGCTACCTCCAAGGTCAGCTTCTCGTTCTCGGCAAGGGCTGTACCTAAGGTCTTCTCAGTCTCCACCCTAACTTCGAGCTCAGCCCTGGCTACTTTCCGAGCGTCTTCAATAAACTTTTCAGCTACAAAGACCTCCTGAATAGCCTGTAAAAAAGCATGATGGAGTTAGGAATAA
Source organism: Castanea sativa (assembly GCF_040712315.1). Lineage (NCBI taxonomy): Eukaryota > Viridiplantae > Streptophyta > Magnoliopsida > Fagales > Fagaceae > Castanea > Castanea sativa. The sequence continues at coordinate 22,614,000 of NC_134021.1, read as the reverse complement.
CAAAAACTAATTTACTCATAAATATTGTTGAAGGGAGAAACACTTACCAGCGCTAAGTCTCTTTTTAGAGAGAGGAATAGTTGTGGTTGGCCCATCTTTTCCAAGGTCTCCATGTCCTTGGGCAGCAGAAGAGGGCGTTCTAGGACCTCGGCCAGGTGGTGGGCGTGGCCTTGTTGAACTGCCCTTATACTGGACTGGCAGGAGATAGGAGCGCCGTCCAGCCTTAGATCGGGGGACCAGGTGGCCGATGCTCGGTGCACCACAGCCTCATCCCTGATTTCCCCAAGTTCAGCTGAACGTGCTCTACCCTTGCACTTGTCCGGCTTCTGCTGCTGGGCCGGTGGGAGTTGTTGGCGTGGTTTCTTGGGGTCTTTAGTGATCGCCCCGTCATTATCCCCCTTCCTCTTCTTCTTGGGATCCTCGGCTGGCAGTTTTGGCTCAGCTAGAGGAGGAGGAGGAGGTAAGGCTGGGGGAACTTGGGACGTCCCCGTTTTCTTCTTCTCTGCAACTTTGGCAGCCCTGTTAGTGAGAAGACCCTCCATTCGTCCCATGTCTTCTATGGATTCGTCCTCGGGAAGGGCAACTACAAACCCTGCAATTCCAGAGGCCTCGGTTGCTTCTTCTTCCTCGTCGGAAAGCACTACAAACTGGTTCCCGTGAGGTCTCTCGGTGTCTTCGAGATGGAATTGATCTATCTCGTCGTCAAGGGTGTGTGAAGAAGACACCTGCTCTTCTGGAATGACAGCTGTTTGTGCATGCACGGCAAGGGGGACTGCTGCTATCGCCCGGTTGTACAGAACGGTGTTAGGAGCGTCCGGGAGGTCACGGTCGTCCAAAAAATGGCGCCGAGCTACGTTGATCCTCTTCCGTCTTCGGTCGCCTGCAATAATGGCGTCCTCTATCTCTTGGAAGTCTTTGGAAAGGGGAGTGTATCCGAGAATGAGGTGAGCCGCCCGGAGTTGTAAGTCTTCGCTAACGAACACCTCGGAGCGAAGTACTCGGTTTACATCGGCAACGTTACAGTGACTCAGGCGAGGACGCACGTGCTGCTTATCTGCAAAAAAGACGTCAAAACAAACAAACCTGATTAGATTCACACAAAAATTTAACAAGTTTAAGTAAATACAAATACGCATTTCTGTGTGTGTGTTAGGAGAAGTTGTGTTGTGGGGAGATTAATCCTACGGCGTCGCACCTGGATCCCCCCACTGAACTGGGCAGTGAAAGCCATCGTGCCAGTTCCCGGACACGATCAAGTAGTCGTCCTTCATGCCTTTGTTTGATTTGGGCAGACAGGAGATTAGCCTAACGGTGCTAGACCGAGATTTCATATAATAACCTACTTTAGAAAGTTTGTGGGACTCATATAGGAACACGACATCGTGCCATGTGAGGTTTAAACCCATCTGCTCGTTTAGAGCATCTACACTACCTAGAACTCTAAAAACGTTTGGAAGGCATTGGTCGGGACACAACCTGTGGTTGCGAAGATACTCCCTCATTACGGGTTTCATTGGAAGGGTCATCCCACCCTCTATGAAGGCTATCATAGGGATGATAACCTCTCCCTCTTTCCTAGAACCGGCCACGGCTGTTGCCGGGCAGTATTCTAACCCTACGTCGCTGGGAATATGGTATTTGGCTCTAAAGCCTTCCATCCCAGCGGCGGTATCAACTAGACACTTGAATTTTCCCATTACAGAGAGACGATAGACTAAACTTTAAAAGGGAGAGTGTTTGTATTGGTAGCCGAGGACAAATATTGAGGAGAAAAGGTTTAGAATAGGAGCAAGAACTTACAAGGTTGAAGATGTGCAAATCTCCACGGTTTTCTGCAGAGTAAGGTATGATGGCTGATGTCTTGATGGGATTACCCCCTGAGGAATTAAATGAAGGCGCGGGTTCCCGAAGCGTCACGACGTGCGAAAAGGCGGCCTCGAAATTATGTCTGTCCCGCCTAAAATTTCGTGGAGTAATGAGAACCGTTGGATGCCCATCTCACCGTTGAACGTGGGAGACAAAGAGTAACTTACAGTAATAAATGCGCGCGTTTTCGAAAATAAAACCGCCAAGTGTCATCTTCTGGGACGCAAAACGATTTCCACACGTGCCATCACTTATAAAGTGTGTAGAGCAGGTTCTCGTCGGATCAAAACCCTATTTTTCTCCTCGGACGTTGAAAATTAGAGTTTTGAGGGGCTATTGTGGGGGGTAAAAAGATCCTGATGGGAACATGGGCCTTTTGGGCCGTGTTAAGGAGGGCCGACCTGACCCTGGGTTTAGAAGTTGTTAATACTATGGATCAGCCCATGCGCCGAGGATCCGAGGGCACAGCCGAGGGTGAACTTACCATCGGATGAGCACCAAAGAACTCGGGATTTCATAGTAAAGGTTAGGGGATGGCACAGTTAAGGCCAATGGTTAAAGGGGGAAACCCTAGAATGCCCCAGAAGCACCGGTGTTGAAGAAATGTCAAAGATAAAGGCTGCTACCTCCACATTAAAGACCCTGCACCTACCACCCTGGCCGCATTAATGGGGAGGTGACACTTGAACAGTGGAAGGGAAACTTCTAGTTACTGTTCAAAGGCACTAAGAAAAGAAATATCTAGGCTAAGGGAGGAGTTGGGGCAACACGTGTATAAAGTATTAAAAAGAAGAGTATTTAAGGGAGGACTTAGAACAGACAAGGGGATGGATTTTCTGTAACCTAAAAAAGAAAAAAGACAAAGAGAGAGATAATATAAGAACAGCTCTCGGCTTACGTCCGAGGAGGCCCAATTACAATATTCCTTGTTGTTTTCAATTACTTGCAATCTTTAGTTTGTCATTTAATCCTCACCAACTTCTAACCTGGGTTTCACGCCCACACTCTACAAATTATTATTGTTTAAGGCTCATTGGGCCTGAGCCCATAACTGTTCTTGGGTCCAGGTGCAATTGTGCACTTACACATGGTACACTCATTGGCGGAGCGAGGATTTTAGTCTAGAGGGGGCAAAATTAAAAGATGATATTAAAAGTAAAATTAATCTAAAAAAAATATTAATTAACAATAATAACAAAATAAATAAATAACTGTAAGCAAATATGAATATATTTCATATTATTAAAATAAATAAACAAAAATAACCAATTCATAACTACTAAAAAATTTACAAATTGATGGAGTAAAAATGTGATTAGTGTTACTTAAAAAATATAATGAATAAATGTTTGAAATTATTTTTTGTGATTGGTGACATACCAATTTGTAAGATATAAGTAATAAAATTTGTAGTATCTCTAGCATCATTCAATGATAAAATGTTATGAAAGATATCATAAATAGTAAAAATGGTGTAAATAATGATATAGAATAAAAAATAAAAAACTGTGAAATAGGTGCAACACGTAGGACAAGACAAAAGCATGGTTTAGTGTTTGAGAACTTTTTTTTTTCTTTCTTTTTCCTACTAATGCTAGAAAATTTTAGAAGGAGTTAGGGGGCAGGTGCCCCCCTCATCCCCCTCTGGCTCCGTTAGTGGGTACACTCACTTACTTCTTCAAAAGAAATAAGACCTCTATGGGACAAATATCATTCTCCACACCCTTCCACCACACAAATGGAGAGAGAGAGAGAGAGAGAGAGAGAGGTATAATAGGACCCCTCTCCCATAAAAAATAATGAGGATATAAAAAATAGAAGAAAAAAGAGAGTGTGAAGTATAAATCCTAACTTGTAAGAATCTTCATCGGCCTGACCAAAGAGAATCCAAGAAACTTTGTTGTTCATTCCAATATTATTAGTTTATGATTTGATCTATTGCTTAGTTCTTCATTTGTGAATTTAGTTCCCATAACTTATAAATTAATAGTAACGTACATTTTTACTTTTCTTTAGTATTTTTTATTCACACATAATTTATTCGTGATACATGTGATAATATATGCACCATTATGGTCAAATGCATCTTGTTAGTATGTTATAAACTTTAAAACATTTAGATCAAATGAGAAATGTGATTTGTTAAATTACTGATTATTCTAAAAGTTTAAACTATTGGGATATAGTAAATTTGACCATCTAACCTTCTTAACATAACCACATACTTTTAACACTCTCTCACATGTGGGCCGAAACCACCCTTTTAATAGGTGAAGTCTAACACGTGAGATTTTAAATGAGAGGTAGAGTGGATAATACCATGTTAAATTACCAATTGTCTCAAAAGCTTAAACTATTGTAATACAGTAAATTTAATCATTTAACCACATACTTCTAACATAGTTAGGCATAAAAATGATATCTATAGCCCATTGAATCGCATAAATAATTTAGTTGTATTTTTATAAACAATTATATACCACAACAGCTTTCATTTTTTTATAGTGCATCTATGCTTCATGGTAGGGAAGAGTATACGAGAGAATGTGTGCACATAAATGGTGTACATGCATCTTATTGTTCACATTAAAAACTTCAAGCATTTATTTTGTAGGTGGAATGAGAAATGTGGTTACACAAAAGTAATATTTGGGGCCCATGGCGTTACAGGCGGTGGACACTCCACCAGTATAAAAACTTGTGGGATGTGGGGGGCAAGGGTCGGGGTTCAAGTCTCCAGGAAGGAGTTTCACACACATTTACACTTAAATTAGGTTAGGGTAGAATTCTATCTTGTATCTCAAAAAAAAAAAAAAAAAAAAAACTCCAAAGGATTCGTTTCTTGTAATTATGCATTTTTATGTTAAATGCATAAAATTCTTTTGTATTTAACATTTTCTTTTCTATTAAATTTCACATGAACATAAGTTAGATTTTTTTTTTTTCAGTTAAAAAATGAGAGAGAGAGAGAGAGAGAGAGAGAGAGAGAGAGTTTTTTTGATAAATAGCAGAGAGAGAGAGAGAGAGAGAGAGTTATTTGGTAGTGTGAATGTGTGATACACTATACATATTTAAAAAGTCAAAATAATAGTATTGAAGACTTGAAATTGTTTTTAAAAAAAAATATATTTTTAACAATATACATTACTTGTAAAAATGTACTTCACTAAGTCATTTGAGTGCTTACCCATGAAATTCATCAATATTCAATACTTCTTAAAATTTCGTACTTTTTTTTTTTGACAGAAAAGCGGTAGATGCTTGTTAAATTTGATACTATTTTCACTAACTTCTTTCTTAATTCATATACAATGTCCAGTTGTTTCTTTGCATTTATCTGGGTGGATTGCATAATTACCCCTTGAAGTTTAAGGTCCAGTTGCACATCTAATCAACAGCATGCGTCCCTCTCAACATTTGAGTCTTCATGTTTAGAATGAAAAGGATAACATTAGTAAATAAATATTATTGAATTTTTAGTTAATATGTCAAGCCAGTTATGAAAAATGAAGATGCCATTTTCTAATTAATTGTTTAATTTCCAATCACCAAATTGGGGCATCACCGTGATGGCTTTCGCTGTTGCCAGCCAGCTTTGATTTGGAATAATGATGATTATTATAATTTGTAGACCTCATATAATACTCAACAACCATAATCTTTTCCGGTACTTATTAAATTTGATCATGAAGTTGGGTTGAGCCAACTAGTGGTTGATAAATGACAGGAATTGAAATCTTGCTTATTCTTTGGGATAAACACAAACTGGGCCTAGCATGTATATGTCAACGGATTAAGGAGTCTTTATGAATAATTTGAACGCCCCACGTGGGTAGTTTTTTAATTTTTCTTATTCCATCACTTAGCATGCCTTATCAGATGCCTAAACCCCGCTAAGTTATTAAGTTAGAGATATATTAGAAATAGAGATAGGTTCAAGTTACACTTGGTGTAACTCTAAAAAGTTACACTTTTTTTAAGCTATTGGATTTAAGTATACATCCAATGGTCAAAAAAAGATCCTCATTAATGTTAACATTCTTACCACTATCTCCTTAATTATCCGAATTCAATACGTATCTCTAAACCCAACAAAAGAAAACGTCTGACTCTCTCTCCATTTGTCTTCGTCTGACTCTCTACATTGCTCGTCCACCATTGTTCCAGGTTGCCGCCAGAGAAAAAAAAAAAAAAAAAAACCAATTGCATTAATGTGTTGTGAGTGCTCTATTTCTATTGTGAGTACAAATCGCTCCTCCACCATTGTTCCAAAAAAAAAAAAAAAAAAACCAAGCCGAACGGTGGGTGTGTGTGAGTACTCTGTTTCTTGGGTCACCATTATTTTAGCTCATAGCAATTGCAGGTTGGTTCTCTTTCTTTCTCTCTCAAGGTCAACTGTTTTTCCTTTTTTTTTTTTTTATTATTTATTTTAATGTAATTCTTTATCTGGGTTTTGCTTTATCGATTTATTTGTTTGCTGAGAAAGTAGAATCCTTTCTTTTTGTGAGTACTCTGTTTGGTATCAAAAGAAATCAGGCGACACTGTTTCTATTAATCTATTTGGTACTCTGTTTCTATTTTTCCTTTCTTTTCCGTTGATTTATTTGTAAACCGGTACCCATGACTCTCGAATATTATATAATCCTTCAAGCCATTCATTTCTCTCCAAGCCATAAGTCAATATTAGGCTCTTCCAAGCCTTCTCAAATTTTTCCACACTAGGTGACTCATGTATGCATCTCTTCAACTCACGTTTGAATATTGACTTCTTATGATATATATGAGAAAGTTTCTCTGGAAATTTCTTCTTAATATGCCAAAGACAAAGACGATGACAAGTTCTTGGGAATACCTTTGCAATAGTTACACCCATGGCTAAATCTTGATCCATAATAGTAGATTTTGGCTCCTTCCCCCACATTGCTTGAAGCCAAGTTCCAAACAGCCACACAAAAGTTTGTTCTGTCTCATCTTGCAACAATGCACACCAAATAAAATTGATTGATAATAATAATTTAACCCTGTAAAAGGAGAAAATGGCATATCATACTTGTTTGTTTTGTAAGTTGTGTCAAATGTCACTACATCCCCAAAGTATTGATAAGCCATTCTTGATCATGCATACACCCCAAAAAAAATTAACCATATGGCCAACATCATCACATTGAATTGCATAAAAGAAATTGGAGTTTTGAGCTTGTTGTTTTTGGCAATAATTAAGGACAATTGAGGTATCTCCAGCATCTAGATTTTTTCCCCTAACATCTCTCAAGTGATTCCAACAATCTGTACTTGTATATGTCTAGTCACCTACATTGAACATCATGGCAACTTTTCCTATTGGAAGACCTTCTTCACCAAAATTTTCAACTAGACTCTTAGCAGCAGTAGACATTTTTTTTGTGGCATCGGAGGTATGACACACTTTTTGGACTAATAATACCATGATTGTGGTTGTTGTCAAATCCCTTCACAACCCATTTTTGCAACTTGTTATTCTTCATGACCTTAAGCATTGCTTCACATCCAGTTCTAAGACTTGAGCAACTTCTACTGGCCTTGTTTTCATCATCTCTACTCAAACCTCTGTCTAATGCATTTTTATTTTGCACTGCCCTTCACTACAACATACATAAATACGACTTGTTACATTGTCACTTCTGGGTGCTTTTTTACTCGTACGGATACGGATTCCAAAACCTTCTTTTTTGGCAAATTCTTTGTAAAACGTTTCAACATCATTAAGGGAGTCAAATTGGATTCCGACATATGGCTTGGATTTCAACTCACAATCACCAAAATCTTCAAGCGGTAACTCTTGCTCTGATGGTATCGAATTGTTTAGGGCATCATATAACTCTTCACGTTCCATTTGCGATTTAGTAACTATAAGAACCAATACAAATAATGAACACAAATAAAAAATATGCAAGCATTTTAAATAAAAATGTTTAAGGTCATGAAGAATAACAAGTCTTAGAACTGGATGTGAAGTAATGCTTAGGGTCATGAAGAATAATAAGTTGCAAAAATGGGTTGTGAAGGGATTTGACAACAAACACAATCATGGTATTATTAGTCCAAAAAGTGTGCCATACCTCCGATGCCACAAAAAATGTCTACTGCTGCTAAGAGTCTAGATGAAAAATTTGGTGAAGAAGGTCTTCCAACAGGAAAAGTTGCCATGATGTTCAATGTAGGTGACCAGACATTTACAAGTAGAGATTGTTGGAATCACTTGAGAGATGTTAGGGGAAAAAATCTAGATGTTGTAGATGCCTCAGCTGTCCTTAATTATTGCCAAAAACAACAAGCTCAAAACTCCAATTTCTTTTATGCAATTCAATGTGATGATGTTGGCCATACAGTTAATTTTTTTGGGTGGATGTCGATCAAGAATGGCTTATCAATACTTTGGAAATGTAGTGACATTTGACACAACTTACAAAACAAACAAGTATGATATGCCATTTGCTCCTTTTACGGGGTTAAACCATCATTGTCAATCAATTTTATTTGGTTGTGCATTGTTGCAAGATGAGACAGAACAAACTTTTGTGTGGCTGTTTGAAACTTGGCTTCAAGCAATGTGGGGGAAGGAGCCAAAATCTACTATTACGGATCAAGATTTAGCCATGGGTGCAACTATTGCAAAGGTATTCTCAAGAACTTGTCATCGTCTTTGTCTTTGGCATATTAAGAAGAAATTTCCAAAGAAACTTTCCCATATATATCATAAGAAGTCAATATTCAAACGTGAGTTGAGAGATGCATATGTGAGCCACCTAGTGTGGAAAATTTTGAGAAGGCTTGGAAGAGCCTAATATTGACTTATGGCTTGGAGAGAAATTAATTGGTTTGAAGGATTATATAATATTTGAAAGTCATGGGTACTGGTTTACAATAAAAAATACTTTCTTTGTAGGAATGAACACTACCTAGAGAAGTGAAAGCATCAATGTGTTCTTTGACTCTTTTGTTAACTCAAGAACTACATTAAAGGATTTTGTGGTCAAATTTGCAAAGGTGGTGGACAGTCGTTATAAGAAAGAAAGGAAGGAAGACTTTGATTCAAGACATAAAACACCTTCTTTGGTAATTGGCTCAAAAATGGAGCATCAAGCTGCTTCTATATACACGAGAACCATATTTAGTAAGTTCCAAAAAGAATTGGTAGGTAGTAATCACTTTACAAAGGAAGAGGTTGAGAAAAAATGGAACTTTTTATAGGTACAAAGTAACAAGTTCCTTTGATCTAGATGATGCATTTATTGTGAAGCTGAATTTGGAATCAAAAGTTTGTGAATGTAACTGCCAACTTTTTGAGTTTATGGGAATTGTTTGTAGGCACATGTTATTAATCTTCTAGGTTAAAAATATTTTTCAGATTCCTAGCCACTACATCCTACAATGTTGGACAAAAGAAGCAAATAAAGAACTCAAAAGTGTAGAATATAGATCAAGCTTTGAGGATGAGCATCATATGTCAAGAGCCTTACGAAGCATTTATGTTTGTCAATGTGTAAGTCAATTGTCTGATTTTAAAATACCTATTTATCCCTGATTTTAATAGATGTGGGTTACGGAAAACAAACGAAAATTACCTCAGGTGGGTAAAGTGACACTTTTTAAACTACGAGTAGGCAAAATGATTTCGGGCCAAACTACAAGTGGGTTTAATGTAATTACTACCCCCAAGAAAAAAACAGAGAGAAGGACTCCTATTAGGAGTCTCTTTTTCCTCCTTAAAACCTTAGCAATTATCACCTTAAAACCCTAAGGGTCTGTTCGGTTGGAGGAGTGAAAAAGTGGGTTGATGGAAAATTGTAGAAGGATGGAAAAGTGGGAGGGTGGAAAACTCTTTTGTTCGGTTGGAGAGAAAAATAGAAGGATGGAAATTGTAATTTATATAAATTGACTATTATAATCTTGTTACATAATATGTAAGAAATAGATTTATTTGTACCCATTACATAATATAAAATTTATCACATCATATATATATATATATATATAAATTTATATAATTATTTTTATTATTATAATGTAAAAATTAGATTAGGTCACGTTGAAAAAAAAAAAACGTTCAGGTCACGTTGAAAAAAAAAAAGAGAGAAGAGAACGTTCAGGTAACATCAAAAAAAAAAAAAAAAAAGACGAGACCGTTTCAGGTCACGATAAAAAAAAAAAAAAGATTAAAAGAGAGAGAGAGAGAGAGAGAAGACTATAACACTTTTCTCTCCAGATTTTCCTTCTGATTTGGAAGGAAAAAAAATGTGGGCTAGGTGAGAAAACTTTCTCCCCGGTTTTCTCTCCTTCCTATATTCCTTCCCCAAACGAACAGTGAAAAATAATATTTTTCATCTTATTTTCCTTCCTCTATTTTACATCCTCCTTATTTTTCACCCAAACGGATGAACCCTAAGGGTATGTTTGGTTGGGATGAAAACAGGGAGGATGAAAAATAGAGAGGAAATAAGAGTAGAAGATGACATTTTCTATTGTTTGATTGAGGGGGGGAGGGGGAGAGAAAAGAGGTGGGGTCCACCAGTTTTCTCTCCTCTCCCTTCAAAATACAATCTCTCCAAATTAGAGAGAAAATTGGAGTGAAAAATGGGAAAAATATTTGGACAAAATTGCCCCCCAGCTCTAATTAACGTTTTCGGCTCTTTTTTTTTTTTTGGTAAAGTTGGCCTTTTGTTTTTGTTTTTTTCTTTTTTTCTTTTTTGGTTTTGTCATGTGGTGGGTTCTTCTTCTTTTCCTTTTTTTTTTTCTTAATTTTAATTTTTATTATTTTTTTAAAAAACACTTTTGGATGATTTTTTATGTTATTTTTGGAAATGTCTACTTTCATCTATACACAATTTTTTTTAAAAGTATAAAGTATTAATTTTTGTTTTATTAAAGAGGGACATAATTGTAAATTTATACAAACCATATTTTCAATCAAACCAAAAAGTTTTCCATCCTTCCACTTTTCTACCCTCTTAACCAAACACAAACGAGAAAAACTAAAAACTTTTCTATTATCCCACTTTTCTATCCTCTCTCACTTTTCTATCCTCTCAACCAAACGGACCCTAAACTTAACTTCACTTTAAGATTAAAAAATAAATAAAAAAAGAGACTAACATAAAAAATTTTAAAAACTTAAAAAAAAAAAAACGCAAGCAATCTGATTGAACTTTTTTCTTTAATTAATGAATTTTATGTTGAATTTGTTTATATTTTTATTATTAATAAAATTTCAATTCAACATATGTGAATATTTGTTTATATTGTTATTAATGAATATTATCTTTTATGTTGAATTTTTTTATTTGCTTTCATATGTGTTTGAGATTTTCTTTCTATCTTATTCTTTTGTTATATTTAGAATTGATTTTCTTTTGAGTATTTGGATTAATCTCCATATTTTTATTGACATTGTTTTCATGGATTTGGTTTTTGGGTTAAAATTTCTACTAAATTTTTTTTAATTGTACATAACAGATATACCATCTCTATTTTTTTGGAGAAAAATCAAAACTGCAATCTATGTCTTCTAGCCTAGGGAATGATGAATTTTTATTTGGTATTTTATATATAGATTTGTTGAATTTGGTTTGGTTTTGAAGTAGAATTGGGGGATTCTATAAATTTTGAAGTTTTAAGTCTTGGGGTTTTTGGTATTTGCGTCTTAGTAGGTTGATCTTAATTTTTCATTTTAAATGCTTTTTATTTAGTTTCATGTGATTTTTTGTTTTCTTATTAAAAGCTATGATTTTTGGTTGAATAATTATTTATTTGGATTAATTTCAATTAATTATTTGTTTGGATTCAACACAAAAGATAATGGAATTAGGTATTATAATTTGATATTGTTCCATGTTTTGAATTGTCTATATTATTATTTTTTATTTATTTTTATTTATCATGAATTGTCTATATTGTTATTACTACGAAAAAGTCATATTGCTACTCAAATTTGAAACTTGGTGTGTCTTCCTTATATTATGATCTTTGTTTATATATTTGTAGTTTATATTAGTATTGAGTGTGTGTGTTTATATATAGCTATTAAGAGTTTTGTTTTATTAATTTAAGAATTGTAAATTATTTTATAGGTTTCAATAACTATGCACTTGTAACTCAATAATGTTCAATATTAAACAACACTTCTAAACTATAGAAAAGTAAAGAAGTTAAATATTTCATGAATTTTTTTTCAAAATCAATAGTTTTTTCGTGTATCGCATGGGTTAGCAACTAGTAATAATATAAAGGACCGGTTAATGTGTGCCCTAAGGGCACACATTAAAACATTCATTTTTGGAAAAAATTTTTAGGGAATTGAAAAATTTGTCAATACTTTTTCAATTCCCGAGAAAATTTTTCCAAAAAAATTATTTTTATTTTTGAGAAACAAACACGCACACACACACACACACACATAAGGGAGAGAGAAAGGGGTTTTAACACAAAGGCACACTACAACTTCACTCAAAAGCAATGATAACTTTTAAGGGAAGGTGAGACAAGTTATACTACACACAACACACTCTCTTACACATTGTGGGACAATTACCCTTTCTTTTTTTTGAGAAACAGAGACACACACACACACAAGGAAGAGAGAAAATGGTTCTAACACAAAGACACATCACAACTTCACTCAAAAGTCATGGTAACTTTTAAGGGAGGGTGGGGCAAGTTTTACTACACACAACACACTCTCTTAAGCAACGTGGGACAATTACCCATTCTTATTTTTTTGAGAAACAAACATACACACATACAAGAGAGAGAGAAAGGGGTTCTAACACAAACGCACACTACAACTCCACTCAAAAGATTAATTGTTGTGTGCCTTTAGGGCACACGTTAGCAAAATCCATAATATAAAATCATGTAATTAACATTAAAAAGGCCACCTAAGCATATTAATGAAAAAGAAAAGGTCATGTCAAATTTTAAAAAAAAAATCCTAAAAAAATTAATTGAAAGAACAAAAGATTTTAAAAATTCTAAATCTTTTTTTGTATTCTCGCACTTTTTTAGCTGCTAAACACATTACCCAGAAAGCAACAGAATAATTTGTAACTAGACACTAATCAAACATTCCCACCGTAATCAAAATCATACACAGATTCAAACAAGAAGCATCTTTTTTACTTTGTCATATATATAGAAGAAGCTAATTGAACATTTAGTAGCAAAATCAACTGGTTCATCAAAAAAAAAGTAGCAAAATCAACTAACGATGGCCGATGGGTACATTCAACTAGAATAATAGATTAATACAATCTTCTTCTTCTTCTTCTTCAACGCCTCAGCCCTCCTCACAATGCAGCTGCCGCATGCTGTCGTCTCTGCTGTTTTTTTGGCGGATCTGATGCAAACGGAGCTAGGATGTGGTTGGTGCTACCGTGATCTGATGGTGGTGGTTGTGGTGGGAGCATGGTGGTGGTGATAGAGACGTTTTGGGTTAGAATGGCGGGATTCCCACGTGGGCAAAGTGTGAACTGGAGAAAAAACAAATTTTGTTTTCTTAGAGCATTTGTAGCAATCTAAATAGCTATATAGCTATTTTAACTACACCAAAATACAAAAAAGAGGATTGCAGTAGTGGAGCTATAGCTAAATTTTTTTACTTTCTTGCTATAGTGCACATCTATAAATAGATATGCACTGTAATTGAAAGCTAAAAAATAAAAAAAATAAAAAATTATTCTCTCTTATTAAAATTTTTTTTTCCTTTGTTTTTTTTTTTTTTTCTCAGGACTCTCAGCTCTCTCTCTCAACTTTCAGACCTCTCACGCCACCGCCACCGCCCCCTCGACCCATGCCACTAACACACGCCGCTACAGACCCAGCTGGCCTGCCCAGCTCCAACCCACCCCTTCCGCCAACCTAGCTCGCCAATCCAAGCTCCAAGTCTCGAGCCGAAAGAGAGATATATGGGTAGAGCGATGAGATCAAAGCGTAGTCGGAAACCAAAGCACGGCGAGGATGTTGACAGCGTGGGCAACATCGACGCATGGTTGATTCTCCACTAAACCCACAGTAACATCAGCTCCAGCTCGTCACAGAACGGCAATGGTAATTAGTAACATCGCTCGTCCCTACGGCCCTATGATCGACGACAGCAGGAATTTCGGATTCATGGGTTTTGGATTGTTGGGTTTGTGGGTTTCCGGCTTTTTTTTTTTTTTGGTGGTGTTTTTAGTTCTTCTTCGCATGGGTTTTTTGGTGTTTGATTTTTTTTGCGGGTTTGGTTGTGACTGTGGATTTTGGTTGAAATGGCAGTTTGTTGGCTGTGTTAGTGGTGGTTTGGTAGCTGTGGTTGTGGTTGTCGTGGGCTGTGTTGGTGGTGGTTTGATTTTTTTTTTTCTTTCTGTGGGTTGTGGTTGTCACATAGAGGTTGTTGCTAGTGGAGTGGTGGTGGCGGTGGATGTGGCTGGCTGAAAGGTTTTTGTGGGTGGTTGTTCTTGGCGGTGGTTGTGAATTGTGCCATTGATTAGTTTGTAGTGTTTTTTTTTGGTGGTGGGATATATTATTTTATTGCAGTAGATATATTATTTTATTGTGTCGAAAGCTAAAATAGATCCACTGCTGCTGGATGTTCTGTAAAGTGAGTAGGTAAAATAGATAAAATAGCTTTTTGTGGTGCCAAATAGCTAAAAAAATAGCTCCACTGTTGTTGATGCTCTTATTGTCTTCATTTTATTGTTTTTAGTAAGTGCACAGTGTAAATCATGGTTAGATTGTTGTGTTTCTTGCTAGGTAATATGTTTGGTACCTTAGAAAGAGAAAGAATACAAAAGAAAATAAAAGAAATTGAGGAATTTTTAAAAATTTGTTTTCTTTAATTTTTTCTTTCAATTAATTTTTTCATATAAATATATATTAATATTAATTTGACATGGCTTTTTCTTTTTCATTAATATGCTTAGGTGACTTTATTAATTTTAATTACATGATTTGATATTATTATTATAATTATGTGTGCACCAACAATGCAAATTGTTGTCACGTAGGCATTTTCCGTTAATGAGTTCACAATATGGACTAAATTAATTTCAAGTTAAAAATAGCATGAACCAAATTGATTACTACCAAAATATCGGGACCAAATTGACCATGACCCCATAATGTAAGGATCAAAATAGTATTTTCGCCAATTTATTTAGTGTGGGCTCCTTCAATTTTCTTTTAGTTAAATGGCTCTATAGTTTAGCCACATCCTTTATTTAAATTAGTGTTTAACTTGCTCAATGCGTAAGATCATTTTACATATTAAAAGACAATCAACTTAACATAATAATATATTAACTTTTTTCAAGGGCACATCATCATACTATGTTGAAAACAAAGCTACTTCCAGCTTGAAGGCTAGATCAAGCATCCTCACTACAATAAAGTTGACTTTGTTCAAGGGTCAAAATCCTTGAAATATATATTAAAAAACCTTGAGAAAAATTATTTTAAGAGTTTAATCTACCCTTGATAACCGTAGAAACTTATACAATAGAAACGAAATTTTGAAGGCCTTTGTGGCCCTCAAAACAAGGCTCTATTTTATTTTGAGGGTTAGGAGACCTTTAAATAACCTTATTTATAAAGAGTTAAAAGATTTACATGTACAACCTTTAGGTTATTTAAGAGTTTCTTAACCATTTTTCTTTATTTTTTTTTAAAAAAACCACATAATACATAAAAACCACATAATACAACCAAATATATCAAAAGTCCAATGTATACAACCAAATACATTTAAATTCCAATGTACTATAACCAAATACAAATATAGAAGATAAATCCATTTAGCTGAAGAACTGAATTAACAGTTTTCTAAGCCACAATTCACCATCCTTATTATAAACACAAAAGACTGTCCAAAGTGCTTTGGTTTGAACTGTCATATCAGGGTCTGAAGTAAAATTAGAAAGGAGAGGTTCTAAACTATTTGCTTTCATGACTAGTTGTTGACTACAGGGATTGTTTTGGACAATAGTTGTTACAACTTCTGCCGCCTTTCAAAACAATCCCTGTAGTCAAAAACAATCAAAGGCGGCAGAAGTTGTAACAACTATTGTCCAAAACTATTGAGTGAAG
This sequence comes from Castanea sativa, assembly GCF_040712315.1. Lineage (NCBI taxonomy): Eukaryota > Viridiplantae > Streptophyta > Magnoliopsida > Fagales > Fagaceae > Castanea > Castanea sativa. The sequence continues at coordinate 22,598,037 of NC_134021.1, read as the reverse complement.
ATCTGTAGCATATGCAAAGGCGGCCTTTGCATGAGTGAGTTTTTCAGGTAACCAAGGACAGGAACCAAACCACCAATTGAGTGAAGATCTGTAGCATATGCATTAACAACCAAAACATGAGGCATACGCTTGACACAACTAAAAACAAAGGATAGGAAAAGTGTGCCCAAGTATATACAAATAACTAGCTACACAAAAAACCAACCCTTCAAATTCTCTTTAACTCAACTAAATCAGTAGTAAGACGGTAAGACAAAGGAAAGAAAAAGCGTGCAGAACAAGAATATATAAATGGCTAACGAAATTTTTTTTAAAATAAATTGACACCTTAAATCATTAGTACTGATGACTTAAATCTGTGACCTCACCAATAACCATTCTTATGCAGATTCGAAGTGCCATTTTACCCAGAGGTCACTGGCATATTTACTTTTGAACTTTTTATAAATGATCTTTAATAACTAAAATTTCTGCACGAGAATCTTGCTGGATACAGTGAACTTTCAAAGGAAATTATCCTCATTAACAAATATGAAACCATAACATTGACATAGACTAAAAACAATTCGAAAGCAAGTGATGTAAAATAATATTGGAAACTGCAATGATTATAATGCAATGTACTTGCTTTATGTAGAATATCATATTTACACTACATTGACATGTAAGGGCACTAATTAGAGAATTGAGTAGTGAAGAGTGTTGTCAGTTAAAACCACAGCTACTAAGTAAATTTTATTAGAAAGTGTCGATCTAGTCATCCCAAATATCAGATATGTTGCATCCTTGTGACTCTGGAATTCGTTGTCTTTTTCTAATTGTTTTGGTTCATGTACACTAAGGCATGAAAGAATTGATTAAGCCACAGACAAACTCCAATTCATCATATGAACTAAACAGAACTGCTCCACAGAAAATATCAAGATAAGAATGAACATCGTAATTGGAATGTGCTTTAATGTTGCTTTCTGAATCTCAACTAGCTGTGAATTCTCAGAGTTGAAAGGACAGAGTACCCAGGCCTAGAATTTATGTTTAATATTTATAAGCTAACCTGCACCTATTCTTTTGTTAAATACATTACAATTCCACAGTAATATGCTCGTAGTGTATTTGGAATGCAGAATTGTTCAGCCAAGGATTAACTAGAAAGACATATTAGACAAAGAACAAGAGACAGCGTGCAGTAATCTGAAATGTCTGAGGTGTTCATGTCACACAGAATCTCTCGTGACGTACAGCCATGTTTTGAGTAACTAAAATTAGTAAAAGACTTTCACCCAAAAAATAATTTCCAAGTCTACATAACCCAATCAGGTTCATTGCTCATTCTTGATAGATTACACCTAAGGGACTAACAAAACATCAACAACACACAAACATTCACAGATTAATCCAATTCAAACACACCCCACAAGTGACTAGCTTGAGTTGATCTTCATACCTTAGTGATCACTACTAGATTGAGCTGATTGTGAGGTGATATAACTTAACATTTGTATCATCATATTGTCATAATGTGTTCTTCTTTCTGCCACTTGACTAGCTTGTTGTTCATCAAAATGTCTTCTTTGTTCTGCCATTTGAATAGCTTGTTTTTCGAGCATGCTTTTGAGGTGCTTTACTTCTTTCAAATCTGCATCAGCCTCTAAAGGTTATTTTTTAAGGTTTCCTCTTACTTCTAATCAAATCAGCAAACCTAGACAGGACATTAATCCCATGAGCACAATTGTTGCAATGTCACTGGCAGCTAGGACCACACAATCAAACCATCTAACAAAAAAAATATAATTTATTTTATATTTATGTGATACATGTTATAAATGTTTTCAATGGCCTTGGATCAGATGCATGTCACACGATGTGTGAGTTGTGTTACACACACACATATATTAAACTAAAATTTACTCATATATTGATGTGCTAACAAAAGATAATTAAAAAAAACAAAACAAAACAAAGATTCAAGAACTAGAAAAAGCTCAAATCTTTCATAGTTTGAAGGATAGAGGGACAACACCTTAGAATTGTGCTTTTTTTCTCAGTTATAGCAATCTAGCATCAGTTACACCCAAAAAACCCATACAAGCAGTCAAAAGAAGCTGACTGCTTTAAAATGTAGAACCAGCAAGGGATTGCAGCAATGGTAATTGCATCCCAGCGTCTTTCGTCACAACTAAAGCAAAACCTACAGGAAATTACATTACTTTAAAAACAGTGAAAAAGTCAAATTCCTCACATGCAACTTTTACACAAATCACATACACATCCTAGTACCATAAAAATTCCATTAAAACACGTTTGATTAGGATTTGATTCTCTGGGAAATGCAGAAGACTGTGATCAGAATCAATGCATGAAGTTTATCCGCTATGAAACCTTTAACTTAAATAAAGAGTTTTAAAAGTATTTTTTTATTAAATTTTAATTACAAATGTTTTATTATTTAAGCCCAAAAAAATTTAAAACTGAAATACTTGTGCAAGACAGAGCAAATAAAATTAAATAAATAAAAGTAATATTTGTATTAAAAAAATGGCACGTATGAGTAATAAATGTAAAAGTGAGGGTAAAATGGAGAGAATAAATAAATTTTGTGGTTCGAAATAGTAATACCGACCAGCGGTTAGTTTCAGGGATTGGATTTTTTTGAATTATAAAACCTTCATTACTTAGGAAAAGACTTACTATTACAATTTCTTGAATTGCTTTCCATTCTCCTTTACAACAAGAAACCACCTCTCTCATAAAAGATAAAAGAAGAAAAAGAAAAAAGGTTTCTCACGTATGAGAAACAAATAGATTCAAATAAAAGGATTCTCACGTATATGAATGATAAATAAAAATCCTCTGTTTTGTTCACTCCGACTCAGAGTCGGATAGACTTGAATTCAATACTAACATTCAAACGTAACAAATTAAAATTGTAAAATTTTCATCTTCATTACTTCATGAACTAAGTACAAAGAATTCAAAAATCATGTACAAAAAGAATCATCATCAACATGTAGATCGTCAATGACGGTGATAGCACTTGGATTTCTTGAAAAGATTAATCTCTGGCTCAGGCTTAGGGATGTCTCTCAAATCCACCAATTGAATCTTTCTTTTGGCCTTTTGAACTTGTTGGTATCCAAGTTGGAGCTTTCTTTTTGATGCTTCAAGTTTCAACTCCAATGACTTCTTCTTCTCCTCTTCCTCCTTTTGCGCTTTTCTTCGCCGCCATGCAGCCAAATTAATCTTGACCACAATCCTCTCTTTCTTTTCACCATTGTCGGCACTATTACTGGCAGCAGAAGACGACGTTGAAATCGCTTCGTTCTCGTTGCCATCATCTTGCTGCTTTGAAGGAAACCCAGAAGCAGAAGCAGAAGCAGAAGCAGAAGCAGAAGAGAGAGTCCTCTTCAAACCCATACGAGGGTTAGCATCTAAACCCATAGCCACACGAGTTCTTGCATCTAAACCCAAAAGCATAGCCATAGCCATGACTACTGAAATCTTCAAGAGAGAGAATTTTTGCGTACTAAAATCTTTGAGAGAAAGTATTTTTGCGTTTATTTTTTTCTTGCCTAAGTGGGATATATATGTATACATCACTCTCCGAATCCCACACGGAGACGGAGAGGCTCTCACTCTCTGTTTTGTAATCACCGACTCAGAGGAATACTTTCATCCCACGCAAACGCAACCCCAACTAGCCGTTACTATTTCAATCTCTTTATTTAGTTTCCATTCTTCTCTCCAACTCTCCAACTACAAGAACTGAATTTAATTTCATTCAAGCATAGAAAAGGATTTCTTCTATACCCAGTAAAACTCTAGTAAAATTAAATTCCTTCAATAATTTACACTGCCGAAGGTATCTATGACATTGTCACGTATATTGGTGCCACCTTATCCTCCACCATAAAAAGATTATCTTGGGCAATTGATTTCATAATAGTAATGAAAAGGCCTTGAAATATTATGCATTACAAGAATTAATAAAAGTTTTACACTTTTTGAATAGCATGAAAGTAATGTGCGGTGTACCCACTTGCTAAAGAAAAACAGAGAGAAATTTCCAATTGAAATATTCCCCTCTCTTAAATTGTTGGAGAGCTTCACATGGGCCGTGGGATCTTTCTTCTTCTTTTTCTTGAAATGTTTAGAGGCAGCTTTCAACACCTTAGTCCAAGCCCGTAATGAACAGTGTAAAATATAATAAGAAAAATGTTTTTTTGTTTTTTTTAAGCAGATGATGAACCAAAAGTAAATTGCACTCAATAGAGACAAAGTTTTCCTACAATTTTTTTTTCCTCTCAAAAGGGCTTATTAATTTCAGGTTAATTATCTCAAAATTTCAAATTAAAAAAAAATATAGAAATAAAGAAAATAAAATAATAGAAATTCTCTAAAAGGAAATAGGAATAGAAATACCTTTGTGGTGTGTGGGAAACAAGTAAAAGTGGGCTTTAGAGGAGTTGGGGAGAACTCAGATGCCTTGGTTTTGTTCTTGTGCATGTGCTTCATCTTCAAAACATTAAGATTAAGATTGATGTTTTAAGTGACTTTCTTCAACTTGGTTTTGTTGCTCAACACCATAGCACCACCACCAGATGAGATCTTTCTATTTGTGGGTGTCATGAAATCTAAATCTTCAAAATCAGAATCCAAGTCGCTGTAAGCCCGGGGGACCAAAGGGGACCATATTGAGCTCTGCATGTAGTCGAAGTCGAAAGCCGATACCTTGTCAGGAAATTTGCAGAGAAGCTCTTTTGACATCAATGGTTCTAAGTAGTACACCACTTTTGTAGTGCCCATAACAAGCCTCTCTGTCTCTTCTTCTTCTTCTACTTGGACATGGCCATATCTAAGAGAGATCTTGTTCTGAATCTTCTATATAAGATACTCTCTACATAAACTGTTGTGATCGGTTTTGCCTTCTTCTTTTGCTTTCTGTTTCCTTTGTTGCATTTGGACCGTTTGGGACTTGTGTTTAAAGCAAACGTGGGGGAAGAAAGAACAAAAGGATGTTTTGGAAAGTTACCGTTACATTTTCGATTTTATATGTGATGTGCCTGCTTTGTCCCTTGTTTCTTAACCTTTTTCTTGATTTTGCCCTCCATTTTTGCTTTTTTCTTATTTTGGTTCATGGAGTGAGTGATATAGGTGTCAATGTCATGTCACGTGTGCCATATCCGCAATAGTATACACAGACACAATAGTTTTTTTTTTTTTTTTAAGGACACAGACACGATAGTTAGAAGAGTAAATAATCTAACAAAAAGTGACCATAAATAAAATAAAACATAAAGCATTTACAATGATTTGCTGCTTCTAAATTTATATTAAATAATAATACTTGAAAAGATATATAAGAAAATTTAGTTACAAAATTATTTGTAGATGTTACCACCTTATTTATTATTTTTTTATTGAAGATGAGTTTTGACACATCTTCTTTATATATTTTTCATAATTGTAAAATTTCTAGGAAATTAAAGATCAAAAGGTATGTCATCAATAAATTTTTTAAATTGCAAGTTTTTATAGTTTAAAATTATATATAAGATATGAGCTTATAGATTATATAGTAAATAATAAACAATTAACACAAAATTTGATATATATATATTAAAAGCGTAAAGAACATTTTATTTAACAGTTAGATTTCTAAAATATATAGTAATATTTATTTTATTGATAAGGTTGTAGTATTACATTATGACCAATTTAGTTGCTAAATTTTGTCATACTTAAAATATGTGATGAAATCATGAAAGTGTTCATCTTGTAATATATTAACTATCACTTATTCAGCAAAAAAAAAAAAAAAAAACTAGCACTCAAAAAAAAAAAAAAAACTAGCACTGTGAGTCCGAGAGTCTCTTACCCACCACTACTTGGCAAATTGGGTTCATTATATTTACTTCTTTTTGAAAAAACAAAGGTTTGTTTTTATTCTTATTTATTTATTTTTAAATCTTTACATATGATTATGAATGAACTGCGAAGTGGATTAGGATTTTCAATAGTTACTTTTTGGATTAGTATTTTCATTTTTTGTTCTTGCAACATTTCAATAACGGAAATTGTTTACTTACATGATTGACTGAATTCTCAACTAACACATGATTAATAAGATAATAAAAAAATTAATCCATATTAAAAAAAAGCCAAGCCCAAATTTCAATAAATACAAAAACTCACGACAAAAAAATTTCTAAAATGATGAATTAAAGAAACAAAATGAAATTTAAAAAGATTAAAACTCAACAGCCCCTTTCTTTTGTTTCACTTTCGTGAAATCCAAACACAAAAATAAACACACAAAATTTATAACTATGATACATGAACGCAAACAATTTTGGGGCATATTTATTATTGGAACTAGAGCAGGCCGGCCTTGCTCATAGATGAAATTTAGTACACTGAGAAGGAGTACAATGTTATTGCCTAATAAATATTCATAGAGTATAACAAATTTTATTAAAAAATAATCTATTACTTTTAAATATAAAACAAAAATAATAATTTTAAAACTAATTTATTAAATTAATCTTTTTGGATGCAATTTACTACTGTTTATTATAATTAATGTAATATCAATTATATATTCATGTAGTAAGTGCCCACTTAGTCATTTTAAAAAGATTTTTTTATTGATTCAATGACTTAAAATTTTCTATATTTTTAAAATTTTCTTTAAATAAAAAATTCATAAAACTTTTAAAACTATTTTTTGAAAAAAAAAAAAAAGCTTATTATAACTAGAGCATTTGCATTAATTCGTGCAAAAATTTCTATCTTTTTTTTTTTTTTTTTTTTTGAGAATTAAACTCGTGCACTTTATTTAATTCATAGCAGAAACATCTTTAACAAAACAATCATAAAGATCAGTAGAAACAGACTCCATCCAAACCAAAACAGAGAAAAGAAGTTCTCCATATTTGGGCTAAGGCATGAGCCAGAGCATTACATTGCTAGAGTGCGTGATAGAAAGAAAATTAACTTTAAGACAAAGTGTCTTTAACATTATGACCAAATGAGGACCGCAAGAACTTATTATGACACAACACATTAATTGAGATTGCCGAATCGCCTCAAAGATTGAACCACGGAAATCAAGTTCATGAATGAATAGTACAGCTCTTCTAGCTGCCAAAGTCTCCAATAAAACAACTGAAGATGGCATGGGGATCTTTTCTGACAAAGGCGCCAGAATTTCCCCTTGATATTTTCGCACTACTACACCGATACCTGCTTCTAGAAAATTTTCAAATACAGCACCATCAAAATTAGTTTTTAGTTCGCCAGGATTAGGAGCTTTCCTAGTTGGTCTTGCAGCTGGAACTGGTTTCGGAGGGAGCTGTCGAGCTTGCTAAAACTCAACTAACAGCTTCCTAGCATACTTAAACATATTAAAATTTCTATCTATTTTAATATAAGAACTTTTTTTTTTCTATTTTATTTAACAACTTTTAAAACATCAGTATTAGATTATTTATTTTACATTATATTTTATTATCTATGAATAAAAAAATATATATTGAAAAATAGATTTACATGTGAACGACTACTGCAATTATGTTCCATAATGTAAATTTATACAATTAACTCTTAGTTAATTTTTTTCCCAAAAAAAAAACTCATAGTTAATTTGTGTGATTTTTGGAGTTTAATATACCAAATTTACACTTTTTCTTATTATACGTGACTAGTGCACTGCTCTCACGTTGCGTTAATAGAAAGCGGTGTTTTTTTTAGTTTGTTTTCAACGCAAACGTAGGCGGTTGGACGTATAAATTGGCGAAACCCAACGGTCGATTACAAATTCATACACTCTGAGCTCTGCGTGCAAACCCATCATCAACCATCTTATCAAAAATTCATCCTCTCTCCTTTTACTTTTCATTCCTAATTTGATAATTTCCGTTTATTTTTCTCAGATTTCTCCATGGCCTTCTCTCAAGAAATCTTTGATACAAGAAATAATGTACGTTCCTCTTTTTAAATTTAGTGCCTTTTAAATTTTTTTTTTTTTTTGAAAATTAGGGTTTTATTCTTTTGGTTTTTTGTTTGGCTGCTGAGAAAGGAAGAAAGAAAAGAATATAGAGTTTGAACAATGCTTAATTAATTTTTTTGTATTCAGGCATTTGAAGCGAGTCCTGTTACTCCTGTTAATGCTCGATTCAATAAGCACGATATCTCCACTGCTGCATTGTGCAACTGATGTTTGTGATGTGTTGCACTCGATCATTGAGTACATAATCAACAAAGCTGGAGAATCTAGAGTTTCTCACACCACCGCAGAAACTTTTGAAGCCAATTGATATTGTCGAGAAAGCCGTGATGGAGCAATTGCAGATAATTAAGGAAACCCCAGCTGCTAAGAAGGAGGAGAGAGAAAGAAAAATTCGGGATTTGATTGCGATGAGATGATTGCTGCAGCAACCAAGACTGAGAGAATTGAGGCACTTCAATGGTCATCATCCGTTGACATTAAGATTCCGACACTTTATTTGAGGTGCTGTACTACTGTGTCATGTTATATTCTTTAAAAAAATTACATATGTCATAGTTTCATACCCTTATCCAAACTAATGTTTGTATCCATACTTCCTAGTTAGAATTCCTTTACTAGATTTCGTAGATATATCCTCATCTTTTCTCTTCTTCTCTTTTGACATTTAACATCTAGCAGATGGCCTTTATTATATAAAAATAAAAAATAAAAATATGAGGATATATCTACTAAGTGTCTGTTTGGTTAGCCATTTGAAAACTTGTGTTTTTGAAAATGTAGCAATTTGAAAACATGCATTTCGAAAATGCATATTTATATTAATAAATGCAATTAACCTTTGAAAAAATCATTGAAAAATGTTGTTTTTGTGAAAAACTAAACGGATGCAAGTTACTTGGCAATTTTTTAAAGGGTAATATACTATTTTGGTTCCTAAATTTTATTAAAAGTTTGTTTTTCATTTCTAAACTTTAAAAAGTTTGTTTTTGGTCCCCAAACTATTGAAAAGTTTGTTTTTGATCCCTAAACTATTGAAAATGTTTTAAGTTCTGTATTTAAACGTTATCAAAAGTTTTTTTTTTTTTATCCCTAAACTATTAAAAAATTTATTTTTTTATTCTTATTTTTTTCCTCTAAACTATTAAAACAACTATTTATGAAGTTTAAGGATGAAAAATAAATAAACTTTTTAAAGCTTACTGAAGAAAAATAAATTTTTGGTAAAATTTAGGGACTAAAATGGTTTTTTATCTTTTTTTTATGCAGTCCATGAGTTGCAATTTGAAAACATGCCTCCCCCTCCCAATTTTAAAAAAGAAAAGCTAAGTGCCGATTCGTTTTTGGGTTTTCATTTAAAATCACTCTTTTTGCTCCACAGAATTGCAAAACCAAACAGACCCTAAATCTACTTCAGGAATCAGATGTCCTATGATCAATTGGTAGGTATTTTTGCTTCTTCACTTCTTTGCCAAAAGTCTTGGTGTAGGACTAAGTTACCTTTCGGCAGAGAAGTAAAGCAAAAATGCTTAGGGTATATTTGGTGACTGTTTTTTTTCTCTTATTTTTTGTTTTTGAAAACAATTTTTTTATTTTTGAGACTAAAAAACTTGTTTGGCAACCCAAAATGGACTAAAAACAAAAATTATTCTCAAAACTCAATTTGTGAATGAAACTGAGAATATGCAAAAGGCTGTTTTCAGTTTCTAATTTTTAAAAGTTAATGAAAAATACATTTAATTTAATGAATCTATCTCTTTTAATAAGTTAGCATTAGAGTTTAGATCTTAGTAATAGCATATTTTAGTATTTTCTATTTTTTTTCTTCAAAAAATTATCTTTTTAATTTCAACGAACCAAACATGTTTTTAATTTAAAAAATATAAGAAAATTGTTTTTTCTTTATATTCCCAAAAAACAAGTTTTTGAAAATAGAAAACAAAAATTGTTACCAAACATAATCATATTGTTGGACTAGTAGGCATGTTAGTTTATTGTTACCATAATTCTCTGCTGGTATGTGTAGGACTAGCTATTATTTTGTGCCGATGTATATATATAATGGCCATATCTTATGGTCTGCTTTGATGTAGCATTACTTTTTGAGTATGATAAGAAGCTTTGGGTTTCAAATTGGATTTTGATTTATAACCAAATCTAGGATATATTTTTTTCACCCAATGTTGGTTCCTGGTGCCATTAGAATAAAGATTTTTTGTGAAGAACTCAAGAGAAAAGAAAGCTGCATCTTGTAAGGTGGAGAACAATCGCTCTTCCAAAACACCTTGGAGGTCTTGGTATTATGGAAATGAAGTCTAGGAATGAGGCTTTCTTGGCTAGGTTGAGTTGAAGATTGACAAATGAGCAGGAAGCTCCATTGGAATGTTGATATATAAATATATACTTAACTGATGTTAGAATGACTGATGTTAAAATGTTAATAATTAGAGATTAAATTCTGTAAAGATGTGGTGTAATATTTTACCCTTTCAATTCCAACATGTCACATCATTTTATCACATATTTAAGAATAAGCACAACTACACTCAATCAATTCTAATACCCATCTATAAATCCAACTAAATTAGGAGTTTGTTGATATGTTATTAGGTGTGGTAGGATGTATTGAATTTTAAGTAAAATGTTGATATGGCAATCTCTTATTGGATGGTGTAAAACACGAGTTTTACACCTCATCCTTACCAAATTCGTATTCTAATAATTAACTACAATTTATTTTAAGATAATTAATGAAATATATACTAATAGTCTTGTAGTTCAACTAACACTTCATCCAAGAACAAAAAGTTTCTCTGTGTTTAGAAGTGGAGTCTTTTCTTTCTATTTCCTTTACATAGTAGAATTAGAGTGTCCCTTCTTAGAAGGTGCTTTAGTATCCTGGGAGTAACACTGTTATTCTTAGGCTTGTTGGGTTATTTTTTGGGGGGTTTGGGAAACAGCTTCGAGTGTGAGTGAGGATGGATGATTTGGCTCAATCATGGAATCGACTCACTCTCTCTGATAGAAAGGGGCTAGGTTGTTGTTTACTTGATGATGAAAAAGTTGAGAGCTTCTCCATTGTTGCAAAGTTTTTAAGTAGACAAGCCACCAATATGGAGATTATAGCTAAGACTTTCACCCCACTATGGTGAACCAAGAATGGTTTCAAGATTCAGAGTTTTGGAGACCATAAAATTCTTTTCACTTTCGACAATAAGGAGGATGTGGACAGAATTTTAGAAGGCGAACCATGGAGTTTTGACAAACACTTGGTGGTGATGAGTTGATATAAAAATGAGTCACTACTGGAAGATATACAATTTGTGAAGACTAAGCTATGGGTTCAAGTACATGGAATTCTGATAAAGTACATGACAATTGAGGCGGCAAAGAAAATTTGTAGTGTGTTGGGAGAGGTCTTAGTGTCAAATGATCCAAAACTATACCATGGTGGTCACTTTATACGTGTTCAGGTTTCCATCGATTTGTCTTTACCTTTGTGTCATGGCAGATTAATATCATTTGGTGAAGGCAAAAAACAGGTGTGGATTTCATTCAAGTATGAGAGGTTGCCAAATTTATGTTACTGGTGTGGGCGGCTTACTCACGACGACAGAGATTGTGAGCTGTGGATTGACAGTGAGGGCACGCTCAAAGTGGAACAGCGTGAGTTTGGACCACAATTGAGGGCACCCACCTTCGTAGCTGCTAGGATAAATGCAATCTCAATCCTAGGATACTATGCAGCGAAGAAGAAGATGAGTTCGGGTTCATTAGTTGATTGTGATTTTGACCAGAATTCTAGTTCAGGTAGAGGAAAGATGCTGGATCAGTCACAAGTTGTAACGGTAGGCAGTGATGACAGAATTGAAGGTGATACTAATACCTCATCAATACGCATTAAGGTGGATAAAATTAGAAAGAAGACTACGGATTTAAAAGACAGAGTTAATGAGGAAATTGCAATGGAATTAAAGACTCCTAATCAAACCGAATCAGTTTTGGAAGCAAATAATGAGGAGGTTTGTTTGGCTAAGGAGTTTGGTGCGGCTACACTACTGGGGTCGGGTAAGAGAATTGCTAAAAACCCTAGCTCATGTGACAATTTAAGTGATTCCTCACAACTTAAAAAGTCATGTGACATTCAAGGAGCTAGGGCTCTCTATCTAGAAACAAATCGTGCAGCCCCTACCTGGACATGTAGAGAAAGAAAAATCACAAGCAACACGGCAGGTACCTCTCAACCTTCAGGGAAAAAAAAAAAAGCAGCAAGAACAGAGGCGGTTCAACCTGAATCGTTAGCAAAACGATTTCAAGCTACTCTCAAGGACGAAAACGCACCTTCAGTAGTGGCGAGAGCTGTCGTTTAGCCCCGCCAACAGCAATGAGTTGTTTAGCTTGGAACTATCTTGGGCTTGGGAACCTGCGTACAGGGAGGGAGCTCATTGAAATTGTACGGGCAAAAGATCCCACTGTGGTGTTTTTAGCCAAGACACTTATAGTTGATGCAAGGCTAGAGTTCGTCTAAAGTAGTATTGGTTTTGATCATAGATGGGTTGTACCAAGAGTAGGGAGGAATGGGGGATTAGTTCTTTATTGGAAAGCTGGGATTAGTTTTGAGGTGGGGTTTTCTGATGTTAAGGAGCTGCTATCATGGCAGATTGCAGAAGGAAAGCCATTAGAACTGTTTGCATACACGGCTTGGATGGTGTTGAATCAGAGAAATAAAGCTCGACTGAATTTACAACCTATCTCGCTTCATCAAGTGGCAAAACAGTCGAAGGAGATGCTGGCACAATTTCGTGCAAATCAGCAAGTTCCTGAGGTACAGATAATGAATAGTGGCAACAGAGGATCAAGATGGAGGTATCCGCAAGCGGGTTTGGTAAAAATAAATTTTGATAAAGTTATATTTAGTGAATCTCATATGTCCGGTATTGGAGTAGTAATCTGGGATGATAAGGGAGTTGTTTTGGCATCTTGCTTAGCAAAAATCCATCAAGCATACAAGGCTGATGAGATTGAAGCACTGGCAGCCATAAAGGCTTTGTCTTTTGCGTTTGAGCTGGGTTTCTTAAGCGCCATTCTTGAAGGTGATTCGCTTGGACTGATTCAAGCATTGAAGTCAGAGGAGCATATCTTATCACCAATGGGTTTGTTGATAGAGGATGTGAAGATGTTTGCTAATAATTATGTAAGATTGTTGTATTCTCACATTAAGAGAAACAACAATAGGATAGCTCATAGTCTGGCGAAAAATGCGTTACGCATACCAAATTTTCAAGTATAGATGGAAGATGTCTCATCGCATTTTGTTTTGATTTTACAATTGGATGTAGTTGATTTACATTTATAAAATCAATCAGTTTCTTTCTCCAAAAAAAAAAAAAAACACTTCGTCCAAGAGACATTTAGAATATATACCAATATCCTCCACTCCAATATTTTTTTAAAACATTTAGAATTTTCATTTTTTTTTTCCTTGTTTTCTTCATGAAGCTTAATTTGAATATTTGGGCTTATTGGTGGGGGCTAGGAGTAGGTATAATTGGACTTGAACTCGTTAGCCCATCCAAATGCAAAGGAGAAAAAAGAGGATATGGATAGAGGGGAAATTTTGACCTGGAGAAAACTAGACTAATCTGAACACAAACTGATACGGGTTTGACCATTGACGTGCTGATTTGATTATTATAGCATAATTTTGTTGCAAATTAAACAAAAATTCGTTAGCAAAAGTGTTCTGTTACATATATATTTGGTGAATATTTAGTGCCATCTATGCGTTTTTGTTGTAAGATGTTATTTGACTAGAGTGGAAGTGAGTTATAAATAGCGTAGAATACTATAATTGTTCGTAATGAATTTCACCCAAAAAAAAAAAAATTTGTTCGTAATGAGTGATATGTGAAACATAATAACAACACAACCAAAACATAGCGTTTTAGCGTTACAAATTTAATTGTAAATATTTGCAGGAGTCATGATCTGATAAGACTAAAATTCTTAGGTACTTTCTCAATTATGAGTCTCAAAATGAGGTTCTACTAAGAATGCTTTTCATACTAGATCGAGAAAGTTACAATAAAATCGCCACTTGATTATTATGGGAAAAAAAAATCAAGAAACCTCAAAAAATATTTTTATAAGATTAAAAATTATGATTATATTTTCTCAAATATAAAGAAAATAGCAAATTACATTGCTCCTTTCCCTATTTCAAATTTAAGATAGAAAATTACAATACTTTAATTCCTAGTTACATATTAAGAAAAGGAAAAATAAAATGAATAAGTAATAAACTAAATCCTTTAATCTAAAGTCAGATATCAGTCTCTTATCTCATCCAATTCAAAAATCAGTCTCCTTGGCTTCAAAAAAAATATATATATCAGTCTCCTTAGAATTAATGGCCAATTATAGTGTTTTCATCCCTACAAGCAAGGAAATATATCTATAAACATTACGTCATGCATAAAACATATTTAGAAGAAAAAAAAAATCTAAAAAAGTGGTATGTTGTTTCCCCTAAACCGTGTATGTCATCACGCCTATGATGTAAATGATTTTCTTAAGAGTTGCCCAGTATTGATCCATCCTAAATATGGATCTAAGAGCACCACTAACTAGGGCCAACTCAATACATTTTGGGATGGATTGAGTTAGATCACCTGAGTAAAAATCGCAAACTATTTCATTGATTTTACTAGGGGCGGAAGAAAAGGATATATATATATATATATATATATATATATATATATAGCTTTAAAATAGATTTTGAGACTTCAATAATAGTCAAGGTCCCCAGTCTTACTTTAAAGACAACTCATTCCCGCCCCTTAATAGTTAAAAGCTTTGCTCGGCCTCTCATTCCAAGAAAAAATCTATAAATATATGTTTATTAATTAACATACTGAAATTCAAATTCAGGACATATAGCAATAGGGGTTTACCAAAGTTTGAGTAATCTTATCCAGAGCATAGCTTTTAGAAGTACCAACAGTTGTCATTTGCTCTCTTTTTTTTCTTTTTTTTTTGAGAATTTTGTCATTTGCAATGTTAGTTGATAATGCAAACAGTTTTAGTTTCAAAACCATCATCTGTTGCATCTCTTTCAAATCTATCAAAAACTTACTTGAAAACCCAAAAAGAGGAAGAAGAATTAACTCATCCAAAAAGATAAAAGAAAGAAGAACAAAAGCAATGGAGAATAGAAAGATTGTGGCAATTTCAAATTCAAATACAGTAGGGGTATCCAAAAGACCTTGATATAAGTTCAAACAAGAGACGCTCATCGCAAATGCTATACATAAGTAATTGAAAATATTGTGGTGTGAAATGTACTCTTAAATTATGGAACAAAATATACAAATTCAGAATTTGACTTTATGAGGAAGATAAGTGAGTTAACACATGCATGTTGTGCGTGTGTGTCTGTGAGAGAGAAAGAGAGAGTGAGGAAACAACAAATTTTTACTTCGATAGTTTCTTTCCTTCACATAATACATAGGAAAGTTCAGCCTGTTTTGTGATCTGTAAGTCACAAGCATACAACTGCAACTATTAAGTAATTTCAACATTGGAACGCTAAAGGATTGAGGCATCTACTATATATACCAGCACCTGATGATCCTTACATCTTGAAAGTCGTATACATTCACAAGACCGTGGGGAAGAAAAAGTTACCAAGTGTTCGGGAAAAAAGAAAAAGAAAAAGAAAAAAGGCCTCACTATGTTAGCAAACAGAAAGTGCCTCCCTAAATCCAATGCTAAAACTACTCTGTTGACCCTTCTTGCCCAAACTAGCATTGCCTTTCTGCATCATGGCCACAAACTCATTGTAATCTATCCGTCCATCCTGAAAGACAAGTACAAGGCAAATCTTAAATCAAAAGAAGACAGAATTGAATTACAGTATTAAAGAAGCATTAACAAAAAAGATTGTATAAGTTAGAACTCAAGTGTAATCTATTTGGCCAACTTGTCTATGTCATTCCTAATCGGTCGTACAAGTTCAGAATTAAGAGGTTACCCGACTGAAGTAATACCTCTCCAGCCAGTATTATAATAATTTCCATTTCTCATGTGCTTCAACATAACAAAAGTATAGCTTAACCATTGAGTTTTGTAGCCAAGGGTCTCTCTCTCTCCCTTAATCATTTAACTCGAAAGTTTGAGTTCAGTGCATGACAGAAAGGTGCTTGTAGGGTTAATAAATTCGTATATCAATAATAAAATTTCCCATCAATTTATTCATATAAGATCTGTTTTTTCGGGGCTAAATTGTTCGTAAAGGATCTTGAGACCAATAATTGCTTTTGAAGTGAAAGATCAACTAAACAGAATATAAAGCAATTTAGCACTAAACCTTTTTTCCCGTCATATTCTCAAGCTCTCTCTCTTCTTCCCTTATTTTTAATTCTTTTTTACTTTTTCTTTCTTTCTTTCTTTCTTTTTACAGGCATCATTTTTGCACTTTGTATAGTGTGTCTCTGTGTGTGTTTGCATGCAGCTGTCCATTTTTTGTCAACATGGCTTCTGAAGGAATTAGAAGGTGGTTGATAACTAGCCATATTTTTTTACTTTTCTATTAGTTCCCATGTCAGAGATTCCCATCGTAGAATTGTCCAAGTATTAAGTTTCACTATGCGCCACATGTGGTATTGATGTAAGGATGGCTTATTCAATTCTAAGTAAAAATAAGATTATGTGATCGCCAGGAATATACTTACATTATCCTGATCTACTTCTCGGATAATTTCTTCCAAGTGGGCATCCTCAATGCCAAACTCCTCACAAGCCTGTTGGAGCTCATCTTGCGTGATATAGCCACTTCCGTCTTTGTCAAAATATGAAAAAGCTGCAAGTAGATGATCTTCCCTCTCGACTTTGTTTAGATGCAACGTTGCAGCAATGAACTCCCCATAATCAATTGTGCCACTATTATCAACATCTGCCTGTAATTTTAAAACAAGCATTAGGCCATTGTCTAAAAATACATATAATGAATATTGTGCAGAGTGTAGGATTTAAACAAAGTTCAAGATATATATCAATTTGAATACAGGAGAAAACACAACCACACTCAGAAAAATGTATACTTAAGGAATAGCCATCCTTGAATAAAGGAAAAGAATACATTGGAGAGGTTTTGCATGCATGATGCTGTGCAAGCAGTGACAGAACAGGAGAACATGGAGCAATGCATCGACTTCAGGAGAAATGGTGTTACAGCGGCAGAATTTTTTCTTTTGAGACATGGGTCAACCCTTGTAACAAAGAAGGATTCCAGAAAAACTTTCAATCCAACACCATGATAAAATACTACCCCCAACGATTAGACAGACTACGTCCACAAGATTTTATTTTTAAAAAGCTCCATTAGCAGTTATTTTGCTGTAATTGGATAAGTTATTAGGAAATGATGGAACAAAAACAGAAAGAATAATGCATCAAAGTGCAGGTAATGCAACCTTGAAGGAGAAAGACAGAAAGTAGATAACCAAATGAGAGAGTTCTCTTTGTGTTATGAATAGAAGGCTCCATGTTGGACTTTTTGTGTAAGGAAATCTGAACCATTGGCCTTTTCCCTAAACCACTTGAATGGGATTATATATCTGTTCTGAACTTGGGCTAGTAAGGTAAATCCTTGAATCTCAATCATAAAAATAACAACACTAGAAAGCAACAAAACAAAAGAATTAGAACCATATATCCTAAAGCGAAAGTCCCATGGTCAAAATCCAGTTCAGTGATTCAAATATCTGAATTTCTGTGTCTCCTTGGCAGGTGAAGAGGAAGAAATACTTCCTGGGGTCTGCCGGAAAATTCACCCTCTATTTTCAACCAAAGAAATACTTGTCAATTTGAACCTTATAACCAAAGATGATATCTCTCACCCTCTATTTTCATTCAAGTAGAAAGAAATTTTACAATTTGAGGAAAGAAATGATGCATTACTCCTTTAATTTAAAATGCTAATCAAGAGTTCATGGGTTTCAAGTGTCGCATATGAGTAAAATACATTTCTGTTACAATACTTACAGCCTGCATAAGATCATGTATTTCGGACTCGTTTAGATTGGCACCAAATCTTTTTAGTCCATCTTTGAGCTCTTCAAAAGTAATTTGACCACTATTGTCAGCGTCTATCACATTGAACATTTCTTTTAACCCGGCAATTTCTTCTTCAGAGAGGTGCTCTGCAATAACCTACAGATAATAAATGTAAAAATTAAGAAAGCAATTTCTTAACATAATTAAATCTATAAAGAATTAGTCACAAATACTTTTGGGATTGACTTATGTGAAAATAAAATAACAACTTACTCTAAGAGCCATTCTCTTAAGCCTATCCATTGCAGAAAACTGTTTTAAGCGACTCAATACTGCAGAATCAAGAGCCTTGTCTGGAGCCACTCCATCAACCTGAACCCAAGGATGGCCTGCAACAAATCACAAAAAAATTATCAATGGAAAAGAATTACTTCCTTATATTGACATAAACATGAGTTCCAAGTCCATCAAATAAACAAATAGCTCACATATATAGAATAACAATGCAAAGTCATCTGCCTTATCCAAATGCTTTTGAAATTCTACTTTCCTTATGCTGTATTTTCTTTTTCTGTTTGATGAATCATTTTTCTTATTTTCACTTCAAGCAGCAATGACTGTGATGATGCATGTCATTCTACATTCCTTCGAAATAAGAAAAAGAAAAAAAAAAATCTTCTGACTCTGAAATAAACTTTCTAATGAAGGCTTTTCTTCAAACAGCCAACTAGCAGAAAACAGGCACAAAATTTTTACAAGCCATTTTATCAGTATTACAACAGAAAGCTACTTATTAAATTTGCTCTGACAAACAAGGTAAGTAACAGACCAGGTGAGTTTAAGTGGTCTCAGTCAGGTTATTCACATCTGGCTATCTATCAACAACTATATAATACAACAAACGAGGCTTAGACCTAAACGTTTGGGGTTGGCTATCAACAATTATATAATAAAAGCCCAAAAGCAACAATTTGAGTGGCCAATATAGGAAATTGTCAATGAAATTACATGTATGTCATGCCATCTGTTGAGAGGGGGCTTGCCATACTATCACTAGCATGATTATTCTCAGATATATCTGTAGGGGAGGAAACAGAAAAAAAAGAAACAACTTACACAATACTTCATGTGCAGTTATCCGCTTTCTTGGGTTTCTGACAAGCATCTTCCTAACTAAATCTTTTGCACTCTCGGAGATATTAGGCCAGGGATCTGATGAGAAGTCCAGGTCACCATGCAAAACCTCTTCAAATATCTCGTGCTCCGTTTCTATTTCAAAACGAAAAAGGAAAAGAAGAGAAGAAAAAAGTAAATTTAAATTACTAGAACTATAGTAAAACAATCTATGAAAGCACCAATAAGAAGAAATAAAAATCCATATTCTAAAGCATATTAGGATTCTTACCAGCCCAAAAAGGAGGCACCCCACTTAAAAGAATGTAAAGGATCACACCAGCACTCCAAACATCTGATTCTGGACCATAAACCTTACGCAAAACTTCAGGGGCAACATAATATGGGCTTCCAACCACATCACTGAAAATTTCCCCTGTAATCTAGGACTATCAGTAATAAAATACACATAGCATAATTGTATTTAGATAACTGCAAAACTTTAAAAAAAAAATATGCATATCAAGAGTTCATACGCTACTAAATAATCTACTATCATCTGGTGAACATCACAGTATAATCAAAAGCAACATAATTTGCATTATGGTTGTCTAATAGAATTCTTCTACTTATTTGACAGGTATAGGCTGATCTCAAAACTCCCAAATGATTCCTCTCCCCTGCAACAATGATCTAGAGACTCTACATTAATATATATATATATATATAGGGAGCCTAAAGCTTTAAAATTACCAATCCAAACATATTAATCCTATAAATAAAAAGCAAGAAAGACTACCCCAGAACTTGAGGCAACAATAAATGTATCATAAGCAGAAAAACTAATAGCCACATTTACCATAACCAAGTGCATTATTTGAACTGTATTAAATCTACATTACCACCTCTAGCAAATTAGTTACAAATTTCAAATATAAGTAAAAAAAAAAAAGATTTTGCTTGTAAGCTTGTTCTAGCAAAGTAGTTACAATAGGACAGGGTGAGGCTAAATATGTCCATAAGAGAGTTCCCAATTCAATATGTAATAAGTTTATGTAATTTCAAAATATCAAGTACAGTCTACTGGCAGTAATTATAGATGATAGAACAAGACAAATTGAGGTGAAGCCAAAGAAATACAAGTTAAAGGGAAGGAGACTTCTGGAACAAACCTGGCTTATAGAATACTGATAGTCCGAAATCAATTGCCATGAGAGGCGAATCCTCCTGGTCATTGACAAAAAGAAAATTCTCTGGCTTAAGATCACGATGCATGACCCCTAAAGAGTGGCAGGCTTCTATAACACCAACTACTGTCCTAGTTAGCTGAGCTGCCTTCCTTTCTGAAAAATGCCCCAGCTGAATGATCCTATCGAAGAGTTCACCCCCTGCACACAACTCCATTACAACATGAACAGCAACAGCATCCTCATAAGCCCCTTTAATTGAGATTATATTAGGCTGCCCTGCTAAGTGATGCATTATCTGAATTTCCCTCCTCACATCCTCCACATCATCATTCGTCAACAACTTCCTCTTCGCAATAGATTTGCACGCGTACTGTCTCCCAGTCCCCTTCTCCACGCAAAGAAATGTCGTCCCAAATTGCCCGTGCCCAAGCTTCGGCCCCAAGTTATAGTACTCCTTCAAATGACCAGTCTTGGTTTGCAAAACAGAATCAGCCCGAAGCCCCGCACTCGCTAATCTCTTCACATTATAAGGAAGCTTCCTCGGCTTTAATAGCTCTATTGGCTTAGCAACCTCCTCTTGCTCCTTTGGAATTGGAATTGGAATTGGAATTGGCAGCTGTACCGGTTTAATAGTAATAGTAATCTCTTCCTTGTGCTTCAATGGTTGTTCTGCAGGTTTTTTAGTCTCTTCCTCTTTGTCCGGCTTCTCGGGTTGTGCTAATTTATCATCCTCTACATTTCTAATGGGCTGTACTGGCTTAATATCTTCAATGACTATCTTAACCATTTCCGGAGGCTTGTTTTGTATAGGTAAAGGAAAATCTACTTCTTTTTTCACAGAAGCTGATGATTCATTGGCAATTCCTTTCTGAGAAACGATGCAGTCCTGGGATCTAGTCCACCAAACCGATTTGGAAATCGATTCCAGAAGTCCATACTTGGAAGGAGCTCTGTTTCCCACACAGTTATTTCCCATTGAATTCTATTGTTACTATTTTTGCCCCTGTATTCTTCTTCTTGTACGAACCATATAAGTGAGATATGAGAGAAACGCTACAACCCCATTTCGTTTTTCGCAAATGGTTATTGGAATCTGAAGCAAAAAGCATTAGCCATTGGTGTACGAAACAAACCCATTCAACAGAGTCGCTGAGAAACCTGAATAAAACCTCTCCTTTTTTTAAAGAAGACTTGTAAAACGAAGCAAGATTATCGTAATGAGAATATAAAGTTCGAGGAAACCAATGGAAAATTACGTGGAATTGACGCAATCAACGCCGAAGAATTACAAAGAAGAAAGATTCAGAGAATGGAATGAATAAAAAATGGGCGCCATGGAAAGACAGAACAAAATATTTGAGTAGTTGAGAAATTTGTGACAAAAGGGTATATTGAAATTTTTAATTTTGTTTCGCGGATTATTAATGTAGGACACGAAAGGAGAAGAGAAACAAGGAAAAGAGGAACACACAGAGACAGAGAGAGAGAGAGAGTCGCAGGTTTTTGTGTTTGGAATGTCTCAAATTTCTAGGGTCGGAGTCGGACGCGTTATTTAAAGTCTTAATAGTAATTTAATTTCGTGGGTTTTTCTTTCTTCGATATTACTGTATAAAATTATAAAATAATAAATAATCTTTTTGGAGTCACTCTTTTGTTTAGCTCTCTGTTAATGGTGCCAATTGGACTGTGATTTGGACCCGAAACCTCTTCTTTTTTTTTTAAAGAATTAACTTAATAATAGTAATAAAAAAAAATCTTAGCATTAACAGCATGGCTTGAATTCACATCAGTCAGCAGGTGGAAGTTGGATTAAGGTTGCGGCTCGGTGGGCCAGACTCTTCACCGCCGGCGACCGGCCCGTGCCGGTGTATTCTTTACGTGTTTTTTATTTTTGTTTTGTTTTTAAGGGGTCTTAGGGTGAGGGTATTTTGGTCCTTTTCTTGCTTTATCTTTTATTTTTGCATAAAAAGATTAGTAGCTTCGTTTGCTTTAATTGGATAATAAAGAGAAGGAATGAATAAGATAACATTACTCCTAAATTCAACAACTTTGATTCATTGTTTTGGCAGGATTTTCTCCTAGATATGCTTATTCTTTACTTCTTCTTTTTCTTTTTTAAGGAAGAAAAATAATTGATCCTCATCTTCTTCAAATTTCATTGTATATAATATAAACCATGATAACATGAAGTAAGGGTCTCAACTCTCAAGTGAACCCACCTTTAAGCTTCACTTTTATAATAATTTGAAACAATTTTTCTCCTAAGGCTCAATGTCCAGTTTAGGATGATCAAACCATATGAAACTTTACAAAAATTCAAGTAGAATTTGACAATGAGAAATTAGAGATTAGAAGTCTGTTACTTATATTTATCTATTACTATAATTAGGCAATTGGAAGTCATGAGAAGCGTGCATCACACTACAGCCCAATTTTACAATGAGAAATTGGAGATTAGTTACTTATATTTATCTATTATATGGCTAGGCAATTGAAAATTATGAGAAGGGTGCATTGCATTACGGCCCAATTATACAATGAAAAATTGGAGATTGGTTACTTATATTTATCTATTACTATGATTAGACAATTGAAAGTCATGAGAAGCATGCATCACATTTTGGCACAGTTTTTATCCTACTAACACTAAGGCCTAATGTCCAGTTTAGAATGATCAAACTACATGAAACTTTACAAAAATTCAAATGAAATTTGACAATAAGATATTGGAGATTAAAAGTTTTTTACTTATTTATCTTATCTATTACTATGACTAAGTAATTGAAAATCATGAGAAACGTGCGTCAGGGGGGAATAAAACTGGTCTTCTAAGTTAGGCTGTACCTATCAAAGTGGAATGGATTTTTATTACTTGTTTGAACTTTGAATGCTTCGAATAGATCCTCCACCAGAGCAAAGGGTATTACCGAGTCCAGAGGCAATTTGGTGCCTCCACGGGATTGGCTTTTGACATCCTTTGGTTTGGTCAACATTGGATAAGTCATAAGTGGTGTAGCAGTATGTGAATTTGTTGAAAATTCAATTTCCAAACGTGCATTACTGGCACATTAATAATATTTATCAAGACTTTAAGGCATGCCACTAAGTACTTCAAGGCGTGAAACGCACAAGTGTCAATTTTCGTTTTAACCTTTTGTTGGGATGAGGTTTCTCTGCAATTCATTCTCGCATCAAAGGATGAAATCCCTTTCAAACGAAGGTAATTGGTATCCCGGTGATATATCAAATTTCTCTCATAAGATTGTTATATTTGCACTATTGTAAGAGATATTTACTAAGAGTCTCACTTTTGTGAGAGATATTTGATACATCACCGTGATATGAAATAAAATAAAAACAGTTTCTTAAGCGCAGTGGGCCATATGTATAAGTAAAATTCAGGTCAAATCTCAAGTTTTATCTTCTATTTGGGGCCTAAAATCCAATCAGAACTTAGCCCAACTAATTATAGTCAAATTTATAATGCATACAAGTGTAGACCTTTTTTTTTTTTTGGCTTCATTTGTAGCCGTACCTCTGCAATCACGAGATTACTCAGCAAAAGTATTGATGCATGCTTGACCTTTCAAATTAGTGAATCCTAGCAGCCCTGTGCATGTATAGTAAAAAGTTGTTGCAGCCCTTTGTACCCCCCATAATCCAGCACAATGTTAATAGCCAATTTCAAATAAAGGCAATAACATGATGTCAAACTAGAACAAAGACACCATGAAGCAAATGGTATCAAATCATTTGATGCAAACATAACTATAAGTGTAAATATGTAGCCATACATACAAAACTAAATTATAGTGGGCAAAGGGTTAGATCTTCACCATTCAAATGGATTTGTGCACACAGAGAAAGGTTGGATGCTATCCACTCATAGATCAAAACCCAAGAATCCAGCAAAAATACCATACCCATATTCACAACTTAAACACGAAAAGATGATGTCAAACTATAACTAACAGCATGCCAGGACCATAATCACTTTAAAACAGGCTTAAAAAACAACCACTGCTCCGCAATAGTAACACGAGTTTCTGTACTCTATATGCTAAGTAAAAAAAAAAAAAGCTAAGTTATTATGATTATTTTCTTTAACAAACCATCAACCAGCAACTTGATGATCCACAGATGGTGTACTTCAAACATCTTTTGCCAATCCTGAAATATCAACATTTCCTGACTCAGTCTCAGTTGGAAAGGTTTTATCCTCAATAGGTATCCCTCGTCTCATAGACGGTGAAGATGAAGGCTTCCCTCGCCTCGTGGGAGGTGAAGATGAAGGCTCCCCATCAAACAGACTTGAACCCCCAAATGCACCAAAAAAACCATTCTTCATCTCTTCAGCTGCTTCAAATAAACTGTTGAGGCCACCAAGAAAACTACGTTCTATGGCTTCAATATCACTCCGTAACCCAGGGAAGTCCAATGCCCCATGCTCTGATGACCCAAAAGAGAGAGACCCTTTAAGCACCTCATCTGTGACATCATCTTCAGTGTATTCTTTGTTGGACTGCACCATTTCAACAGGCCTGGCAAAAAAATTAAGGCAAGTGTGAGACTAACCTCCCAGTCAGAATATATTCTCTTATGACCACTGCTTGAATTGTTGTCACAGCTGCATTGCTATCCCACCACATTAATTGGAATTCCAATATTCTTTTTTTGATAAGAGGAATTCCAATATTCTTATGGAGCTATATTAAGTTTACAAACCTTAACCAACCCATATAGTGAACAAAACCAACCTGAAGTTGGACAGAATCACATCCGCCATGATGTATCATATGAAACCCACATTTTTTTTAAACCAAAACAAAAACAGAACATGCCCAAAATCCCAAACCAATGCCAAACTAATGTAAGACCCCAATGCAACCAAAACCAATGAGTATATATATCCGCTATCAGATGATATACCAGATTACTATTCTACCTAATAACTAGGCCCACATGAGTGACAAATCTTAACAGCACAGAAAACAACAATTTACAAAAAGCAGACTGTTCACTTGGAAACAAATATGAACCAACAACATATAAAAAGTTCCATAGCTTCAAGTCTGTTAACTCTAATCATAACTCTAATTTTTTATTTTATTTTATTTTAGGAAGAAGAATAAAGCAATGTACTTTACCAAAGATAGAAGGCTGAATGTTAAATAACCCCAAAACAAAGAAAACATACACACAAAACTCTCATGCATCTACCAGGTAGAAGATAAACAGACAAACCTCATAAAAAAATTAAATAAAATGAAACCATACAAAACAAACATATAATCATATTAGAGAAAAAGCTGAACTCGAAGGAAAGTTGAACTTAGTGGAATCTATCTAACAGGCCTCAATTTAATCATATGCCTTTCCACAGGACCAGGAGATTGGATCAAGCCATAAGAAGAATGCTTGGCTGATTAATAACTCATAAGAATAGAGACAAAAGCTCAAGCTTAACCTTCTAGATTACAAGATGTAGCAAACCTCAATTTAAGATGTAACATTAGATTCTTTTACTTAAATACTGAATTCATAAATCAATAATTGTTTTCAAATTGAGTTATGAGCTTTAAAAGAAAACAATAGTGTCTACAAAAATGTCCACCAACACTATGGTTTAAATTACAAGCTACCCTTCACAAACAGAAATTTTCCAAAATGAGAACTCTAAATAACTATACCTGGAAATTAAAAAATTAATCCTTTTGATATTACAAGTTACCCCTTTGCAAATCGAAAATTTCCAAAATAAGAAAATAACTAGATTTTTTTTATAAGTAAATTTTATTTTAAATAACTAGACTTCAAACATAAAACCGTTACTATACTTGAGGTTAAATTTACAAGCATGACAAATGGATATCATTGGAAAAACATTAATGTAAATTGTTTTTGTAGCTATTATGGGCTATAATTCTATAATCTACGCATTTGGCTACCACTAATTTAAAAGTGCTGTTTGAGAATCAAAACGAGAAAGGACAAACTATTATGTAAAGGTTTCTGGCTTTGCATTCATTTTGATGCCCTTTATAATAATGATAATAATAATAACCATGATGATGATGAATAAAACAGCATCGTCATAATCATCATTTAGCCTCATTATATGCGCCGACACACGTGCTCAGAGGATTTTTTCCTAGAAATATTACAATGGTAAATGCTTATTTCTTTTATTTTCTGATCATATTTAAGAAACAGTATAAGTTTGAAACTAAACAACAAAATATTAGTATAAGCAATCCATCCTATTATAAGAAAGGGAAGCATGAGCATAAGTTATACCATGATTTTTTTTTGGGGGGGGGGGGGGGGACTATACCATGAAAATAGGTTGTAAGAGTGACATATTCTTGCAAAAAGATTTCAAGTAACTTTAGGAAGAAAGAGAAGTAAGGTTCAACAAAATTTGAAGCAACCATGGCAGAGTACATATACGGGATTAATTATGGTTCTAGAAATAAGATAAAGGCAGATTGGCAGTAAATTAAAGACACAGGTTTAATGCTAAAGTAGTTCAATATAATACTGCTCAGTTTCGAAGCAAAATAAAGGAATAGAGCTGAGCACTCTGTAATATATAAAGCCTCGCTTTATTTTTTAGATACAAGTATGCAACTATACTTCAACCAACTTTCAGTAAATAGCAATCAACAAAAAGCTGTTACATCCAAAAGAACACCACGCATACAGCCACGCGTTGGCTAAAATCAATTGATAAGGAATGGTGGCTTCCTGCCAACGAGCCTTAGCTCAACTGACGCGACCTAGGTGAAGGGTGAGGTCTTGGATCCAATGTGTACCAATTAATAAACATATAAATAAATAAATAAAAGAAATGGTGGCTTCCTACCAAAAAAAAAAAAAATACTCCATTCCTCTTTTCCACAAACTACATAATTTTCAGATTTCCTCATAATTCCCATTTTTGAAAAATACTCTCTTAGATTTCTTTTGGCACTCCAACTATCTAAAATCTTCCATTTCTAAATAAATAAAAATGAACTATAGCTCAGATAGCACTTCCTTCTCCCATAATAAAAGGTTAGAGGATGGAGTTGTGGGTTCAAAACCTATGAGATGCATGTGCAGTATACAAAAAAAATAAAAATAAAAATAAAAATCTACATTTCCAACTACTTATCCCCAAGAAAAATTACATTTCATGGGTGATCAAGGTATGATTTTTTTGGGTTTTATTTGTACTTTTTCCCCCTATTAGATCAAACATTATTTTCCCGATTTTTTTTTTTAGGTGGTTTTAACTTTTAATATTTGTTTCATAGAATGTCTATTTCTTTTTCTAGCTAACTTATCATTGATAGAGCTTTAATTTATTGTTATATTTTTTTTTTAATAAAAATTATTATTATTTTTTATCTAAAAGAAATTTTAATAGCTTCTTTGTATTTATAAAACTTTTTTTTTTCTTGATTAACAAATTTGGAAACAAATGTGAACTTTTAGCCTTTAGGGATGAAAATAACAAAAGTAAAACTTTAGGAACAAAAATGGAAATTAACCTAATATCTAACATAAAATAATGTTTAAATAGAAATGAACTGTTCAATAGTATTCAGTCAAATGAAGAAATTGAGAAAGAAACAACATAACAAGCACTCAATCAAACACCTCACATACCAAAACTTATCACTAAAATCACATAATTAAAAAATATATATATATATAAATAAATACAAACCCAAACAATAAAAAATATAAACAAAGCCCTTAGCTAGTCACTAAAATTTTCTTAGAAACCAAACAAAGCCCAAATACACATACATTCATATACAAATATATAAATATAGAAACGTACTTGCCAACGCATTCCCTGAGAAGCTCCTCAGTTTTCTCGCACTTTCTGATGAACTTTCCGGGCTCCACCTCCTCCGTTCTGCACTGCGACTTCACCACCTTCCTGGTGGAGCACCGGTCGCCGGACCTAGGGTTCCGGCTATCAATGACGTCTCCGGCCGATGAATTGCTCTCGTCTGGTTCGTCGTCCTTCCACACCCACCCCATTCTTCCAAATTCTTCGCTCAGCTTCGCTTCGCTTCCACGTAAAATCTTCCACACAATTCTAGTCGGTTTTTGTTTCAATATATATAGGGATGGCCATAGGTGGGAAAATTTTCTTTGGGCCCAAGTTCAAGGCCCAGAAGAGAAACATGGCCCAATTTGAAGACCCATGAAAACTAAACAATCTTTTAGCGTAAGCTTCAGCTTGAACAGCAACAAGTTTTTGACTTTTTTCTACAAAGCACGCCATATGAGTATGAGGAATTTGATGAAGCTCCACTCCTTGTGTTTAAGATTAAGCAACAAGCTTTCTCATTCTCAGCTTTCAGAATTTCAGTTTTGTTCTTATTCAAGCTTTTCCAGGTCTTCTAAACGGTTGAAGAAAACCCAAGACGCCCATTTGAAGAATCAAGCAGAAACTACTAGTACTAGTAGTGCATTTGGCTTACTTTTCAATGAGATTACTGAGATTTTAGGCGGTGATAATTTCACTACCGGGAAAACCCAATCTGGGAACTTGATATCCGGGGAAGTTAAAGAGGTAAAGGAAGAATTCACAGATTGCACACAAGGTGTTTGTAGAAATGCCGAGGAGAGTGTATTGCAAGAGAAGGACAATGTATTGAGTTTGGAGGATGCCCAGGTGGGAATTCTGGGTGGTAATGATGTTAGCATCGAAGTTCATAAGATTACCGAGATTGTTCGGGCAGAAAATGGTGTGGTTTCGATGGAGGAGCGGTTAGAAAATCTGGGTGTTGGGTTTGATTCAGAGGTTATTGAGAAAGTGTTGAAAAGGTGCTTTAAAGTGCCAGGTTTGGCATTCAGGTTCTTCAATTGGGTGAAGCTCAGAGATGGATTTCGTCATGCAACTAGGATTTACAATACCATGTTGTTCATAGCTGGGGAAGCTGGAGAATTTCAGTTGGTGGAGAAGTTAGTGGAGGAAATGGAGAAGAACTTTTGTGAGAAGGATATTAAGACTTCGACCATTCTTATCTCCCTATATGGGAATTCAAAGTTAATTAGCAAAGCCTTGCTGGTCTTTAATAATATGAGGAAGTGTGGTTGTGAACCAGATGTGCAGGTTTACAAAAAGATGATGCGTGCTCTTTGTGCAGCCGGAAAAGACGACATTGTGATAGAATTCTACAAGGAGATGGTAAAGAAGGAGATGGTGATTGATATGAATTTGTATAAGATGATAATGAATTGCTTAGCAAGATTAGGAGATGTGGGTGCTATTCACTCAGTTGCAGAAGACATGATGAGAGTTTGTCAGACTCCAGAACACATTGTTTATGGATATGTGCTGAAAAGTTTGTGCATTTCTGGGAGAATAAGAGAAGCTTTAGAATGGATTCGTGACCTCAAAAATAAAGATGTAACACTTGATGCTGAATACTTTGAGACCTTGGTGAAGGGACTATGTAGGGCTGATAGGATTGCGGATGCTTTGGAAATTATTGATATTATGAAGAAAAAACATCTTATTGGTGGGAAGGTTTATGGGATTATCATCAGTGGGTATTTAAGGAGAAATGATGTTTCTAAGGCACTTGAGATGTTTCAAAGCATGAAAGAGTCTGAGCATTTGCCTATGACCTCTACCTATACAGAGCTGATGCAGCATCTCTTCAAGTTGGGTGAGTATGAAAAAGGCTGCATGCTATATGATGAGATGCTGGAAAAAGGAGTGGAGCCAGATACTGTGGCAATCACAGCCATGGTTGCTGGTCACGTCAGCCAAAACCGTATATCTGAAGCATGGAAAGTTTTTAAGAGCATGGAAGAAATGGGCATCAGGCCCACTTGGAAATCTTATTCAGTATTCATTAAGGAGCTCTGTAAGATTTCTAAGACAGATGAGATTTTCAATGTTTTGAATGAAATGCGGGCATCCAAGATAGATGTTCAAGATGAAATATTTGATAGGGTTATATATTACATGGAGAAAAAGGGAGATGTAGGTAGTATTGAAAAAATAAAGCAAATGCAGAGAATCTACGAGCTTTACCCTCAAGAAGGTGAGTCACCTCGTACTGATGCATCCAAAGAGCAAGAGCTCAATATGGAGTTGAACTCTAACCAATCAGAGGCAGTAAGAATGGACTGTCACTTGGTAGAGCCACTTCCAAGGAATTATGATGAGCAGGATTTGCAAGAAATTTGTAGGATTTTTTCATCCTCGACAGATTGGTGCTTAATTCAAGAAGCTGTGGAGAAATGCAATATTCAGTTCACACCAGATCTTGTTGTGGAGATTTTGCATAACTGCAATACGCATGGTTCTGCAGCATTACACTTTTTTTCATGGGTAGGAAAACAAACTGGCTTTAGCCACACTACAGAGACCTACAACATGGCCATTAAAATTGCTGGACGGGGAAAAGATTTCAAGCACATGAGAAACCTCTTCTATGAAATGCGAAGAAGAGGTTACTCAATAACATCAGATACATGGACAATCATGATTATGCAATATGGTCGTACTGGTTTGACTGAGATTGCTTTGAATATATTTGGGGAGATGAAAGCTAGTGGTTGTAACCCAACTGGCAGTACATACAAGTATTTGATTATAAATCTTTGTAGGAGGAAAGGTAGGAAGGTGGATGAAGCCATTAAAATATATGATGAGATGATTCGCGCGGGACATATCCCTGACAAAGAACTGGTTGAAGCTTATGTTGGTTGCTTATGTAAAGTGGATAGGCAATTGGATGCTAAAAAATGCACAGATTCTCTCCGTAGGGTTGGTTTTACAATTTCACTTAGTCATTCCATGTACATTAGGGCTCTTTGTCGAGCTGGGAAGCTGGAAGAAGCTCAAGCATTGGTGGATGAGGTTGGGGCAGAAGGATCTACATTAGATCAGTACACTTATGGAAGTCTTGTTCATGGACTACTACAAAAGGGACGCATGGAAGAGGCAATGACTAAGGTGGATTCTATGAGGCAGGCAGGGATTAATCCGACTGTCCACGTTTATACATCTTTAATGGCTCATTTCCTGAAGGAGAAGCAGATAGAAAGAGCTCTGGAAGTTTTTCAGAAAATGCAACAAGAAGGTTGCCAACCAACTATTGTTACTTATACAGAATTGATACGTGGTTACATGAACATGGGGAAGGTTTCTGATGCTTGGAATATCTTCCATCATATGAAATTAAAAGGGCCTTTGCCTGATTTTAAGACTTATTCAATATTTATTACCTCTCTCTGTAAGGCAAATAGTTCTGAAGAGGCCTTGCAGCTTATATCTGAAATGGCAAGTAATGGGATCACTCCTAGTACTGTTAATTTTCGAGAAGTTTTTTACGGGCTAAACAGGGAAGGGAAGCAAGATTTAGCTCGTTCAGTGTTACAACAAAAATTAGCTTTAAGATCAAAACGCAAGTTCTTAACGTAATCTATTTTAAGTATTTTTTGTAAGTATTTGTTTTAATTTTGTTTTAACAACTATTCTTTTTTTTTTTTTCTGGCTTTAATTTAATTCAATTTGTTCGGGTCCTTCAGAATACAACTCTAAATTTACTAAACCTTTGTGTGCTAGTTAAGATTGTCTGTAAGGTCACAGGCTCACAGCATTTGACACGGTTATTATGAAACACCTTCCTCATGAACCTGATTTCATGTTGGGGGTTGGGCTGGCGTGTATGACTTACCAAAAAAATTACAAAAATACAGCTGAGGTGCCTTAAAGAAGTTAAGATGGGTGGAATATTTCAATGGATAAATAGGGCTACTTCCACGTGAAAGTATGTTATGTTTCTGCTACATACAACATCACATTTATAGTGTCATCACATTTATAGTGTGTGAGTGTAAAAGTATATTATATTTTTGATATATACAGCATCACACTTACAGTATGTGGGGGCCCTCACACCATGTAAATATGGAGCAAAAACACTATATATATATATATATATATATATATATATATATATATATATATATATATATATATATATATATATATATTCTCTTCAACAATGAGAGGGTTTTACACTTTTATGAAATGCCTCTCACGTTTGGTGGGCTCCACACTCTTGCCATTAGGGATGACCAAATTCATTGAGTAATGGATACCCGATCCAAAAGTTTATGGTAATACCCAGTTTATAAATAATAATTGGGTTAGGTTTGGATATTACCTACAATTTTCAGGTCGGATTTGGATATTATCCAAACCTGACCCATAATTTCTTTTTAATTTATTCCAAAAAAAAAAAAAAAAGTTTCACTTTTTGACTTTCAGCCCCCTTCAGCAACTTCACGGCTATTGAGTCGGTTTCTCCATGGCTTTGATTGTTTTGGCATTTTGCTTGGTGGGTTCAGTGTCTTTTTATGCATAATTACATACCCTTTTGAAATTGGTTGTCTGGAACAACTGGCTAGCGAGTTGGTTTCTCCAAGGCCTTGATTTTGCATACCGGCTTGTCTATTTGATTGTTGTGGGATTGTTGCTTTCGTTTTGTTTTTTCTATTCATACCTTTTGGAATTGATTGTGTGAAAGAACTGTCTGGTGCTTTACTTTAATCCAAACATTAGAGTTTTTGCAAACCCACTTGTGTATTTGATTGCTTTGAAATTGTTGCTGGGTGGGTTCAATTTTTTATACTGCACATTCACTTTAGGATTTGGTTTCTCTGCAATAACTGTCTTTGAGTTTATATCTTTCCTTCTAAATTTTAGATTACAACTATTTCTTGAACTAGGTCTGCCTCAAAATAGAGTTTAACATAACATAAGCATGTCCTGTGGAATTAGTTGAACCAGCTGTTGCGTTTATATGATGTTAATCATCCTATTAGCACCACCCATGTTTTAGACTTAGTCCTGTATGAGTTAAGGGTGAAAGTGAAACCATAAAAGGGGAAAAACATTATGTGAGAAATTGAATTTTGAGGGATTGAATTCAATTATGCTGTGTTTATTGTTTTATGGTAATATAAGTAAATGTAACAATTATATGTACTTGGCCTTTTCAATGTATTTATTTGTGCTTTTGATTTCTAACAATTACGTAAACTGAAGAGCTGAGTTATGGAAAACAAAGACCAAGGTGTAGTTTAATGGAAGTCAGATAGGTTTTTAAGTGTTCTCTAGTTTTCATGCTAACTTTACCTATTTAGATGATTTTCTTAAATTAAAAATAAAATAAAATAACCCAAAAATCAGGCTCGGGTCGGTTTGGGTATCCATGGGTAAAAATTTAGGTAACAATCGTATATAGATGCTAAACTGTGGTACCTATATGTTGTGAGAGTAACTCTTCATGACATGGTCTTATTAGGTAATTTTTCTTTCACAACAAGCGCTAAATAAAACTCAAAGTCAGATGGCTCCCTACCCTTGTCCCTATCAATCCTAGGCCATGGAATCAATCTGGATTATACAAAGAACAATTATAAAGCCGAATCAGAGTGGGATCAAATAGAATCGTGATTCTCCGACGATTGTTACTGATTCTACCAACTCTTACACTAGGCTATTTCTTGTTGTTGCCCCTTTTAATGGAGAGCCCAAAATGAAAAAAAAAAACTACATCTGACCTCATTACAAATTATAGGTGTAAAAACCTTTTTAAAAAAATGCATTAAAAGTTAGCAACTGCCGCTTTGCATTAACCAAAATAATAGACAAATTTTCATTATTTCTGATTTTATTGAAAGATGACAGGTAAAGGATGAAGCTGTTATTCAAGCACTAACGGACCATCTCTAGCTCTTCCAAGTGCAAGCAGTTTCGATGCGAGATTTCATCTGTTATTCTAACCTCAAACATTTTTTTCCTTTTTTTTTTTTTTTTTTTTTTTTGAGAAAAACATCAAACATTCTATAGTAAGAATAGAAATACATATATACTGCCATATGCCTGTGTCGATTTAAGCAAAAAACAGATGAATAACTGAAAACCACGGATTACAATAAGAACAAATAAATAGTCTCATGGCATGGCAAACATCTATGGCTGTCCATAAATCCTCAACCACGACCTTTGTATTTTTGAGGTTCTATTCATGTTTGTCTTACGTGATAGTATGCAGTCTTGACCAGGCATTTGAACAGATCCTACCGTAAAAAGGAACAAGCAAACAAGGATCAACAATTCAAGATACAGATCTGCTTCTGTGAAGCTAACAAGAGAAATGGGAAAAATAATACAGATTTATTTTTATTGATAAGTTAGGCAAGCACCCAGTGCATCTTGAACACATAGCCTCGCCCTCCACCCTGCACTACATGGGAGAGCAGACAAATGGCTACAACTGTATTCATAGTATTGAATTTCTCAACCTTAAGGCGAATGCTTATGCAGC
The DNA here is from genome assembly GCF_040712315.1 of Castanea sativa. Classification (NCBI taxonomy): domain Eukaryota; kingdom Viridiplantae; phylum Streptophyta; class Magnoliopsida; order Fagales; family Fagaceae; genus Castanea; species Castanea sativa. The sequence continues at coordinate 22,563,313 of NC_134021.1, read as the reverse complement.
CATATCATTTAATACTCACAAATATCCAGAAGACATTGGCTTGAGAATTTTGGCATTAAATTGTTGACTAGACAACCGCAAAAATGGGCACTAGACCACCAAGATCCTGACAAAGGGTGGGCAATGGCTCAGAAACTTATTTATAATTACGAACATGTAGAACTTAGTCTCAAACAATTTACAAACAAAGAGGTAATGGATCCCAACTTGAAATTCATATTGAAGAATTCGCAGACATACAAATCATCTTAAACCATATTCAATTTTTTCCAAATTATTCCTCAAATACAAAAAATATTGGAACTGACTTACAATGAGAACATGTTTTGTCATTAACAGATCATTAGGCTATTAGCAAGAAAGCTAATTAATTCACCGTCCAAAATCATTAAACAAGTCAGAGTTTGTGACCTTGAGGTGAAGAAATCACTCCTAAAAAGAAATCTTTCCCCAAAAGATGATTCTGAAACTCACATTTCCCATAGAAAAGAGCAGGACAAAAAAAAAAAAAAAACTTGTATTGCATACCTATATTAAAGCTTCTTCACAATTTCTTCATTTACACGCTGGTAGTAAGTCATTCGTCGGATAGAATTTAGAGCTTCTTCAAATTTCTGGCACTGAAATGCATTTGCAAAAGAGTTTGACCAATGATCCAGCTTCTCTTGCATCTGGACAAACAAATATGCATATTTCTGATTAAAACTTGAACCAGGACGGCAATCATGAAAACTTTCCAACTAGAAAATAGAGTAAACGCAGCTGAGTTGTGAAGGGGTTCGCTCCCACCAATCTCGACATTTGTGTAAGAGACCTACATAGCCCTATAATCATGTAGCTAGATGACTTAAATTATCCATTCAGGTCCCTGAATCAGTCATCATTTTTCAAATCCTCTTGCAAACTGAAAACATGTGATGGTTTTAAAAGATTCAAACTAGGGTACAGGCAACCCTGGCATTCTGACTGACTACCGCATTCTCACAAAATATGTCAAGTTATGGAGTGCTCTGTGATACCTGAGACTGAATTTGATTTAACTCCTGAGAGTCAGCTGCCTCTTCAACAGCTTCCCTGATTTCCAATATCTGCAATTTAGATCTAAATTCTTACTCTTTGATTTAAGAACTGAAATATTATAATTAAAAAACATAAAGGTTCACAGAGTCAAAAATCTTTCCTATCAGCAATTAGACCAAAATAAACGAAAACTCACTCAAAACCAAATTTTGGAGGAGAATTCTGTTTTTGATTACGGAAAAACAGTCATTTCTTGAAATACAAAAGGAAGCTTTTTTTCTACAAAATTATCCACATCCACTAACAAACCACTGCTTCTGACACTACCGTGAACAGCTTCATGAAATATATTTTGGCTATTTTAAAGTCCATAAAATTATCTCCATCTGTCATAGCAGGCCTTAACCATCTGCTACAGTAGTGCCAATAATTTCATGAAACAAAGTTTGCCTAGTTAAATTTGACTGTATATATTATTTATAAGTGGGTTTGGCCCCAAGGGGAGGGAGAAGAGAAGATTCAAATTAGTGACCTCTATTTCACAAGGCATGGTCCTCAACCAATTTTGCTACCCCTTGGAGTGAACCGTGAACATTTACCAAGTCAGTTGCTCATTCCCATATATAATTAAGGAGGAACTAAAAAACAAAATACAAATGCAATTGTACTTGTAGTACTTCAAAGGTTGTAATTTAAGATTGCAGTAAGTTCTTTATATTTGTTAAATAAATTAATAAGACTACTATAACAAGTTAACTGTCATTGGAAAATATATATATACACAACAATACAAGTCAAAAAGGTCTATAATAATAATAAACCATAATTTGTAATCAAAGGTTTCGCATCTAGAAATAGAGGATTACAAGAAAGCACACGACCTCCCTAGAATCTAGATAATAATTACATGCAATGTTTTTTACAAAGGGTGAAGGGGAATAAAATCAAATTAGACTTCAAAGTGCTGGAAAGCTAAGATTTTGAAGAATTAGGGGTAGGGTTTGGCAGGAAAAAAAGGCTGAAAATAGTGAGGAACATATTGTTTCTAATGGTGAAAAGGAATAGTAGGATTTAGGGATGAAACATAGGGGAAAATCTAAGGTTTGGGTTACTGTTCCAGGGCTGTGAACAGCAGTAACTAGTAACCCAAATATGGTAGTTTGGCTGTTTGTGGGTTATTTGCGGCTATTTGACGGGTGGGTAGTTTAGGGTTGAATTTTCGTATTTTACGGTTTTAAATATGACAAATCAATGTGTGGTTATTTGGTTTCAAATTTCTGGAAATTCAAGGACGAAGGAGAACAAAAGATAGGCTTCTAGGCATCACACCTAAAGTTTTCTCAGTGTCACACCTCGGAGACTGTTGTATTACAAAAAGCTTCATAGCATCTGAAAATTTACAAAACATATTCTCTTCCCTTCGAAGAGAAAGCATTGCATCCATATAACTAGATGACTAATGCCCTAACCCTAATAGAAATTGGAATACTTGGGCTTTGATAACTAAGCACAAATAAAGTAACTAAACTAGCAAATCAAACCAATCCAAAAATCAAACCCCAAAATAAGACCCAATAGAATAATATTACCCATGTTTAGAAACCAGAACTACAGAATTGCCCCTGACACTATACTAAATTAAAATTCAACTGGCTTCTCATTGCCTGTGTTAGTTTTCATCCCTCAATCAAACATGTTTTATATGGATCCTTGCAAATATTATGTTGCTTCTGGCTCAGAACTTCAAAATTGTTCATAATTTTTGTAACAAAAGCAATGAGCAGGATACTCGGACCATCTTCCATTCTGTTTATCACTCTTTTGATAGGCCTTTTAATTATGCAAGGCAAAGTATACATTGAAAAGGGAGAAATGACATTAAAATGCAGATAGAACTGTCATGTATAAACAAACTAAAATTATCAAATATATTGAAGTAGACCAATTAGACATAAATTACCTCAGATAGCAACTCTGGATCTGAAAGTGTTTCTTCTTCATCAACATCTACACCTTCAAGACTCATCTATAAAAGAACTGACAAATCTTAATTTCACAAAAATTTTCTTGGATAATTCTTAATTTCACAAACTTCAAGAAATAGAAAATTAATACAAGGATATTTATAATGAAATCAGGTGTAGACAGACATCATAATCTACAAATCTCATCATGATAGGATCCTTTTCTTAGTGGTATCGTATTTATCTTTTGAAATGCAGTCCCATATACCAAATGCATTTATACATAACCACCAACAGAATGTTACATATACATAAATTTAATGGAAAGTCTAGTGAATAAATGAGCAGGTTCATCACATGCCTCCATTGCAACTATTCCCGCCAGCCCTTTAGGTCATACTAAGTACACCCATATCAATCTATTATAACAAAATAAGTATGCCATAGGATCAATATCTTCAACTAAGATGATCCAGATTTACTGCTACAATACTCTTTTTTTTTTTTTTTATAATTACAATGGGGGAGGAGGGATTTGAATCCTGGTGTCTCTAAGGCGGTGCCAGTTGAGCTGCAAGGCTCTTGGCTTTACTACTACTATATTTTTAAAAATCATGTTGTTTTTGTCTAGAAATTTCACCCATCCCAAGAAACAACTGTACTGTAACTTTTATATGTATATATTAAGAGCACTGAAAAAGAAATCAAGATGTTTAGATTTATAAAGTTCAAAATGCCCCATGTTCTCAATAAATTGCAGAAGCAGGCCTAAACTAATTATTCTAGCAACTGAAATTTAAAACAATGGGTAGCCACATAAGTCATTGCTGGCCTTTCAACCCAACTTGAGTAAGAATATATATTTCTATACAAAATATAACCATGATTAAAACCTGATAATAAAAAAATAATCATGATTAAAGAAAATGTTATCAAGGAGTAAAGTTCAGAAAAATGAAACCATGTAAAATCTGATAACCCAGTCCAGGATACAGTTCTGAAATAATACCTCTATAAACATAGAGTGCATCTATTCAAAGTAAACTTACAATGTATATTGCCCTCAACAATGGCTTGCTAAGTGTGCGGTACGCATCAATTACCCGAGCAGACTGTTCAGCAGCAAACCCTCTTTCTTTCTACAAAAAGACCCCAAAAAAACTTAACACAAGACAAGATTTTCCAACCAAAAAAAAAGGAATCAAAATTTTGTATTTCCAATTCCATAAATGAAGAACTTGATAGACTGACCTCAGATTTAGAGTGAACTAGATCAGGGTGCAATTTTTTTTGCCAGTCTTTGTACTTTCCCTCCAAATTCTCAACCCCAATATCATACTTCCTCTCCCTGCCAAAGTTAAAACCATAAAATATAATACACAAACAAATAAATCTTGGCCTATAATACTAGAACTTGGAAGAAAGAAAAAACAGTATTTTCCTCATTTATCTATTCTAGAACCTCCAATCAGCTTTAAACTCAAAATTTTGAATTGGGTATTATAATTTATGTAGCAAAAAGTAATATTTGAATTCAAACAAATAAATAAGACATCCCAGATAACACAAAATCTATTACAATATGAATACACATGAACCACAAATACAGAAGTACTAGAAAGTAAACTATGAATTCTAAAAATCCAAAAATTTTGGTGGGCAAATTTTCTCGACAAAGAAACAGAGTAAAATGGGATATTATTTTTTTTAAGTTGAAAAGGCAAAAAAAATTGCTTACAAGCCGAATATTTGGAAGTAGTCCACGGATTGATCAAGGGGCTGAATGCTCCGACACGAGTCACAGAAGAGAAACAGCGACCCATTGGCCACGTTACCACAACTCCAGCATCTGACATGGACATGGGATTTCTCTGCCGATTCCGAGCAGAAGGTTTTTCCGGAAAAGCTGGGATTCCCGAGAAAATCAAAATTAGAAATTCTGGAAATTGTTGAAAAGGATGGAGACGGAAAGTGTGAAGTGGAATTGCTTTGGAAATGAGAGATGGAAAGGAGGGTTGGTCTACGTCTGAGAATGGTGGAGAGAAGTGTCAAATTCCAAACCTTACTTTTCCACATTTTTCTGTACTTTTTCTTTGGAAACACTTCGTCCTTGCCTTCGGAGGTTTTAGAATTACTGTTTTGTTTTTGTATTGCGGTTGCCTCAGGTTAGGGAGGGTTCAAGTGTTTTTTTTTTTTTTAATAGATAGTTTGACTTCTGGCGTCTTGATAATTACTTGTTATCGACTAACAAAATTACTAATTGAATATTTGGGGCATGTTGAGAGCAACTACATCAGTTCGTTTATTTTACACATTTATTTTTATATTAAAAATTTATTTTTTTTATTTTACACATCTATTTTTACAAGCTACCCACAGTTCATCTATTCTATCACTTCTTTTAATTAAATAATCAATTTTTTCAAATTTTTTATTATTTCTCTTAACTACCCCTATACATACGCGCGCTCTCTCAAGCTACCCATTTTTTCTGATTTTACTCTCTCTCTCTCTCTCTCTCTCTCTCTACCCATTTTTCAGATCAACTCTCCTGACAGCTTCGATCCACAGCACTGATCCACAGCTCCGATCAAGCAAGACTCGACAAGCACCGATTTCCCTAACTTCAATCCACAAGCACCGATCAGATCCGAGATCTCCCTAGCTCTGATCAGGCAAGACCCAGCTCCGATCAAGCATCGATCTGTCTCTTTGTTGTTTGTTCTTGTGGGTTTGTTTGCGTGTGGGTGTGCTTGTGTATTTGTGTGTGTGTGTGTGTGTGTGTGTTTTTTTTTTTGAGCAAGTGTATCTCTGTGTTGATTTGTCTATGGATGTTACTGAGTTTGTTGAGCACGGAGAAGAGAGAGAGAAAAAAAGGAACGAACGGAAAATGAATAAAATAATAAATGGACGAGCTACAATTGCCGTGTATATTTACACGGTTACTGTAGCTCGTAGATGAATTTGCAAAATTTTACACAGCTTTACACCCACTGATTTGGGTGTTTTTTTGGTCAAAATATGTAAAATGAAAGAGTTTTGTATTATAGAATAGTATCCACCAACTGATGTAGATGTTTTAAGAGTCGAATTCAATATTTCTTTTTAGACTACTTAAGACTTTACTATTTGAGCTCAAGGTTTTAAATTTAACAACAAAAAAGTTGTCAAAATTTAATTTTAATGTTTGATTTTTCATTTCACCTAACAAAAAAAAATAGTTTGACTTTTGCTAATTTTATCCCACTTTATCATGATGAATCAATTTGATCTTTCTCTTCAAATCTGTTAACAAGTGAAGCTGTTAAACATTTTTTTTAACAGGAAAAAATAATAATATATATATATATAGTAGGGACCCGAAGATCGAAGATGAGAAGCACCGTTGTAACTTTCAATTGTTCCTCTTGAAGGAGCATCCACGGCTTGAGAAGTGAGGTGGTCCGAGGAGAGAATGGGAAGTGACGGAGCGTCCTTGGAGAATATAATGGGTGAAGGTGCGTGCCTCAGGGGATAAACGAGATCTTTGTGGGAAGTTTCTTGTAAAGTCTCACCTGTTCCTCCACATTAAATGGTTGACAAGAGCTTTATCAGCTGCATTAATAAGGAAGTGACCTGAACAATAGATCCACAGCTCAGCAGCTCATTCCACCACCTTCACCAAAAGTCTAATGGGATAAGTGTCCTAAGGAGATTTGGGAAAATTGAAGATGGAGGGCTAGGATGCAAGATGCCATGGAGTATATAAAGGAAATAGACTCTCACACATAAAAGGGATCCAGCGATAATTAAGAGAAAGGGAGATCACAGCTAGAACAGTAACTAAGAGAGAGTGTGAACAGTATTTGTAATAACCAAAAACACTATCCTCAGGCAAGCTTGTAAAGATTCATTCATATGTTTAAATCTTAGGCCTCTGGTACTTCTTTCTCTATCTGTGTCCTCGGGCGAAGCCCAAACTTGCTCATCCCACTCCCTCTACAAGTATCTTGGCCTATAATACTAGAACTTGGAAGAAAGAAAAAACAGTATTTTCCTCATTTATCTATTCTAGAAGCTCCAATCAGCTTTTAAACTCAAAATTTTGAATTGGGTATTATAATTTATGTAGCAAAAAGTAATATTTGAATTCAAACAAATAAATAAGACATCCCAGATAACACAAAATCTATTACAATATGAATACACATGAACCACTAATACAGAAGTACTAGAAAGTAAACTATGAATTCTAAAAATCCAAAATTTTTGGTGGGCAAATTTTCTCGACAAAGAAACAGAGTAAAATGGGATTTTATTTTTTTTAAGTTGAAAATGCAAAAAAAATTGCTTACAAGCCGAATATTTGGAAGTAGTCCACGGATTGATCAAGGGGCTGAATGCTTTGACACGAGTCACAGAAGAGAAACAGCGACCCATTGGCCACGTTACCACAACTCCAGCATCTGACATGGACATGGGATTTCTCTGCCGATTCCGAGCAGAAGGTTTTTCCG